>NC_044305.1:130416443-130762836 GCF_007474595.2 Lynx canadensis | reverse complement strand
TGTCTTTCTTTCTTTCTTTCTTTCTCTCCTTTCCCCTCTTCCCTCCTTCCTTCTTTCCTTTCTCTCTCTCTCTCTCTCTCTCTCAGCTTGTTTAGGTACCTCTCGGTAGAGGTCTCAGTGATGTGGCCTGGCTTGTCACGAGACCACCACATGTCACCTCACGGCTGTAAAACTTAGTTTCCGTGTCTGCAAAATGAGAACCATACTACCACCTACCTCACTTAAAAATTTTTTTTGTTATTACTATTTTTAATTGCGGTAAAATACACATAACGTAAAACTTGTCGTCACATCTATTTTTTGTGTGCGCAGTGTAGTGGCATTGAGTACATTCACATTGCTGTGCAGCCCTCCCCCCCGACCGTTCCCAAACCTTCTCGATCCTAGAAGATTACAACTCGGTCCTCATGAAATAATAGCTCTCCAGTCCCCCTCCCCCAGGCCCTGGAAACCACCTTCTGTTTCCGTCCCTGTGAGTTGGCCTCCTGGTGCCTCAGGATCAGAGAAATCGTAAGTGTAGTTTTGAGAGGGAAATATTTCACTTAACGTAATGTCCTCAAAGTCCATCCGTGGCTTAGCATATGTCAGAATTTTCTTTCTTTTAAGGCTGAATACTATTCCACTGGACGTATCCATTTGCGTTTAACGTCATCACTGAGGGACGCCTGGGTGGCTCAGTTGGTTAAGCCTCTGACTTCGGGTCAGGTCACGATCTCACAGCTCGTGAGTTTGAGCCCCGCATCGGGCTCTGTGCGGACAGCTCGGAGCCTGGACCCTGCTTTGGATTCTGTGTCTCCCTCTCTCTCTGCCCCTCCTCTGCTCACCCTCTGTCTCTCTCTGTCTCAAAAATATGACAAACATTAAAAAAAGAAATATAAAGCCTCTACTGAGAGGAAGGACTTACTGTTGCCTTTTTGTGGCTGGTTTCCTGCATATCTTAAAGCTTTTTGTCCCTCACTGCCTCCCCTACTGCACTCCCGTAGGCTCAGCTGATGTTCTGTAGTGACAGCTCTTGATTCCCGTGTCTTTCCCTTCAGTGAATGCTCTGTGCTATGCATGTGGTTACTATGGGGATTGCATGTAACCTCCCAAAGCTATAGCAATCTATTCCAAACTCATGCCAACCCGACTTCAAAGGCAAAAATAACTCGACTCCTTTACAGCTCCACCCCCTTTGGGCTGCTTATGCCACAAATCACATCTTTATGTATTAACATAGGTTAGAAAGTATTTTTATGGCTGCGTCTTTTAAGTCCTCGAAAGGCAAGAAAAGTGGAAGTGACGAATCTGAATTATAGTAATACGGAATTTGATTGTCACCCATGGACTTACCTTTACCAGAGGGCTTTTCTCGTGTGTTTTTGTATGGCTTCATTTTGTGTTTTCTTTAATTTTGAAGATGAAGTAAAATGAAATATGGAGAATCACCTAACGAATACCAAGTATCAGAGAAGTATTTAAGAAATCTTAGGGGGCACCTGGGGGGCTCAGGCGGTGAAGCGACTGACTTTGGCTCAGGTCATGATCTCGCGGTTCCTGAGTTCGAGCCCCACATCAGGCTCTCTGTTGTCAGCACAGAGCCTGCTTGGGATCCTCTGTCCCTCCCCTTCACCCCTCCCCAACTCATTCTCTCTCTCTCTCTCTCTCTCTCTCTCAAATAAATAAATAAATAAATAAATGGTGGTAACTTTCCGGCAAATAGTTGTTAACTGACTGATGAATCAATGGAATGAGTAATTGAATTTCTTTTCCAAAGTGAAGCTTTGAAGAGGCTCAATCCATTTCAGCTCATGCGATTTCTTTGCCCACCTCAGATGAATGTGGACAAGAAACGAAAGTCAGTGACAGAACCGGGAGGCCAGGGATGCATCTTGATTTTTCCTGCAAAAAGTCCCGTGACCCTGGACTCAAGCTTTCCTGCTTAGCATGTAGGTAGGGTCACTGGGGTGAAACTCTATTTTAGAAGATGTGACTTTAAATAGTTTTCCTTTTCCTTTCACTGCTTCAGGAAGCCCCACTCTGAGTCAATGCCAAGTGGGGTTGGTTTTCAGCTTGAATTTTCCCGTAAAAGGCGGTGGAGGAGATGATTCATAAATCCCATCCTGACCTTATTTATCTCGTGCTCGAGCTGAAGCAGGTGAGCCGCAGCACTGTGAGCAGGGGGTTATTACAGACAAGAGAGTGTGGAAAGGAGAAAGGGTGCCCGTGAAAGGGCTCAGGAAGTTGCGTATGTCAAATTTCGCTCACGGGCCCAGCCAGGCTGGCTAAACACACCAAACGATACGATAGGACAGGCATTTGAAAATCAGAGTGTATGACATTATTAAGAGGTACAATTATGCCCACGGTGTTGGGAGAAACAGAGAAAATGTGTGATTGCATTTGTTGGATTCAGCTACTATTCGATTTACAAACATTGTAGGGGAGGAAAAGAAAATATTGTGTCTGCTACATAGAAAGTACTCGGAGGGGCGCCCGGGTGGCTCAGTCGGTTGGGCGGCCGACTTGGCTCAGGTCGTGATCTCGTGGTTTGTAGGTTCGAGCCCCTGGGTACGAATCCCACCTCTGACAACACATACAGCCCTAGGAAACCAGGTACACTTTGCAGGCCAAAGGTACACTTTTTTCAAGTGTAAAAAAGCATCCAGATATTGGTATTGAATTTTTATTTTTTTAGGAAGAAATGAGGTTCTATATCTACAAATACTTAAAACAGTGCCATGTACACTCAAGTGTCTAAATTATAACATTTCCACCGTGCTCTGTCTGGAACAATCTTCAATCAAGAGAAATAAAGACAATCTGTGATTCTCTCTGATTCTGGAAGAGGTGGTCACGTCCCTCGTATTTTACAGGAAATGTATTTTTTTTTTTTAATTCTGAGGCAATGTTTCTAGTTTTTAAGTATTTATAAGTTTGGAAACAAAGTTGACTTGAATCCATTGTGTTCACAGTGCTAAAACTGTGTTGCCAGTTATCTAACAGTTTGATCACGGTACTGACAGTGCTCTCAATTACAATTCTTAGACGATCGTGGTAAGGGCAGGCAATCACCGTTGCTTTTTACCTTCTTCAATAATTCGTTTAAAACTGTTGATGACGATAACTGACAAGTCTAAACTTATTAATGCCAAGTATCGAATGCAGATTCGTGGAACTCGTAGGTTGTGATGACACTTTTATTAAGATTCCGGGACCCTGTCTATGATTCCGTGCAAATATCCATGATCCCTCTACTACACACAGGGAGGTTCTCGGGATCTGCTGGAATTCATCTGGTCCCTTATATCTGGTTTTTAACACTTTAAAAATGACCAGGATAATTCCAAATTTTCTACTCCTTCAGATTATTGTTGGCCTGCTTTGATTAAATGCAAATATGCCTTCAGCATTTATCTCTATCACCTTTATTTTCCTGCAAAATTACCAAGGAAAGTAGGCTCTGCAGAAAACAGTGGTGTCAGAAGGCAAGGAGCAGAGTGCAAATGTGTGATAGCACCACAAGGCCGTCCACAGTTGAATCCACCCAGCAAATAATCAGAACTAGAAAGCCTGGCCCGCTAATTCACAACGTTTCCTGTAATTAATGTAGTCAACTGTTTTAGTCACTGGTTTCGCATAGCCCTGAGTATTTTCCAGAGCTGGCCACCATCATGTCACTAAAAAGCAGAAAGAATGAAGACAGGTAGGAGAAGTACAATGGAAGTCACGTTAAACGAAATTCAAATCGGCTGCCTTATTTTCGGTGGCAACAAAGTTCCCTTAATTATTCACAATATGATCTCAGATTTAGACTTTTCAAGGTGCTTTGGCCATGGGCTTTGTCTCACTTAGTCTTCATAATATGCGTGCGATAGAGGAACCTTTACACAGAAGGAGAAACCAAGTCCCAGGAGAGAGAAAAGTTTGGCCTGAAGTCACTCAAGTAGAACGTAGGTGGAGATGTCAGTTTTCAGGTTCTAAGTTCAGGTACTGGCCAAGTTGCTCCCGTGTGGACTGTGTCTCTAGGACTGCGCTAGGTCTCACGGGTCTGCTGGGTGAACAAATCGCAGTCCACACTCTCAAGGATGTCGACAGGACTCCGGGACCAAAGCCAAATGTATAACTGAAGACCTAAGCTGCTGTGTGAACCCAGAATGGATGCATACACTCAAGGAAGACAGGGAAGTCTAACGCATTGAGCACGACTCTGTGCCTGACATTGTGTCATGGGTTCTGGCAATGCTTCAAGGCTAGTTGTTTCCGTTGCTCAGATCCAGAAATGGAAACCCAGAAACTTTGTCCGAGTTGCCCATTATTGTTTCAAACCAAGCAAACCGGACAGATGGAATCCAAACACCGATGGCAGCATCCCAAACCATGGTTGTCTGCAGCCTGTTGGCTCTCTCACCTCGCTGGGCTCCGAGGCCCTAACCTGGATTTGCTCTCAACGATGATCCTTACACAGGCGGACTCTCCCTCTCTCTCCCCACCACACGTGCATGTTCATGTGTGCGGAAATACACGAAACACTGAATGTTAGCAAACTGCCCTTGGATATGATTCTTAACCTCTGGGCCGTGAAGTCCCATCACAGGCGAAGCAGAGATGATTATGCCGACTTCGGAGCATTTTTTGCTCAGAATCAACTAAATGTCATGTGCTTAGCACACATCAGGGAAACAGCAAGACTCATAAATGTTTATGTCTTTCCTTCCTTCCTGAAATCTGCAGAAGTGGGGCTGCATGTTTCTTCACCGAGTCACCTGGTGCTGAGACCCGCCTGTTACAGAAAGACGATATTGAATCACTGCAGAATAGGCTGGAATTAATGGCACTTCAGGTGAACTCCGTTCTAGGTATATTAGTCCGATTCTTCAATAATTCAGCTAATAATACTAGGGTAGCAATAACAGAATGAACCGTTTTTATAGCGTTTGATTGATAATCACAGTAATGGATAACAGTAACCATAAGTAGCAGGTAGAACAGAGGTGATTATTGTTCTTATTTCTTAGATGATCCCGACTCCAGGAGGCTAAATTGTCCCAAGTCACAAGGCCTCAGGTGTGGACCCAGACCAATGTTTTTTTTCTTCTCTCTTTTTCTTTTTTTTTTTTATTATGAAATGTATTGTCAAATTGATTTCAAACACCCAGCGCTCATCCCAACAGGTGCCCTCAATACCCATCACCCACCCTCCCCTCCCTCCCACCCCCCATAAACCCTCAGTTTGTTCTCAGTTGGAGTCTCTTATGTTTTGGCTCCCTCCCTCTCTAACCATTTTTTTCTTCCCCTCCCCCATCCAGACCAATGTTCTCTAATCCCAAGTTCACCCTCTTTGCCAGCGTGCGATACAGCACACACATCAAACCAAAGGAGACATGTGGCCATTGAAAACAAAAACGCAAACAAAAACTAAGTGGGCAAGATCTTAACCTTTGAGAAAACCGTAAAGCAAAAGTCTTGTTACTACGGGCCAGATGTCACCACTGAACGTGATGGAACACTACTACATCTCCCAGGCCACGGAAAGTGCGTGGGCTATGAATGGACATTGGCCACGGCCTGGGAACAGACATCTTTCGGGCCTCCGCCTGCTGGGGAAGGACGTGTGTTCTGAGGTCAGGGAGAAAAGCCACTGTCAGCAGGAAGAGCCATCATTATTTCTTTCAGAATGAGACCAAAAAATGATCCCTGGCAAGATCATTATTCTTTTGGACGTGGTTGGAATGAACACCATGTGCTAAGGATAGGTTTCTAACACTTCACTGAGAATAAGAAATCCCAAGTCATTGAAGAGAGAGTTTGGGAGCTTTGCAAGGCTCAGAAGCAGCCACAGAAAGGAAACTAAAGCATAGGACTTGAAATTAAAAGGAAATCCCAGGTTCAAGTTCAGCCTGTGCCCCTCGCCCCCAGAGCTCAGTCTCTGCCACTGTAAATGGTCTATTATAAATAGGAGTCCATGCTCATAAAAGCGCATTGGTACTAGAATGTGCTTTGAAAATATAGAAGCTTTTTGGTTACTTTTAGTTTGTTTAATGAGAAAAACATGATCAGGATGTGTCCAGCTATTAGTGTGACAGAAATGGCTCTGAACTCAGGATTCTACGTTTTAGCTCAGCATTCATTCCTAGACACATTATTGCCCCAATGATTCAACCAGCATTGCCCACGGCCTTGGGATTGGTACTGGGATGGAAAGAAAATCAATAAGACAGATGCCTCCTCTGTTCTTAGCATCTCCTGGGACTCATCTCCATGACACATTGCATTGTCTCTTTTTTCTGCTTTTTGCCCAGAATTTAACGAGCTGTATGCTCCTCTGAGGAAAATAATGTGTTCTTTACGCTTATCTACATATGGTCAGAGCGCACCAGAGAGGCTGGCCTCTGTAAATGGAGAATGAATGGTCCCTACCTTCCAAGGTTTCCCACTCTGGTTAAGGGACCAGACTCAAGGGTGCTGGGATAGAGACAAACCAAGCAGCAGAGAACCACGGAGGAAAAAGTTCATCCCCGGTCTGCACAAGACCTGACAGTGTTAATAGCATTGGGTAAAAACTCTAGGAGCCAGGAAAGGTGTGATAGGTGTCCAAGAAATTATCGCGTGGCATTGGAACGGGATTGCCTCCCATGTGGGGACAGGACACACTGGGCTTATGTTCACATCGGCAGCCTCCAGACCCCAGTTCAGGGGCTGAACGCATCCTTGATCCAAGCAAGTTGCATCACTGGAAGGAGGGACCACATTTTCACCCACGTCTCCCTCCCAGGCTCATTCTGGTGCTACTCCCAACCTCTCTGACTTTCCAGAATATGCTCTTGCTGTTTTACTCCTTGCTATATGTTGCTTTCCCTACACACAGCGATATTTTCAACAGAACCTGCCCTTCCACGGCACATACCCGCCCACTCCAGTTCATTCTTAAAATGACACTCATGTATCTCCTCTTTATCTATCTTTTGCTCTTCTCCTAGAGGTGTTGCTTCTTTGACTTGAATCCATGTCTGCTGTTCACATATGTCCCACAGATTCAAATGATCTCTTCAGAAATCTGCTTCTCTAATATGCCAGGAGAACGGGGACAGTGCCATGCACCTAAATACTCCCACTGAGCATAAGTGCCCAGGGCCTTGCCTGTATTTGGTCAGGAGGTGTTCATTAGGCAAATGCCTAACAGAACCCATTGCTTGCTGCTTTAACCCTCTCCTGCTGGTGGTTGATATGCGAGGTGTGCTGGAATGGACAAGTTGCCCGAAAGCACAGGCTTAGTAATGAAACGGCAGCATTTATATAAGCTTCGGGTGCATATTAAAGCTCGAAATACACTTTTATTTAAATCAGCATTCCTAGCTCTGATTTTTCAGTTCAATCACTACAACGATCCTTTCACAGGCAACTTAGTAAGGGATTCAGTAGTGAGGGCTTTGATGATTTCACACCTGCTAATGGGGAAACCATAGCAGTCCTAGGATATTCAGGGCTGTGGGCACTGAATGGTCATTCTCTGGTCGCAGCTTCTAGCAATATATTTACTCAGCTGTTCGTGGACCCAGCAGCTGGGAACGGGCTCCCCAGCTGGCTGTAAGAGAACTACCAGGGACTCATTTATTTACCATTAAATTGTAAGCACTTGGCAGGCATCTGGTCCCACTTTCCCAGGTTATGGTTGGGTACTCGTGAGACCTGGTTGTTAGGAGAGCAGCTGGAATATTTACAACGTCAAATAGGAAATTCAGAAGTTTTAGAATCTCAGCACAACTTCCTTAGGAGAGGGGACATTAAGTGGAAGTGGAACACATTTGAAGGATGCCTGGTGGCTCAGTTGGTTAAGCATCTGACTCTTGATTTCAGCTCAGGTCAGGATCTCCAGTTTGTGAGAGAGAGCCCCATGCTGGGCTCTGTGTTGACTGCGTGGAGACTGCTCGGGATTCTCTCTCTCCCTCTCCCTCTGCCCCTCCCCTGCTCATGCTCTCTCTCTCTCTCAAAAAACATAACTATTAAAACACACACACACACACACACACACACACACACAATTTGAAATCTCTGAAGTTCCCTACATCGAACTTACCTTGCACATAGACCTCTCACACTTCTCTTTGCTTTTACAGGATCAGACGTTTTGGTTTAGAGATGACAATAGGGTCTCATAAGGAATTTTTTGGGTGACCTATGTCTATATAATACCGCATTTGAGTGGGCAGGGAAACGACCCAGTGTAGTGGGAAAAAAGATCTGGGGTTGACGGGCCTAGATTTTAATCTTGATCTTGTCGTTTCGTGCCTTGACCTTGGGAAAATTTCTGAAATCTCACAAAAGGTAGTTTTATCATCTGTAAAATGGGATGATCGTATCTATATCAGGAAGCAGTAAGGATGAGTCTGATGTTCAATAGCTTCTTGTCTCACCTATGGTCGCTGACAAGAGAAATACTTGAAAATATGCCAGAGGTTGATTGACTCTGCCTGGTGCTGTAAGAATTGATTTCTTTTTTTTTTTTTTTTCTAATTTCATCACACCCACATATTTGGTTTAAAAACGTGCATGTTTCTATTCAACTAACTATGCAGATTATATCCTCATTGTTTAAACATTTATTTATTTATTTTGAGAGAGAGAGAGAGATAAGGGAGGGAGCAGAGAGAGAGGAGAGAGAGAATCCTGTACAGGGGCGTGGGAGAGAATTGACATGGGGCTCGATCTCACAAACTGTGAGATCATGACCTGAGCCAAAATCAAGTCAGAGCCTTAACCTACTGAGCCACCCAGGTGCCCCCCTCATTTTTCTGGCGTGTACATGATTGTGGTACCTTCACATGATGTCCAGCACTGTATAGATATGGATGCACTGGAAAGGATGCACTGAGGAGAAAAACCTACCAGTAAGAAAGCCCAGTAAAAGGTGGCTGCACAAATCCAGGCCAGAACTGATAGTAACATCAACAGAGAACACGGTGGTGACTGAGAAAACCTGGGTGGAAAACAGCGGCAACAATAGTCGTTCTTTATGAAATACTGTCTGTGGGCTAGGAACTGTGCTAAGCGCTTTGTAGACATACTTTCATCTGATGTCCAGAAGAACTCTCTACAGAAGATATGACTCACTTTCATCAGATGAGGAAATTCAGATGTGAGGGTTTTGTTTTTGTTGTTTTTTTTGCCTGAGGGCACACAGGTAATACGAATCAGAGCTGGGATGTGCACTGAACCATGTCTGTCTCTGAAGTCCTAGCTCTTAGACAGAACTCAGCACTTGGCCCGATGTAGTGCATAAGCGTGAGGGAGAGTCACGCAGCTTATGCGCCCACCATTCCCACGCAAGCTCGCTCCTACCCCTTGTCCTTGACTGCACGCCTCTCTGTGGATGCGTCAGACCTTGGGTATCTCCTGTGGTCTTAAGGTCTTTCTGCCACTCTTCACTGTTTGACAAAACTGAGTATTTCGGCCTTCCCGAGGGAAAGGGCCATTGAGCTTACGGGGATGGGAGTTGCCGCAAACATGGAGGCTTCGTTGGCCAGCAGCTGCCCAGGGGGCCCCGTAGAAGGTGAGAGCCAAGAGAGAGCAAGGTGATGCGTTTGGCAGGAGATGCAGAAGATATGGCATGCTGAGCAAGAGTTCATGGGGACAGTATCATTTCTGCGTTCTGGAACACATGGGCTGAAGACCTAAGCTAAGTCTCTTCTACTCCTTAGGCATCATTTTCCGTATTCATTTCTTGAGGGGTATAGACTATAATCCCTAATGCCCCTTCTGTTCTGTCGCCACCAAGATTTTGTCACCTGTCACATTAACCCTGAGTTATTCTGGTCCCCATCATACAAATGCTCCCTGGTGAGCTCTGACACCCGTCCTGGAGATAATTTATGCGTGTCCATTCCAGAACCCTGGCCCAGTGAGGCCCTCATGCTCCTTCTGAGTCATCTGAATTGATAGCTATAAATAAAGCGTGAGTTTTGGTATATTTCGCCACCCTGGACATCTGGTGAAAATTTAGAAACCTCTTCAAAATTTGCCAGAGCGGGGCTCAATGACTGAGATCTGATTCCTCGGAACATTCTTCTTTCCCAGTGTTAAACAACAAGGTTCCCCGAGGTCACATATGAAGAAGTGGAGGATTTTAGGGTAAACTTTGAATGATCGTAACGCCTTCTTGAAAGCACTGACTGTGCAGAGTGGCCGAGGCAAAATAAGATTTATTAAACATTTACGATGTGAAAGTCACTTGCCCTAAAAGCTTCAGCTACTTTGCAGTGATTCCTTGGACAATCCTAAACAATAGACATTATTTTTACCATATAGATAAGGAACCTGGAGAATCGGAGCGGTGGGGCCACTTTCCAAGGCTCCCACCAGAGAGTGAATAGCAAGGCGGGTAGAGTGTCTCAGTCCTAATGTTTTTTGACTTCCAAGTCCACCCATCTCCTAACACGCCCCATAGCCTTACGATTGCGCCAAAGGCAGGGACCATATCCTTCTCTAAAAACTTGCCCAGAGCTCTACAAGAGCAGGGGGCTTGTATTATGGTTTGTTGCTAGCTAACAGACTTTCTATCTTTACTGGCCCTCGGTTTTCTCATCTGTAAAATAGGGGATGAAGATAGATCGCTGCTCTAGGGAGGAAGATCTCATTGCATAATGTAAACGAAAGCTTCTGAGACCCAAGGCGCTGTTTGGAAGGTGGGTTTTATTGAGAAGGCTATTATCTCTTACCAAGAGCCCCTCCATGGGCCTGAAGCAGAGTAGGTACCTGAGAAGTCATGGCTGATTGATGGTGGATGGAAAGGGGCTTCTCTTTTCCAATGAGACCCCACGTGCCTCACGATTTAAGAAGGTAAAAATATGGGGCACAGGTAGCCCGAGTGGAAAAGTTCTGGGGAAAATACGTCCAGTCAACTGCCGAGCTGGAAATTCTGCTGTCAAAGGTCTTCAGTCTCACGCATTGGAGGGTTTTGTACCCTGTTTTCTTTAATTGCTTTATTTTTAATATTTAATGAGAAGAAACATGTCAAGCACTATGCTAGGTACCTGACACCTGATAGTTTATTTTTAGGATAGCCCTGAGATGTATTTATTTTAAACCCCAATTTGTAGGTAACTGTCAGTAAACTGAGCAACGTGCCCACGTTCTCCTAGCTGGCAGGTGGTAGAGACGGGAGTGGAGCCACTCTGGAGGCTCGTGTGCGGGTCCTTTCTCCTGCCACATGACCTGCGCCTTGGCTAGAGAGACTCTTCCCGCACCAACTGCAGTGGCGGTCATATGACAAAATAAGGAGGCCAAGGACACGTCCAGGTCTGATGCTTGTTCTGCCTCTTCAAGTCGAGGAGTTGTTTTTCTGCTCTTTTGTCTTTTGATAGGCCTTGTAATTTTTTCCCCTGATAGCTGGACAAAATATACCGGGTAAAGGGTACTGCTAGAAATAGTCCATTAGAAACATGGTGGTGAGGGGCACCTGGGTGGCTCAGTCAGTTGAGCGTCCGACTTCGGCTCAGGCCACGATCTCGCAGTTCACGAGCTCGAGCCCCGCATCGGGCTCTGTGCTGACAGCTCAGAGCCTGGAGCCTGCTTCGGATTCTTTGTCTCCCTCTCTCTCTGTCCCTCCCCTGCTCGTGCTCTGTCTTTCTCTGTCTCTTAAAAAAAAAATAAAACATTAAAAAAAAAAAAAAAGAGATATGGTGGGGAGGTGTGCAGGGAGAGGGACCATTCTAGAATCCTACAATTAGGTCTCATACTTTCAGTGAGCCCGTGCCTCTGCACTGTGACCTTCTCAAGAGTTTCTAAGCTTTTTCTCTCTTTAGATGGGAAAAGATCTGTAGTTGGGTGTTTCCTTTTCCCCAGGTCAGTTAGGCACTGATAGTATCCCAGCAGGTTAGGCATTGGTTAACCAGTTTTCCCTAAGGGCAGGCCTTGTTAAGAAGAACACGGTGTCCTGGTATATTTCGAAATGCTTCCCTTTCCCTTCTCCCTTCCAGAAGCACCAGGGGATTTTTCTCTGATAGTTACAGTAATAATTATACTATTATAATACCACTATACCACTACCGTAATACTATACCAGGTCGGAGCGTGGTCAATCCCACAATACTTTGAAGGTCCTCCTGTGACCGGGTCCTCTTGGAGTTTTTAACTCTCAGATGTGTCCTCTAGCAATTCTAGGAATCACCGGTTCCTCTGGTGATTTCCACTTGTGAGTCTCTGTTCCAGGAAGCCATCATGCCCCGTATTCACCTGTCTGTCTCTCCAATCTTGAGGGCTACAGTTTGCCTTTTGTCCTCCCCTCCTTTATGGATCCAGGAAGAGTTGTGTTTTTTTAATCTGTTCAGCTCTTTGCTGTTGGTAAGGAGGGAGCGATGGCTTCCAACCTCCTTAGATGCAGGAGTAATGAGAACCTAAAAAATAAAACTTTCTATACGAGTGGTAATAATTGGTGTAAATACTAATAACTAGCATGTATAACACTTTTTATGTGTCAGGCACTAAGCACTTTTTACATATTTGTTTTCTTAATCCTAACAATAATCTGGGGAAATAGGTACTGCTATTGGCTACATTTTACAAACGAGAAAAAAAGAAGTGGGGATAAATGGAGTAGTTTACTCAGGACCACGCAGCTAGCCAATGGTAGCTACTGTGTGTATTTAGTGATAGCCTTCCGTTTATCCTCATACTTTATAAGCCCTGTGCTTTATTGCCAACTGAAGACTTCTCAGAGGAAAGAAAGCAACCTAACACGTAGATATTGATATGTGTCAATCTCCTCGCAAGTTATTTTTCACAACTACAGGAAGTATCAGAAATGAAGTCCTCTAGGCTTGGTGATCAATAACTCACCAGTTCCTTCCTGCTTATTTCTACATGTTTGGTACTTCAACTGTATAAGGTCATTATCTGATCAACAGACAGATGCTTTTTTAACACTTGGACTTAATGCGCTTTAATATTCTATGTGCATGGATTTCAGAGCAACGCAAGACATTAGCAAAGGCAGCGCTTTTTAAGTTTAGAATTATTTCCTAGAGTCCAGTAGAAACAGTTGCATTTTCTCACCGTGATCCACTTAGATCTCACTAATTTATCTCCATTTCAGAGTATAAACATCATTTTATTTCACAGAAGAGATGTATCTGTCTGAAATCCTACTTACCCTTCAGTATCCATCTAAGAGGCATCTCCAGAGAAGAGTCTGTGCCCTCTGTTACCCTCTTAGGAAGAAATGCCCCTTACTTTATTTCAGTCAACTTGGCAGACGCTGCTACGACGTCCAGTAGCTTGTAATTGACCTCTGTGTAAGGATCTCTTTAAAGACAGGAAGTGGCATGGTTTTTGGTATTTCCAATGCTTTTCTAATTAGTCATGTATAAAATATGGCTGGATGTGGCCAAATACAGAGTGCATCGGGGCTCACTGGAAAGAAAAGAAGGTAAGGAGTGAGTCGAAAACAAGATAAAAAGATTGTCATGTCTTCTCATCAGCTAGGTTGGCGCCCGGAGCTCCCTTTTACTTGTTTGTGATCTAGTGGGGGTGTCAGCAAGTGAGAGAGGTAAAAGGCAGAAAGCAATCTCTGAATGTGCCTACACGGTATCTTGTCCACACTGCAGGCATTCCATTTAGGAACTCTTAACAGAAGGATTGAGGAAAAGCTCAATCAGGTTACTTGGAAGTGGGTTTTTTTTTTTTTAATTGAGAGAGAGAGAGAGAGAGAGCGAGCAGGGGAGAGGGGCGGAGGGGGAAAGGGAGAATCTTAAGCAGGCTCGAAGCTCAGTGAGGATTCCTCGAGAGCCTGACCCGCAGCTTGATCCCCTGACCCTGGGATCATGACCTGAACCGAAATCAAAAGTCGGTTGGTCAACCAACTGAGCCACCCAGGCACCCTGGAAGTGACTGGTTTTAAAAAGAAGTGTTGACTAATGAATGAGCGGTAATAGTGGTCAAGAGTTCCGTGTCTCCTTGTGGTAGAGACAGCTGAGATCCAAGCAGCCCAAATCCTTCCTGTGTATTAGCACAGACAGAAAGAGTTCTAGAAAAATCTTCCCCCTTCTGGCTTAAGGAAGAGGGAAGAGGGGTCTATAATAGAGAGAATAGGAGAAATCCGGTTTTATTTTTCCTCTCTCTGGTCCTGCTCCCAGGCAAATCCAGACTTACATGTCATGGAAAGGATGCTACCTTACATTTATAGTAGTAAAATAGAAATTCTAATTAGAATGTGAAAAAATTAAGTAGGTATACCAATTCATGGAATAAGGATTAAACTAAAAAAAAAAAACCCCAGCAGTACATAATACGGTTTTATTTATTTATTTATTTATTTATTTGTGATTTTATGATTTTATTTTTAAGTAATCTCCACCCAATGTGGGGCTCAAACTCACAACTGGCACTCGCATGCTCTACTGACTGAGACAGCCAGGAGCCACCTATAATAAGATTTAGATTCGACATGAGCCTTCAGTCCAAGACCTTTTTTTACACATGTTTACTACTCCCATGGCAAAGAGAGACCCGGTGAGTCGTGGCTTAGGCATGTCAGTCCTACTCTCAGGTTTTTTTTATTGTTCAGTCCAATTATTCTTTAGATTGTTCTGGGCGAACTCACTTTGAGTATCCTCACCCCATAGGATAGGATGACTTTTGTACAAGCTGCATGAATTCTCCTGAATAACGTTTAAAAAATTTTTTTTCTCCATCCGTCTTCCCACCCTTATTTCTCGTTGAAGGTACTTTAAGTAAAACTCTCTAAAGGTAATAGACCTTAGTTTTTCCATTTTAACTTAAACCACGCCTTTAAAGGAAGTCATATTTTCTACTAGAAGAAGCTTCTAAAAGGTGCTTTGGAGCCACCTTTTACTGAGTTTTATGGAATGACCTTGTACAGAGGTCCTTGGATGATTATGATTTCTGCCAGGCTGGCCACTCAGGGAAAAATGTCAATTGCTTCAGCAAAACGTAAATGGAAAGGCTGGCCTCACCATCTCCAAATCTGAATATCAGTGGTTCTCATTTCAAGTCTTCTCATTAATTTTTACCGGAAATTATTATCCAGACCTCCGGGGAACCCCTGGGATAGACAGAGTATCTTTTCCATTTCATTTTGTAGGTGAGAAAGAAAGGGGTATCTACTCTCAGCCTGCAGTCTTTTCAGATGTAATGCTTAATCAAGTACCGAAGAGACACTCACCTTCCCTTTGAAAAATCCAGAGTTGAGTTTAAAGACTTTGTTGAATTCATTCCTGCTGGCTAACGGCAGATAATAGTATTTGTTTTGTATTTTGAGCAGCTGAAAGATAGAGTGTGAGTGACTTTGTCAATGACATAACATTGCTCATAGGACCAATTTTATCCCAATTAAATTAAGCAAACATTGACTTGCAGAGTATGTGTATTATATGAAAAATTACAGCCTTCGTTAATAAATCACATTTGTGGATTTCAAGGTTCTCAGTGGCGGCAAACTTGTTTAGAAGCAGACGTAGCTAGACCTTCCAATGACAGCTCTTCTTAGGACATTCCCCTTTGCCCTGGGAATTTATTGGTAATTACCCCGACAGCCACTGATATGGCCTCAGCTTTGCCTCCGGCCAACGTATGAAACATATGCAACCTGAATTCTCTCCGCATGGCTAAGAAAAGCATATCCAACATAATCACACTAAATTGGGTAAAACCTTACAATTTAACTTATAAGCCTCCTCCTCATCATCATTTGGGGTCCCACGTTCCACCCACTTTCAGGCTGGCACAGGTCAGCGTAATATAGGCAGGGTGGGAGACAGGTCCAGACCTCCGGCCAAGGCCCGAGCTTCTGTTCCCACCTGCCTCACGTACATTGTCAGAGATCTATCTTCCTTTAGGATGAACTTCTTCCCATTGCTGAATCCTCAGGGCAAAGCATCACAGAGTAATAAGCTGTAGAATATAGGACAGAAAACAGAAATCATCACAATGCAAAGTAATAAGCCCATCATATATTTTAGGAGACGCCTCAGATCAGGAGTCGCTTTCTTTGCTATTCTTCTTTGTGCAACAGACCCTGGGGACTATGGATGGTATACTGGGTCAAACAGTGTTCCCTCCAAATTCCTGTCTGCTTGGAATCTCAGCATGTGACCTTATTTGGAAATAGGGTTTTTGCATTAATGCAGTCTTTGTTGAGATGAGATAATGCTGGATTCAAGCGGGCCCTCATCCAATGGTGGGTGTCCTCGTAAGAAGGGAAAACAGAGACACGTGGACACACAGAGAAAACCGCCGACGATGGTGGATGCGGAGACTGGTGGGATGCTCCCACGGACCAAGGAATGCCGGGACTGACAGCTCTCGACCAAAGCCAGGAGAGAGGCCTGGAGCAGAGTCTCCTTCTGAGCCCCCCCAGAGGGAACCAACTCCACTGTCATTTTGGTTTTGCTCTGGTAGCCTCCAAAACTGAGAAAGAATGAATGTCTGTTGTTTCAAGGCACTGCATTTGTGGTAATCTGTTACCCCGGCCCTAGAAACTGATACGCATGGGAAAGATACTATCGAAGGAGCTTTTTGATTGCCCTCAACTGACAACCGGCCAAGAGTTTGTATTATCCTACTACAAGATCCATAAACACATAAAACACAACTCTGTAGGTAGGTTATGTGTTGAAAACACTCATTTTTATTGGTATCTATAGTTTTTAAAACATCACTCATTCTGATTCTTGTCATTTGCAAAGCCAGCTGGTCACATTCTAGTAGGTCCATTTCTAGGCATGCCAATGGGTCCACATAAAGACGATGTGGCTCATCGAAGGTCTGAGCTACAATCCTGATCTCCTGGCTCTCTGAATAGTCTTTGAATAATGTAGTAATCAAAAAAAATCTCTCACCGCAAAGAGGGAGAGAACTGGCGCTCAGAAAGCACAGTAACTTGCCAAGTTTGCTGAGCAAACAATGCAGGCAGATCTAGGAGGCCAGGCTCTCTAACCGTAAGGCTGTGTTCCTAAGTATGATCTATAGAATCCCCACTTTTCGTGTGAGTATGGGTGATGACATGGGACTCGGGTAGAAAAAATGTCCCCTGCAATTGCTCATTAGCTAATTATTGTAGCATAAGGAAAAGCGAAGAGAAAATATTCCATGGTTCTGATTATTCCACTAGGAGTCAACCATATTTAAACCCACTTTAGAGATGCTTGTGCCATTTTACTTAAAAGATTTAGGTTTGGGGGCACCTGGGAGGCTCAGGGGATTAAGCGTCTGACTTTGGCTCAGGTCATGATCTCATGGCTCGTGGGTTCGAGCCCCGTGTCGGGCTCTGTGCTGACAGCTCAGAGCCTGGAGCCTGCTTTGGATTCTGTGTCTCTCCCTCTCTCTGAGCCTTCCCTACTCACACACTCTCTCTCAAAAATAAATAAATATTAAAAAAATTAAAAACAATTTTAGCTTACTCTGTCCACTAATTGTGATAAATCAAATATCCTTGAGATGCTCAGGAATTCCTTGGAATTTTAAAATCTTAGTTTGGGGGCACCTGCATAGTTCAGTTGGGTTGAGTGTCTGACTCTTGGTTTCGGCTCAGGTCATGATCTCTGGGTTCATGGGTTCGAGCCCTGTGTTGGGCTCCGCCCTTACGGTGTAGAGCCTGCTTGGGATCCTCTCTCTCTCCCTCTCTTTCTTTGCCCCTCCCCTGCTCCTATTCTCTCTCTCCAAATAAATAAATAAACTCAAAAACAATTAAAATCTCAGTTTGGAAGGGACCTCAAAGGGACGCCTTGCCCACCATACTCCACATCTGCACAGCGATAATCCCCATGAGCCCCTCCGCCCTCCAGACCTGATATTCACCACTCTGCCAGGGAACCGATTTCAAATTCCTCATAGCCTTGCAGAATTATGAGCAAAATAGAGAGGTTACCTCCGAATTCAGAAAGAGAAACCTGGTTTGTGGGAGGATTCATTCTGGTAGGGAATATAGTGGCCTAGAATCAACATGGTGGCAATGGGGACAGGAAGAGGTTTGATGGAATCATCTGGGGAAATCAGCTAGAAAAATCTGAAAAATGGAGGTGACTCGGCTGGAGGACTGGAATGAACTAAAGTTGCATTCGCCTGCCTTTCTGACATCTGAGTTGGGGGCATTCAATGGCTGGGACCACCAACATTGTCTCCCCATGTAGTTTGGATCCCTCACAGTATGGTAGACTTGAGGTGTTTGTTCTCCATCCATGATGACTCAGGGCTCCTAGTAGGAATGAACCAAGTGAAGCTGCACCTTTTGTGTTCAGGTGTTGTAAGTCATCAAGCATCAGAACAGCCATGCTTTATTGGTGCCAAGGGAAGGGTACATGGGCCGGACCACTAAATGTAAGGAGTGTCAAAGTTCGTGGGGCCATATTGCAAACTGTCAAAATGTGTACGGTGACCGTTATTAGTATCTTGAAGTCTTTTCTTCTTTGCCAAAGGGATTCATTCTTATCCTGCAAAGACTAGAAAAATAATACTCTCAAGTGAAAATTGTTTCTAATTCTTCTAGACAGAGAATACTATATTACATATAGAATATATAATACGGTAACTATGTTATGGTACTTACTTCACTGTGGTATAGTAAATCACGTACTGCTTTTCCTCTCCAAGTAATTTTTCAGAAATAAGAATTGTCTTATGTCTCTCTATATTCCCATCCCTCATTGCTTAGCACATTTCTTGATCGGTAGTGGGTATCTGATACACATTTCTTGAATGGAGATTCCACCTGTTTGTATATGTATTTGTCTTAGCCACTAGAGGATAATCTCTATTTATATGGGACTTGCTTTGTCTTTTCTATTCATTCACCACAGCTGTACAATACTTTCTAATGCTTAGTAGGTACTTATTAAGGGTTTGAAGAATAATACCTTGTGACTGTTTTATTCTTCCCTCTCATAAATAACCAGGATGTCAGGGACACCTGAGTGGCTCAGTAGGTTGAATGTCTGACTCTTGGTTTTGACTCAGGTCATGATCTCATGGTTCATGGTTTTGAGACCTGCACTGACAGTGCAGAGCCTGCTTGGGATTCTCCCTCTCCTTCTCTCTCTGTCCCTCGTTTGTTTCCTCTCTCTCAAAATAAATAAACTTAAAAAAAAAAAACAACAACCATAAGGTCAAAAACAGAAATTACTTTGACAAGTGATAAGAGGGGAACAGGTATTGGTATAAACGTGTCTCTTCCAAAATATCATAAATTGTCTTCCAAATATATACAACCCAAGAAGATATCCTACAGCGGAAGAGAGTAAATTCCATTTGTCTTCAGAAATTATGCAACCTGCCCATCCGGTTTAGCCTGGACTCATATGACTGAAGAGGAATGAGGTTTAGGAATTCTGAAGCTATGTTCATTCAGTACGCAGGTGGTGTTCACAGGAAGATGACACAGAAATGATAGGATTTCCGTGTTCTCTGAATCCCGCCATCTTCTCTGCTTTTAGTCTTGTAGAGATTCATAACTGCCAGGAAGATTTCTCCTGCATGCGACTTTCTTTTCATTTAGATTAGAATCATCTCGATGGTTGAATTCTAGCTTAACATTTCCAAGTGTAAGTCATAACTTCCGAAGAAGTAATTTCATATTTCTTTACCTAGAAGCAATTTGAAGCTTAAAATCCCTTTAATCCAATTCAGCGGAAACTCATGGATTCTTGACTGTGAGCCAAGTGAGTACAGGGTGCTGTGTGGAGCATTGTTTGACTTCCACGTGGGGCAGCAGAAGTGTGGTTGTGGATCCGACACGTTCCCCACCCCCCCCCCCGACAAATGCATGTAAACCTCAACGAGACAGACTCTGTCACATTGTCTGGTGACACTTATTCAATTTAGGTATTTCCTAAAGAGTGTTCTTCAAAACACAGCCCTTTAAGTTGCTAAAGTGAAGGTATACTGGGTTCCATGTGTTTGGTAAACTCCTGCTACTATAACTTCCACCTAAAGAGACTTGTGAAATTTCTCATGGAATTTATTGTACACATTTTAAGAAATGTTGACCTAAAGCGATGCCTAGAATGCTTCTTTGTACTCTAAAGTGTTGTTTTAATGTTTTTTTTTTGCTTTAAATTATTAGATCTACTTTTTGAACTGAGGTCCAGATAGAGTCCTGTCTACACCCAGTGATGTAGAGATGCTCCCAAATAGAATTCAATTCTCACCCTCCCTATGGTGGATATGAACCAGTTTGGCCAAGACAGTAGTTTCTTTTCTGGTTCAGTGTAGAGCCTCTGTTCCGTGTCTCATGTTAGCAGCTATAGCACAGCTGGGCTGTGCTACGATGTCTGGATTTTTATTAAGTGTCCATATTATTGGTAAAACTTAGTCTTTACTCATGTACTTTCTTATGATTTAACTTGATGCGGGAAAATTCTACAGCTTAGACTTTTACCCACGTAACTGGAGTTAAAGATCACCCTGCAGAGTTTGGTCGAGTCAACGGAATTTGAAACTAGTGTTTCTCAGAGGATTCAAAATAGAGGGCCACGGACATTCTTGGATTGAGTTAGGAGGCAAAACCTTTTTCTGGTCATGTCATGATGATTCTGCACATACATATGATCCTAAAAGCTTTCTTGACGTCGAATCATGAGTAACTATAAGAAACCATGGAAACCTTGGCCATGAACAACAATCGCCCTAGATCCTTTAGGCCGCCTGAACTCTGTTGGTCCTACCGACAGAGACCGCAACAGCTTGAAGACGGAATCCTTCAAATGCCAGCTATTTTGGCTGGAGTCTAATAAATAATGGAGACTCCTTTTTGACTTGAGTCATTAATCTTGAGGTCCTTGGATGTCCGAGAAGACAACTTTCTGTAAGAAAAGGGACTGCGATTCAGAGACCACGTTGTCATATGGCATAGGCTTTACTTGAACACTTTCTCAGAGGAGAGCCCTCATTGCTTGGCCTGAAGCTGGAAACGCAGTAGCCGTGACTTTGGCTCCTGTGTGCACTCCATTTCTCTGGAGAAGAAACATTGGAGGGGAAGGCTGATGGGAAAAGGCAAGAAGCAGAAAGGAGCACATCCCTTCTCCTTGAAGCCCTGTCTCTTTTGAATCTCCCTAGGGCTAGAACTTACTGGGAGCCAGCTGACTCAGGAGAAGCATGGTTTCCCAACCCCAGCATCACAAACACAGTGGAGAAAGGCGGGCTGGACTTGAGCAGCCAGCACAATGGACACTCACGTGCTCTTTCATTTATTTTCATGAATTGATAAAATTTTGTCTCGCTTCTTATCTTCCCCCCCCCCCCCCAGAAGTGTTTGAATCGAATAATATCTCATCCCTAAGTAATTTAGCAGGGGCCTCCTAAGTGACACAATATGACTGGCAGACATGAGAAAATTGACCAAAATTCTATAACTCTGTCATAACACAATCCGCATGAAAACTCCTTCAATTGTCCCTCAAATACCTTTTATAAGAACTACTTTTTCCCCCTAGATTTAGGATCTAATCAAGAGTTCTGAGCATTGTGTTTGTTAGGTTTTCTGAGTCATTTTGAATCCTTTACATTTGAATTGAAACTCTTTAAAGAGTCTAAAGAATGTCTTTCATTCTAGATTTTTAAGAAGAATTTCCTACAGTACTTGGAATTGCTACCTAGGTGATGTTGGGCACCTTTCATTGCAACACAAGAAGCACATTGCATCAGTCTGTCCTGTTATTTATTGGTGACGCCACATTTGGTCACTTAGCTTGGAGCACTGACTGCCTAGCATCCCCATTTTAGAGGTGCAATTTCCCTTTAGTAAGTAATCCATGAGCTGCAACTTTGAGACCATGTAACTGCTGTATCTCCCAACTTTTCACACATGCTTTTACTATCCATCGATGATACTTGCCTGAATCAATTATTACATTGGAGGTGGGAAACTAGTAGCTTCCCTAAGCATTATCCCTTGTACGTTCATGACCTGACCTTTTTTTCCATCTCCTCCTTTGTCTCGCCGTCTTTTCTATATCATGCTATGGACACACGGATTATGGGTTTTAATTCGATGTGCCATAATCCATTTTCAAAATTATTCTTTTTATGTTCAAATTATCACACCATCAGCCAATGAGAACCTCTGAAACATGGCTTCTGTGTTCCACTTGACTTTCCAATTTTAGTTTCCATTTCAGGGTTCCTGAAGTGACAACAAAATCTAGTTCTTTGAGCTGTAGAGTACCGAAGCGGGAGCAAAAACCCTACAAACCACTTTTTAAAGCATTTACAAATTCAGACATGAGTTCCATAAAAAGTTAAGTGGCTGAGCAAATTAAAATGTAGGAAAGAGATCTATGGCCCCAATCCCCTAATTTTTCAGTGCTTTGCTCTCTGCCTTGCCAAACATGAGGTGTTCTCTGCCTGCCGATAGGCGTGATGTTTCCTGGAAAGTCACAAGAAGAAGAGCATGAGGGTTTCTCAGTGAATGTGGTTGGAGGGATGGGGGAGGCTAGCTAGCACAGGACCTGGAAGTTACAATATGCCTCACATTCCATTTGTTCAAAGTTACATCATTGACTTACATCATTTGGGTTAAGTCATTCAGGGTTACATCATTATCCTCGAATGTTCTCACGCTCACCCTGTTTGTATCTTTCCTAGGCGAGGTGGCTGTATGCTTATCAGAGTAGCTGCGTTTGTTTGGGGTGACATAACAAGTGATTAGAAGCACACAGGATGAAGCATCCTTTACGATATTTTGAAATGCACGTCACACTCCTATGTCTTTTACGCGTGGCCCCCTAGGCTTTGAGCACTTTATTGCCTTTTGGTACATGATGTTGCAGATGTATTGTGGCCTTTCCTCATCTTAGCTCTGGCCCCGGACATTTCTTAGGGAAGTCTGGGTCCCTGGCATTTGGAAACTAAGATGTGGTTGTCACATATACTCAGGTGTCTCTGTGGCATCACTGATTCTGGGCTCTTTCTGGCAGAAAAGCTAGGAAATACTTGCAGAGGTAATAAGGAGTTCGTACTGATATTTCCAAATCAAATTTTACAGCACAAGATTTTTCTTAATGTATTTTCTTTTGCCTTTTTTCCTTTCATTTTTCTTAACAGTAAAAACCTTGGATTCTAATAATGTTAATATGCTTACTTATTTTCTTTTCTGTAATAGAAATAAATACTTTCAGTGGCTCCTGAGTGGCTTAGTCCATTCAGCATCTGACTTCAGCTCAGGTCATTATCTCAGGGTTCCTGGGTTTGAGAACCCACTACAAATCCTCTGTCTCCCTCTCCCTGCCCCTCCCCCGCTCATGTTTTTTCTCTCTCTCTCTCAAAAATAAACGTTAAAAAATACTTTCAGATTTTAATATCAATATTCACATGAACAATAAAACAGTAAAGATGAAAATTTCTTGGCAATTTTTTGTCCTTAAAACACAATCACATTAAAAATGAACAGAGTACCGTGGGCAAAATTTATTCAAATTATTCACTTTCTCTGTTTCATTATGCTAAAAATTGAACTGCAGTTAGATCGTTATTGTGTTTAATTCTGTTTTTACTGGATTTTCTAAAATTCCATTGTCAATTTTGAGCCTAGAGTTGTTTACTTCTTGGATAGCAGAGGAGTGTTTCCCCTAATTATCTTTCCAATTGGTCTTTATTCTTTTCTACCTCTTTCAACTGTTCTTTCTAGTTAGAAGAGTGATAGCGATGCTAATGAACAGGTATTGAGTACTTACTGTAATTCACGCATTCTTTAATTAATAAGAACAATAAATGTGAAGAGTAAGTACCACCTGCCGGGCAAGATTTCAAGTGACCTATATATTCTAGGAGATATATATAAATGGAGATAAGAATGTTACTTTTTTGTTTCCTTTGTCAGCACTAACTTAGTGTATTGTATTCAGTATATTTGGTATATTCATTTAGTAATCTATATTAGGTAAAAATACTTAAAGGTTTTTAAAACCCCCAAATTCTTCTTATCTCTGCTTTGCAGGTAAGAAAACCAAAGGCATTTGTATTGAATAAGTAGCTTGCAAAAGACATACAGCTAGAAATGGCCAGGTTGGGTCATTTAACATAAAACTCATCTTCAACAATGTTTCTAATGCATAAACCATATCTTTGCGAAGATCGCACTTCTTGGTACAAACCATAAAGATGGGAACAAACCAGGATAAAGACAAGTGTAAGCAAGGGTGAACTGGAAGAAAAAATAGCTTTATAAACAAACAAACAAGCAAACAAACTTTGAAAATAGCTTTTATTAACTTGTGGTCCAACAACCAGTAAAGTCCAAAGATGAGAGTATATACAGGTTCGCCTGAGGTACTTTCACTAAGGTATTGTTTCTACAGCTTAAAAGAATGCTGATAGCCATGGGCCATGTACTTTGGTTTACTAAGACACAGTAATGAGATTATCTTTTCTGGGGACGGTAGCTGTGCCTTAGCAAATAAGAGAGGTACATTCACTACAAACTCACAGTTCTTGCCCACATAGAAAAATGGCCAGAGAATCAACCTAACTGGGAGAAACATGGAAAATTGGATAGCAATTCTCATTTCTTCTGAACCTGAACGTGTAATGTGTACTGATTCTCTGCCAGGTTTTTCAGAATGATGAGGAAGGGTTGAAAACGGATCAAATTAATTCATTTAAAGATCAAAAGGGTATCCATATGGCATGATTTCATTAAGAGTTAAATAATCCACACGATTTCAAGGTTAATGGCAAACAACTACTCCACGTAACTGCTTAATACTCCCAGAAGGAATTTGAATGAGAGATAATGGCCTTTAACTAAGAACAGACCCTTCTAAGTTTAATAAGAAGTGATTTCTCTTAATTGCAATTGCCTCGAAGATAGGTATCCAAGGCCTCAGTATTTGACAAATTGTAGCTAGAATTGACACAGGAGACTTTACTGGAAAAACTATATGTGGGTTTCTAGAAGTCAGCCAACTCTATGTTCTCCTGACAGAACTCAGGAGAGTTGTGTAGTTTAGGCCCTCAGAAACATCAAATCAAATTGAAGAAAATAGTATGTGGGAATTACTCAATTCGTAGACTGCCATGGTTTTTCCCGTTAGCAGAGCTGTGATGCAAGAACGAGGCTAATGCCTCTGGAGAAGGAGAGGGCCATGTGGAAGTAGGGAGATAAACCTGCAAAGCTCAAGCCATAAAACCTGACGGTGAGAAAAGACGGCAACCAGTTCAAGTGGGGAGACATCTGGGCAAGACAGGCTCCAAAGCAAAAACAAGGAAAACTTGGCAATTATCGTGAGCTGGAGGGAGGTCCCCAGTCTTGAGCCCTAACTCCTCTTGGGAAATGGAGAACCAGATAGATCACTGTCTGGAGTCCGTATCTTGGTTTTGTGAGTTTTGATTTTTCAGGTAAGAAAATCATTTGCTTCTTAACATTTTGGGCCCCAAATCTTTCTGAGAAAGTAATGATCATTCCGTAAAAAAATGCATGTAGTCATAATTTTGCAAATTTGAATTATAATTTCAGGTGTTCTAAAAGCCACGCTCATACTGGTTATGTACCTCTGATTTATAGGACCAATAAATGCAACTAATACCACGCTGGGACATTTACCATATGATGTTCTTTTAAAAATGTCTTCTAATGGATTTGGATAGTTTCTAACACTTCGGAAGTAGGAGATTGAAACATTTACTGACTACTGGGTGTTCCTGTACTCCCCCCCAGCTATTTTTTCTGATTCTTTTGTAGGTAGGTGGGATCAGAAGACGAGTTCTGACCTACACATTGAAAACAAAAGTGATGTTGTCATCTCCTGGCCAAAATTAAATAGAGTCCATGAGTTAGCTTTTCTTTCTCTGCCCTGTGGATGGCGGAGACTGCATGTTGAGATGGTGGACAGGTTACGGGTGTTGTCACGTACGAGCCCAACGCATCAGTGAAGTAGGTTTTCCGCTCACTCCACCTGAACAGAATGTGGGCAGGGACTCTCCTCCAGGTGGTTACTCAGGTACCTGGGCTGACAGATAACCCATCTGAGCAGGGAACAACGCACGACTGTGCACTCATTTTCAGGTCTGCCTTTCAGAAGTGACAAACATGACTTCCACCATTATTTCATTAGCAAGGAATTTCACTTGGCCGCTGAGCCAAGTGTGTCACCATGGTGACCGTATCATACTGTCACTCGATGAAACACTAATCTAAGGGTTGCTGTGAAGCATTTTGTCAGCCACATCTACAATCAATTGACTTTAAGTCGAAGACACTATTCTTGGTAATCCGGATGGGCCTCTTCATATCAGTGAAAAGGCTTAAGCACAGAGATTGCCTCGGTGGCTCAGACTGTTGAGAGGCCGACTCTTGATTTCGGCTCAGATCACGATCCCAGGGTTGTGGGATCGAGCCCCACATTGGGCTCCATGCTGACTGTGGAGGCTGCTTAAGATTCTCCCTCTCTCTCTCTCTCTCTCCCCTGCTTGCATACTTTCTCTTTATATATATATATATATATATATAATGTATATACTATATAAAGTATATAGTATATACTATAATATATAGTATATAGAACATATAGTGTATATATATATTATAGTATATACTATATATATACTATATTCCATATACTATATACTATATTCTATATATATACTATTCTATATATTCTATATATATATATATACTATTCTATATAGAAATAGAATATATAGAATAGTGTATATGTATATATATACTATATACTATAGTATATACTATATACTTTATATATATATTCTATACTATTCTATATAGAATAGTATATATATAGAATATATAAAATAGTATATATATATATATAGAGAGAGAGAGAGAATATATAGAATAGTATGTGTGTGTATATATATATATGTATATATATGACGAGAAAGTGTGCAAGCGTGGCGGGAGGGAGACAGAGAGAGAGAGAGAGAGAGAGAGAGAGAATCTTAAGCAGCCTCCACAGTCAGCATGGAGCCCAATGTGGGGCTCGATCCCACAACCCTGGGATAAACCCAGTTTATCTATATTCCACGCCAACAACCCTGAGCCGAAATCAAGAGTCGGCCTCTCAACAGTCTGAGCCACTGAGGCAATCTCTATATATCTTTATATATCTATAGATATATATCTATAGATACATTTTTATATCTATAGATATATATCTATATATCTATAGATATACCTTTATATCTATATATCTATATATCTATAGATATATATATCTATAGATATAAATCTGTATCTCTATATATTTATATATTCAATAAATCTTTGTATCTTTATATATATATAAAGAACAGAATGGAAGGTTCCCAGAGAAAGAAGAAATTCTGCCTCAAGGCTATAGCATCAGTTCCTGCCTTGGTGATTCCAGCCTACTGCTCTGCCTTGCAAACTTTGGACTTTCCTGCCTCCACAAGAGTGTAAGCTAATTCATATAAATAAATAGTAAATTGTAAGAAATTGATATATATTCATTTCAAGAAATTGCCTTGAATTTCATATATATATATATAATATATATGAATAGTACATGCACACACATGTATATGTCTTCCTGGTTCTTTTTCTCTGGAGGACCTGACTGGTATGGGCACACTCGACTTTAAGAGGGCCCAACTCAAACTGGAAAATCTATAATTGACTCTAATGAATACCACAATTTCTGAGTCATTATGTCCCAGAAACTACATGACTTCTATTAATTACATTGGATTTTCTGTGAATGATAAATAAGTTTATAAAGAAAACAGTTTAAGACTGACGTATTTCTCTTTAATTAAAAAAAATTAATATTTATTTATTTTTGAGAGAGACAGAGACAGAGCACGAGCAGGGGAGGGGCAAAGAGAGAGGGAGACACAGAAGCTGAAGCAGGTTCCAGGCTCTGAGCTGTCAGCACAGAGCCCTACGTGGGACTTGAACCCACGGACCGTGAGATCATGACCTGAGCCCAAGTCGGTCTCTTAACCGACTAAACCACCCAGGTGGCCCTCTTTGTTTAATTTGGAAAAACTTTTTATGGACTCACAAAATACAAGTTTTTAGCTTAGTGAATTCTTATGATCTAAATACATCCATGTAACCAGCATACAAATAAGACAATGAATATAACCAATATCTCAAGAAATCAACTTTTATTGTATTAAGCTGCTGAAATTTTAAGGTGAATTATTCTCCCCTCCCATCTTAGCTTATCATATCTGAGAAACCAAGTAGAATTTAGCAGTTTATCTATGTTCCACGCCAACAAGTTCTGTTCGCTTAAGAATACATATGGACGGGGCGCCTGGGTGGCTCAGTCGGTTAAGCGTCAGGTCACGATCTCGTGTCCGTGAGTTCGAGCCCCGCGTCGGGCTCTGGGCTGATGGCTCAGAGCCTGGAGCCTGCTTCTGATTCTGTGTCTCCCTCTCTCTCTGTCCCTCCCCCATTCATGCTCTGTCTCTCTCTGTCTCAAAAAATAAATAAACGTTAAAAAAAATTAAAAAAAAGAATACATATGGACGTACTGTATTATTGTTCTCGTTAACCAACATTTATTACATACTTAGAAGTCAAGCACTGTGCCAAGAATTTTACCTAATGATCATATAGTTAATAATGATAAAAATAATACCATTCTATGCCCCAGTCACTGGGCCAATTGTCATAGTTTATCGTAATATTATCCGCCCCCCCCCCCCCAAAGTACCTATTAGGTCAATGCTGCTATTACAACCACTTTACAGGCGGGCAGACTGATGAAGCCGATGTCAGTGAGAAGTCTAGACTTGAAGTCTGTGCTAACCACTAAAGATACCAGCTCTTGAAAGCTGGGAAAATGATTGATGCTGTGGAGAAGAGTAGAGAGACCGTGGCATGGAGGGGCCGGAGGTGAGATTGACAGTCTTCTTAGCCTACTAATGACAGGGAATCCCTAGCAAGTTTCTTCTTCTGGCCCCTGATTTCTTCTCCAATCACATCTCTAGAGGCAGATTTGCATTGACCAGTAGTGCCTAATGTCAGGTCTCTGACCATGGGATCAGCAAAGCTGGAAATTGGGACTTCGTGAGCTGTTTTTTCCCCAGCCACTGATAAAACTTCTTAAATAGAGAAAAGTTGGGAGAATGTTATAATGAATATCTGCATACCTGGCACTTCATGCTTGTTAACATTTTGCCGTATTCACTTCCGATTGCCTTCACTCTCTCTTGCCTGGCCCTGCCCGCATGTTCCTGCCCTAGTTGAAGAAGCCCCAGGCATCATTTGTTTAAACCCTACATATTTTAACATCCATTTCCACTGCATCAAGGACAATCTCTTTCATAACTGCAACACAATTAGCAGCCCTAAAAACATTAACGATAATTTCACGATACCATCTAGTATCCTGTCTGTATTAAAATTCTAGCCATTGCACCCAGATGTATTTTATAGCTTTTATTTCTTTGAAGGAGAATCCAATCAGGGTATGGCATTTCATTTGCTTCTTAAGCCATTTCAATCTCTTTTAGGCTAGAACTACACTGTTCAGCACAGTTTTTCTGTAACATTAGCCACATTTCAAGTGTTTAATGGGCACCTGTGGCCAATGGCTACCATATTGGACAGCAAAGAACAGTTTCATTATTGCTGGAAGTTTTATTGAACAGGTCTAAGAACAATTCCTGCGTGTTTTCTTTTCATGGCATTGACTTTCATAGAATTCCCACATTCTGGGTTTGTCTGATTATGTCTTCAAGGTGTCTTAGAAGAGAAATTCAGATGTAAGCCTTGATTAGATTCAGATTTAACATGTTTTGGTGTGAAAAATACATAAGCAATGCTATATTTCCCAAGGTATCACTTCAAGAAGGCTATAATATCAGATGTACAATGTCGCCAATACTGTAGTCTATCATTTTCAAGGAGGCAATCATCAGATATCTCCATTGTTAAAGTATATTTTCCCCTTGTAACTATTTAACAATGCATGAGGTGACACTTCGCACCCCACAAAGGTCCTGTTTCCTAAGCAGACATGACCTAATGCTTTCTGCATTTACTGATGATTCTTGCTTGAATCAATTATTATATACTGAGCATTGCAAGATTATTTTTTTACAAAGTTCTATAATTCTTTCTATATTTATTAACCTGCATTATTTTGTAAAAGAATGTTTCCTTTTCTCTTTTTTTCCTTTTCTGGAATATAACTATGAACTCACAGGTTTTTACTTATTCAAAGTTTTTAAGTCAGTTAGTTTCTCTCTCTCTTTCTCTCTCTCCTCTCATCTCTGAAATTTGGCCAGTGGGCACTTCCTAGAGCTGGCTAGTCAGCCATTTTATTGTGACCATATTGCACTCGAAGAACCTCCTTTCTTTTTATTTATTTATTTATTTTTGGCACACCAAGATTTCTCAAGTTCATCTTGGCAATTTTTCTGGTTAGACCTAGAAAAAGCAATGTCTCCAAGGAGCTCTGGTTGTTTTCGTTTGTTTGTTTTGTTTTAGTTGTTGTTGTTTTTTCTTTCATTCATTCATTCTTCTTCTTCTTCTCCTTCTTCTTCTTCTTTTTTAAATAGAGAGAGAAGGTGCAAGCGAGCAAGGGGCATAGGGAGAGAGAGAGAGAGAGAAAAGCAGGGCTCACTCTGGGCTTCTATTTTTACCCAAAGCAGGGCTGGAGCTCAGCCAAAGTGGGGCTTATGTTCACCTGATGTGGGACTCAAACTCACCAACCGTGAGAGCATGACCTGAGCCGGTCAGATGCTTAACAACTGAGCCACCCAGGCGCCCTGAGCCCTGGATGTTTCTCGATGGGGAAGTGATAATTGGCGTCCAGTATGGGTGTGAGGGTGTGTCTATGAGCTACCACCTTAATATCCCAAAACACTGTTAATTAAAGCACTGACTCTGTGTGATTTCAAGTGGGATTATATCCAATTTATTTTTTGTATAATAGGTTGATGATTCCATATGAGTTAGAAACTCTGGAGAGGATTGCCATTGATTTAGGTTAATCAGTAAAGGGTAAATAAGCCATTGTTTGATCAGTGCTGCCACAGGATCATTTTAATCCCCATTCAGCTCTACTTCTCTATTTGAAAGAGCAATATGCTCAGTTGCGACCCATCTTTAATGACATTTTAAACTTCCATCCATCTCAGGACCAAGAGTGTAGCAAGATTAAAGTGAGTAATCCTGAAGCTTCAGGCTAAGAAAATTTCTCAGAAGGACATGAGTTATTCCAAATTCCATGGCTATTTAGTTCTTGTTTGGTAAAGGGACCCTGCATTACCATAGAATGCAGTTGAGTAAAATTGATTTGACATACCATTTAGGATAGAGCCTCTTCTGGTGAATTATATTTTTTGGTGGATTAATATATAATTAGCAAACCTGCTTTATTTCTCCTTTCCCAAACGTTTCCTTCCTTCCTTCCTTCCTTCCTTCCTTCCTTCCTTCCTCCCTCCCTCCTTCCCTTCCTTCCTTCCTTCCTTCCTTCCTTCCTTCCTTCCTCCTTCCCTTCCTCCCTCCCTCCCTTCTTTCCTTCCTTCCTTCCTTCCTTCCTTCCTTCCTTCCTTCCTCGTGTTTACTCTGTCAGATTGGATAATTCCTACTGATCTATCTTGAGGTTTATTGGACTATCCTCTGTGATCACAAATCACAATTTTATGAAACCAATCCCTTGTTTTCTGTTCTTTTTGTAATTTCGTATATTGTATCTTTGAATTTTAAGATTCCCTTTTAGTTCTATTTTGCATCTTTTGCTTCTCTGGGGAGATATCCTATGTTTTCATTTAAGATGGACTTATTTTCTTTAACCTCATAGAGCATATTTACAGCAGCTGCTTCAGTGCTTGCCTGCAAATTTCAGCATCTGCCTAATCTTAAGTTTTTGTCTGCTGACTATTCCTTCCCTGGAGAATGGTCTCATTTTCCTGGTTCTTCCTAGATCAGGCAATTTTAGGTTGCATCCTGTGTGCCGTGAATATTTGTTGATGAAACTGTAGATGCATGATATTCCTTTTAAGAATGTGAGGCCTTTGTTTCAGCTGACAATCGCTTGGCTAACTCAAACTGAAATCCTGTCTCATTCGTGGGTGTGGTGAAATCATACTCACTTCTTTGATCTTTTAGGAAGATTGCTTTGAGTTTCCCCAAGATTCAGCCAGAATGTTGCACAGTCTGCACACAGAACCTGGGGCTTCCCATCGCCCTCTCTCTTTTCCAGGATTCCCCCTCACCTCGTGGTGGATGTGATTATCCAAGTTCTGGTGTCTCATTCCTCCAAGTAGGAAGGCAGTGGGTTTCTATCGGAACTTTGGCCATCCCATGCCATGGCGCAACCTGATAACCCTCTGGCAAAACCTGCAAAAATGTGGAACTTAACTTCTGTTATTCCCTCATTCAAAATTTCTATCCCCCTATAAAATCTTTCTGGTTTTGGTCTCTATCCAGAGTCCTCTAGAAGTTGCTTTGTGTATTTTTTTCCATGTATGTTGATCTGCTAGAAACTTACCCAGACCGTATCAGAAGTAAGGAACCACCTTCGCTAAAAACCATACTACTGAAAGCTACATCATTTCTAGTGGAAGTCAACATGAGAACAGCTTGTTTTTTGCCATCTACAGTTGTCAGAGTAAAGATAGAATGGGGGTACTTTAGCAGTAGGGGACTAGAGCTGATAAGACAAAGCAGGAGGATTTTACAAAGTTACGCCATGACAGGATGCATGTTTGAGATTGTGAGGTGGGGGCAGACTTGAAAGGTATTTAGGAAGTAACATTGACAGGGGCTTCTGGGTGGCTCTGTCTGCTAAGTGTCCAACTTTGGCTCAGGTCACAGTCTCATGATTCGGGAGTTTGAGCCCCGCATTGGGCTCTTTTCTGCCAGCTCAGAGCTTGCTTCAGATCTTCTGTCCCCCACCCCCTTCTGAGCATCTCCCCTGCTCACACTCTCTCTCAAAAATAAATAAAAACATTTTTAAAAAAGCAACATTGATAGAGCTCAGTGTGCTAGGATTTGGTGAGAGTGGGATACGAGAGTGGGTCTCAATGGGTTTTTGAATGAGTGACCCACATAGATTATAATCAAAGAAATAGAAGGAGCTATTTTTCATGGGATGAAAGTGGGTATAAGGAGTCCAGTTTTGGAAATTTTGAGTCTGAGAAGCTTGTGGACAACCAAAATGGGTATGTTTATCCTATGCAATTTGATGTGTGGGTTTGGACCTTTAGCAAAGGAGTGAAGATTCAAGAGTCCTTAGCACATACGTGGCAGTGGCAGCTCCCAGAGCCCCGTGGGAGGGACCTGAAGTGACCCAGTAGAAAGCTTCATCTGGTTTAGTGGGGGGTAGTCTGGGCGTGAGCTTGAGAGCAGGGAGGTCAAGTAATGACCCCAGTTCAGTAATCCAGGCACGGTAGCATCTGAGGTGATGTGTCTCAATATAAAGAGGGTTCAAGTAGAGCTAAATAGAAGCGAGACTCCTAGAAAGTTAGAGGGGACAGAACTTTTCAACCACTTGTCCGTTCCCCTAACACGTGTTACTCTTGGGCCGTCCAGGAAAACAACCAAAAGAAAAACAACGTTTGCCACAAGTACCTCGCTTACAGCCAGGGCTCATACCACACTGTTCCGAGCTAGTGAAAGAGGGAGACTGATGTAGGCTAAGCCAGACGGAGCAATGGCTGAACTTAGAGAGAAACTAGATTTCAAAACAAAGGCCTAGGGAAACACAATAAGGCTCCAATGATCACGTTCCACCCTGGAGAGTCTTGAATTTATTCACTCTTTTTATCACCTGCAAGCTCTTTCCTCTGACATTCCACAAGGCTATTTCTCTCCTCTGAATCCTTCAGAGCCTTGCTTTTATCACTTGCAACATTAAAAAGAATCCCTTAGTCTTCGGACCTGCCATTTATTTCTAGACAAATGGCAAGATTGCCATGCTAAGGCTGTGGATGCTAAGTGCCTGAAGACTCCTTTGTACTGTGCATCATTCGTGTCGTAACAAGCCTAGCTTTTCCTGAAGTCCTTCCTCTCCGACTTCTTTTTACATTCTGGAGCCTCTCATACTGAACTCTGGAGGCAAGAATGGTGCTCAACAGACTGCGTGAGGAGAAACAATTTCCTTATCAGGAGTAGAGTTATTTTTATTCACAGGAAGCTCCCAACAATGCATTTAGGTTCTGTTGATGAAATGCTACGATGCAGTAAGCTGAAGCTGTCTTTGCAATTCAAGAAAATGTGGGTGCATCCGTGCGTCACAACAGGGATATCAACTGCACGCCCGCCAGGTTTCTTCTGATGGATAATCAGGCTCAGATTTACCTTGTGGTATGTATGTATATAGGTAGGTAGGTAGGTAGGTAGGTAAGTAGGTAGTTGGGTGTTATTAAACACTTATACAATACTTCCCATATGGCCAAGCTGTCTTTTAATCGATTAACAAATATGTATAAATAGTATAAATATTTGCTTGGGAGGGTGGCTCAGTCGGTTGAGCCTCCAACTTCGGCTCAGGTCATGATCTCACAGCTTGTGAGTTCCAGCCCAGCGTCGGGCTCTGTGCTGACAGCTCGGAGCCTGGAGCCTGCTTCGGATTCTGGGTCTCCCTCTCTCTCTGCCCCTCCCCTGCTCACACTCTGTCTTTCTCTCTCTCAAAAAAAAGTAAGCATTCAAAAACATGTATTTACTTGGAAGATAACTGGGTTTAGATGAGGTCATGAGTAAGGGGCCTTCATGATGGCATTAGTGTCCTTGTAAGAGGAGGAAGAGAGAGCAGTTTGTACGAGGTGTACTCTATGAGGTAAGGAAGAGAAGACAGCCATCTATAAGCCCCAAAGGGAGCCCACCTCAGTTAAGAGTCACCCTGATCTTGGACTTCCCATTCTTCAGACTGTGAGAAACAAATGTATGTTATTTAAGCCACCCAGTCTATGGCATTTTTTAAAGCAACCTTAGCAGATTAAGGTAATACAATGAGAGGGAAGGTCATAAAATATGGGTCACACAATACAATTTAAAAACATTTCATCAAGGTAGAGGGGCACCTGGGTGGGTCCATCGGTTAAGTATCCAACTCTGGATTTCATCTCAGGTCATGATCTCGCAGTTTGTGGGTTCGAGCCCTGTGTTGGGCTTCGTGCTGTCAGCTCTGAGTCTGCTTGGAATTTTCTCTTCCTCTCTCCCTCTCTCTCTGCCCCTCCCCCACTCACATTCTCCCTCTCTCTCTCTCAAAATAAATAAATTAACTTAAAAAAACTCATCAGGGTAGGAAAGAGAGAGGGGGAGAGAGAAGAAAGGGGATGAGGATAAGGAGAGGGTAGGAAAGGAAGTATCCCATACGACGAGAGAACATTCTCACATAGTATCTGTGAGGTGTATAATTTAGTGACGAGTCCAGATGGACCGAGTCTTACAAATAGGTCTACACTTACAAAACACAACATTTAAATTCAAATTCTCACGGAAAATCTGGAAGCAAGATTATGGGTATTATGTCAGGATGCATCTACCAACCCCGAATGAGGAATGTGTTTTAGTTTAGTTTTGTCTTGAGCCACAAGATGATGGCTTAAACAAGAGAAATCTGTTTTCTCCTAAATCTAGAGACTAGAAGGCCAAAATCAAGGTTTTAGACCATCTGGCTGTGATTTTCTCAGTATTCTGCCCCTCCTCTCCTTGATGGTCCAACTTTGTCTTCTATTTGTGTTTTTTTTTGGCTGGAATTTCTCACCTTTCCTTCAGCGGTAGGAAATGTCTGCTTCCTATTGGTATCAGATTCTGGGCTCAAGATGTTTACTTCTTCTTCCGTGGAGATAAAGGATTGTATTTTCTTCCATCCTTCCCCAGCTGCACTATGTCCTTGCTTTCACCCCAGGCATGGTGAACTTCGCTGCTTGGGGTCTAGGAGAGCGGGTGGTGTTTCCCGAGTGGAACCTCACAGTTGCCAATCGCCTCCTGAATGTCTATGTAACTGAGGGGTTCCCTCCAGTTCACACTGTCTTTCTAGTGAACGAACACCTGCTCGAGGCCTAAACAGAGAGCTTGGATGCGAGTACCAATTTCCCTTGTGTCTGGGGCTGGTGGTTCTTCTGAAACCAGAACACCCTTGGCCTTTAATAATTTGTTAAAATTCTAATCGTTCTCTTCTTCCTCGCCTATACGGCAGCCACTCACAGCTCTTGTGTTCGGCCACAGGTAAGAGAATTTGAGTTTCCCCTCGGGAAGGGTTGACCCTGTTTGGAATTCAGGCTGCACGGTTGCCTTGCTACACCAGTTCTCTGACAGGCTCAAGAAAGTGGTGATTTAATGTGATCAGACCAGCTACGCTGTCAGAGGGACATTCTTTGCCGCTCTCTTCATCCTAAGGGGAAGCAGGATTGCACCCTTTTAGGAGATGAACTATAAGACAAGACTCTGGAATCAAAGAAAGATTTGGAGGAAGAGGGGAGGGAGGGAAGAAAGTAGCACCTGATCGTTCATAACACACATTCCCATGTGTTATGTTACTAACCGTATTTTATCAAGCTCTCTGTGAACGAGGTTTTAAGCCAGGTCCTGCCTGTGTTAAGCATTTTGTGCATATAATCTTTGTCATCATATCAATCTTACGGTATGAATACTACGAGTATACTAATTTTATGTCTTGAGACTTAGAAAGTTTATGTTGTTCAAGGTTGTCCAACTAGGCTTCTGGTCATCATCATTGAGCTTATTCCTTCTTACATAAGCCACCCCAAACTATCTGTGATATAGGCACCATTGCCTCAATCTACAGGAAGTGGGCTGGAGTATAGAAACAACAAGTGACTGCTACAGGGTCATAGAGGAAACACATAAATGCTGGAAACAATTGAAAAATAGGTGTTTGAGGTGCCTGGGTGGCTCAGTCAGCTGAACGTCTGACTTTGGCTCAAGGTCACGATCTGAGTGCGAGCCCCGTGTCGGGCCATGTGCTGACGGCTCAGAGCCTGGAGCCTGCTTCACATGCCGTGTCTCCCTCTCTCTCTGCCCCTCCCCTGCCCATGCTCTGCCTCTCCCTCTCTCTCAAAAATAAATAAATATTGAAAAATTAAAGAAAAAAAAGAAAAACAGGTGTTTGATTTTGAGTTACAAATGTTCTTCCATCCATAAAGGTATTGGAGATGGCTTGAGGCAGGGCTTATGGCGGATCTTCTCTAAATTTTCCACAGCAGTTTGTCCAAGCCTGACACATCATAGAACCTCAACAAATTCTTGCTGAAGGAAGGAAGAAAGATGAGAGGCCCAGGAAGGGGAGAGAGAAGGAGAGAAATAGACTTAGAAGGAGGAGTATAAAGGTGACAAGAACAGGAGAAAGAAAAGCCCATATGTATACAATATTGTTAAATAAAACAGAATTTCCCTTTCTGTGCTATTAGGACATGATTCTTAATTTGTGTATGTCATTTAGAGCAGATGTTGCCTTGCATGTAGCTGGTCTGGTCACCATGACAAAGGCACTGCCTCCTCTATAAATAGATGGTCGGATTGATTTCACATCCTGCCCTGGTTCTCCTGTTTGATGAATGTGATTACACAATCGATGAGTGATGCCATCCACCCCGACAGCAGAGACTCACCTGCACTCTCTTCTGCAAGATGACAATCAGGCTCGTTAAATTCAGCACAAAGCGCTTCAAAGACATGTGTCCTCTCAGAGAAATTGAGCCGGAGTCCATTTCCACTGCATCCAAGGGAACTGTGCTATCATCGGCCATCCAGCCCAAATCTACGGTCAGTGAGACCGTTTGGACCTTTCCCTTGCTTGTTTGGATCAATGTTAACTGGAACCTACATGGGTGGAGCTGATGTCAGTCAGGGCTCGGGTGTAAGAAGCCAATCAAGTGGACATTTATAGGTTTCCACCGTGCTGCTGTGATGTACGGGAGACACCCAGAACAGGGATGCCCAACATGGACATGGGGTCCTACCATAGAAGTGCTTGACCTTGAGCAAGTCATCTCATTACCTCCAAGGCTCAACCTTTCTTCCCCGGTGAGCTAAGAACATAGCTTCTGAGATAAGACAGCACTAGTCAAAGCACCATCTGGGCAACTCTGTAACTTTGGGTGATTTATTTCACCTGTCTAAAGCTGTTTTCCTTCAGCTCTACCCACTGGCAGAGACAGTGCTGGCATGTTCCTCAGAGGCTGTGATGAGCACCAAGTGAAGAGGGCGTCCGGTACGTGGTTTCCACGTCACGGGATGACGGAGAGAATGATGGGTAACCCTCCGATGTCGTGCACATTAGATGGCACATCATGGAAGGTGAGTTTTAAACATTGAGGTGACGTGGTCATTACTAGAGTTAGAAATATTAAGGGTGCTTAGTCAAGGTGTCTGATAATATGTATTCATTCATTTAATTAGTATTTCTCAGGGGCATATTAAGCAACAGAGCTACCTACGAAAACTAAGAAGGACTTTTGTCCATTATACCGATGCTTGATAATCACATACCCCTTAACCTATTAAGACGGAGTTCCTTTTTACACAGAGCAGTTCCGTACATATATGAGAGGCTTCACTCCCACACAAGTGATTAGAGATGTCATTTCTCACACCAGTCTTCAAAGCCAGCACGTTTGTGAACAGGAAAGGTGAGATTGGAAGGGCCAAGACAACCTTGACATTGCTGTGTTAAGTCTCCAAATTTTCCCAAACTCTTCCATTCAGTTTACCCTTCTTCTATGTGAGACGTCTCCATATATTTGAAGATTTCTTCGATGTTCTGCTACTGTTTTGACATTGTGCTTGTTTTGTACCCTGCAATGCTACACAAACTTTCACTGATGAGCCAGCGTATCTATGGAAAAGCCAGTGAGGGAAACTGGGCCCCCGTTAGAGCAGAAATGTTGTCTCTAACCAGAAGCTCAATGGATTGCCTGATACAAGTGTTATCACCTCCCCAGATGGTAAAATCTGAGGTCCAGAATGGAGTTTGCTGACGTGGAAGAGGCCCAAGTCGTTAGAGGCCCTGGATGTCATGTCAAACTTTCACTGGCGGCCATACAGAGCCAGACAGAATTCATGAACATAGCGAATTTGAGTGTTAGGAAGGTCACACTGTGCTCAAAGCATAAGAGACTGACTGTGTGTCTTTTCCCTCGCCACGTTGCTGAGAGATTTTCAACATCCATTCCAGAATGTTACATGGGGCATGTACATTGCACCAGTTGGAGAGCTGGCTTGGGGTTTGGTCAGCCTGAGAGATTTTCACCTGTGGCTGGGATGACTTGGGAGTATAGTCAGTTACTCCTGAGCATGGAGAAACCACTTGAGGACAGATGCACGGACATCCTTTTACTGACAGTGACACCTTCCATTCCTCAAAGGAAGCAGACTTCCAGTGCCAATGGCCCCAGCCGGAGAAACTAGTCCTGGATGAATGAGCAGGCTCAGTTTCTTTTCTCTCCTAATTCTTGGGGGCACAGAGATTGGGATTGCACTGGGGGGATGTGTAGCCCAAAAAGCAATAACGTGGAAAATTAGTGGATCATGGGCTGATTAAATCAAACAGTTGGAGTAAATACAAGGATGTGTACTCCTAAATAAGAGGTCCAACAACTGAAAGAAGGAGTAATTATTGTGACGATTTCACTAGAAAGTAGGAGTTGGGGGGGAGGGGAAAGCATGATTCCTCTGCATGTAGACAAGTAGACAGGCTATGGGATGCAGGTCAACTTAAGTACCTGCCCCTCAAGAGCCCAGGGCAGGGAGGATTGCCTCGGTCCCTCAAGGCAGCAGGGCGGGAGACAAGCAGAAGAAGGGGACAGCTGAGCTAAGTGGACGCCCTGGGTTCTCAGCCTGTTTCAGGATTGGAGGCAGAGACTTGGATCTTTTTCTGAATAGGACTTCTTTCTGAAGAATGAACCATAAGAAGTGAAATTCAGATTCTTGTGGAATCGGTTTCCTTTATTAATGGCGCCTAATGGCCTGTAATTAAGCACAACTTGTTAGCTAACCCAACAATTACCGTTTGTTTGAAGCGCAGAAAGAAAAATGAATGCCCTTATTCAGCAGTTTCCCTCGCTTTTAGTGGTTTTAGCAAGCCCTGGCTGAGTTTCAATGTCTCTCTCTCTGTCTTCCTTCCTTTCTCTCTACACCCCCCACTTCACCCAGGCACACACAGGCACACATACACGTAAGTGGAGTCCTTAATGTGTACAGAAATTAGCCTTCTCTACTGTTAAGCACGTGGGGAAAACTTACCTTCATTGAAGCTCATACAGCTTTCATTACCACTCTACCTTTTCTCCAACTCATGGTATCAATGTCCAAATGGGTTTCAAACAGGAAGAAGGCTGAGGGTGGATGGGTAGGATGGTAAAGAAAGTAACCGTGATTCGGTTAGATGGTAAAACATCTGAGAAACAGCAGCACGTTGACAGGTTTAATTCAGCCCCATTATGAGATGGATCGCCTCTTGGAGACAACTGTTGCTGCTGTAAGGTAGGGAGAAATGAGAGAGAGAGAGAGAGAGAGAGAGAGAGAGAGAGAGAGATTATAACTATGACATGGAGTGTTTTGGGAGACAAACACATTTGAGTTCAAAGCCTGAATCTGTCACTTACTTATTATCAGTGTGAGTTTTCAACCTCTTTTTTTCATGTTTTCATACCTTTACAATGAGGCTCTAAACTCATACTCATTTATACATATGTTAGAAAGACTTTATGAATGGTGAATAAAATAATGTAAAAATGTATAGTATGATGCCTGTCTTATAATCAGTGCTCCATATATAATAATAGCTATTATTTATTGCTATGGACTGAATTCTACACTCCCAAAGCTATATGTTGAAGTCTTAGCCCTCAGGATGACTCTATTTGGAGACGGGGCCTTTGGGGAGGTAATTAAGGTTAAACGAGGTCATGAGGACAGAGATCTAATCTTACTGGACTGATGGATATGAAAAGGAGCAGAGACCAGAGCTCCCTCCAAGAGGACCCGGAGAAAAGGCCACATCAGGACACGGTGAGAAGGTAGCGTCTGCAAGCCAGAAAGAGAGATGTCACCAAAAATCAAATTTGCAGGCACCTTGATCGTGACCTCCAGCCTCCGGAACTGGGAGATGCGTCTTGTTTAAGTCATCCGGCCTGTGGCGCTTTGCTATGGAGCAGACTAACACACTTACCAACTGAACGTCATATCACCTCTCTTGCCCCACTCCAACGACCTCATAGAATCACCCCACAAGATCAAAAGTAGAACCTCATCCTGCAATGTGGTGGGGGAAGGGGGTGATTCTCAGGAGATGGGGGAATGGGACGCTCAACTACCCATTACAAACAGTCTCTTGCTGCAGGTAGAATTCTCTCATGGCAAATTTCAAGGTGGTGGGCAGGACCCTCATGCCATTTTAATATTGTGCAACCTCAGTTTAAGCTTGAGGATAAACCAGAATAAACACAAGCCATTTGCAGATCCTTTTGACTCACAGCCTCTTCTTTGCCCCCTTCTCATCCAGATCATAAGCCGTGAGGAAAGCAGCATGGGTTGTCAGGTTAACGTCTCTGGGTCCAATTCTAAAAATCTGCCAAAGTTGAGTTGTATCATCCGGCCTATTACTACCTCTCAAGATTCAGCTTCCTCTTCCGTCAGACCAGACTAATCATGCATGTTTCTCGTAGTGTCTGGATTAAATATAAAATATTACCAATGAAGCCCATAGAGAAGTTCCTGGCACACAAGAGCTGCTCAGGAATGGTCTGGGTTTTTCCTCTTGTCATGGTATTATTTCATTTTTATGAACACTGAAAAGAAAGCAGGGCCCATGATCCTGATGTCAGAAGTTCTGGGTTTGAGACTCAGGTCTGGCATTGACTGACTGACAAAATGGCTATAGGAAGGGCACCAAGCCCTCATGGGTTTTAACTTCCTCATTTGTACAGTAGAAACAATGTCCCACATGCTTTTTGGGATTTGCCTTGTATTATTGTTGTTCAAGTTTAAATGAGAGAGAAGCGAAGCATTCTCAGCGTGCTATAATGTTGTACTAATGTCTGGTAAGTGAAAAACTTATAGACGACAGAATTCTCATTCTCAGAATAACCTCTATATTAACAGCATGAAATTCAAACTCTCTTCCCTGAAGGGTGAGAAGTTCCAGGAAAAAAGTGTGCCTAGAGGAACAAGCATGCACTTTTACTAGAAATATTTACCTCTCAGGTTATTCTAACATGTCCTTTCTGATGAGATCTACCCCAGGACACAAAGGTGTGGTATTATTATGATGACCAGGGATGTATAAATGGTAATGTTATCACTGATTCTGTCCTTTTAACATATCCTCTGGATATGTTATTTGGTTTAAAATTTACAACTAAATTATAAAGTAGGAATTGTTGTGTTGTTGTTTTTCTTTTCTTTTTTCTTTTCTTTTCTTTCCTTCTGTTTCTTTTCTTTTCTTTTCTTCTCTTCTCTTTTCTTTCTTTTCTTTTCTATGGGTGGGTGATATTGGATGAGCCATAAGTTCTACATGTCAGTTTCCTAATCTGACAGATGAATATATTGATGAGTGAATGACTACTGTAGGATGTTTCTATGTAACCATATTTAATAATCTCCAGGAGTTGTCTAAAAGAGACAAAAAACTCTCAGTCCAAATTTTGAGTTTTTCTCAGTCAACAACATGGATCTATTTCTTGACCACAACATTATGGGGAAGAGAGTGAAAATGGGATATTAGAGGAAAATTAAGAGGATGAGTGCACACTGTGAAACTTAGGACTTCCAAGTCTGAAAACCACTCTCGAGACTCATCAGTAGTGTTCCGCTGGGTGTGCGTGGAGGGCACACCCCAGGGTCCTCTCCCACCCTACAGGTACTAACTTTGCTGGCTCTACTGTGTCATAAAGTTTTTTCTGTGTTGCAGAGAAATGAGATTTTTTTTTTGTAATTGACTAAATGAATAAAAGGATTTGAAATTATTTATATCAGTTGTGAAAAATAACTTTAAATTATTTAACAATTTCAATATAATACTTCATTATCAATAAAAAAAACCTAAAACAACAGGTAAACTATGAGCATCATCGCATGGAGAGACCCACAGATTCATCCTGGGATGATCACTGGGATGGCCTGGGATGGTCACTGAAGATGGTCACCAATAATTCCTCCTCTCTCCAGACACACATCTTATTCCTTTTCTCAAAAGTGGGGACAATTTCCTCTTATTTTGAATCGGGACTGCCTGATGACTTCTTCTAACCAATATAAAGGTTGCAGAAGTGTCCCTGTGGACTTCCAGGTCTTTCCCTAAAGAGGCACAGAAGGTTGACTTTTTGCTTTCTTGACACCTGGCCACTATGTGAAGAAAGTCCAAGCTATCATGCTCAAAAGAAAGGCAAGAGAGAGAGAGAGAGAGAGTGAGAGAGCGAGCTTTAAGGATAGGATACCATGTGGGGAGTAGGGCCACTTAGAGGGAAACTCAGATGCCCTCTCTGACAGTAAGCTCCAAGACACCAGACATATGTGAGTGACCTTCTTGGACCTCCTAGACCAGCCCAGCCACCAACTGAATGCAAAACCACCAAGAGACATAGCAGATACTGGGCAAAACAGAAGAGCCATGTAATCAACCTACAGCATCATGAGACAAAAAAAAAAAAAAAAAAAAAAAAAAAAAAAAAAAAAAAAATCATTGTTGCTGAAAACCTGGAGTTGGGGGGTGGCTTGTTATAATCTAAAAAGGGACTAAAATCAAAGCTCCAATCAGGGTGGCCCTATGTCCTGTGAAGCGGGATGGGATAGAGCGTGTGCCGGCTGTGTGTATGGTGTGAGGCAGGGATCTATGCACTTTCCCTGATACTACCCTGCAGAGTCTCTGGGTTGCATTCATAAATGCATGAATGATTTGTCCAGCTAAGCAACTATTATTTATTTATGATGTATCCTGAGAATGTACTGATTAACCTTGCCTCTGATGTTTGCAAAAGTTGCAGATGAAAGTTTACTGTAGTTCACTCCACAGGCTCCTGATTAAAGTTATACATCAATCAGCTCCCTTAAAGTCCGTCAATTTTCTAGACCCCGTTGAACTCTATGCTTATCCCCTTGATCAAAACTGCTACATAAACACTTGGAGAAATGCCCTCCTTGTCTCTTGACAAAACTGATGTGAGGCAATCAATGCCACTGAAGGACATGAAGAGCGTGTAATGTGAGAAGATTCAATTATACATGAAATCTCGGATTCAGAAATAAATGGAATTCCAAAACCAGAGGGGTTTTGGATGCTCTACCATTAGCATTGCCTTTAGGTGGAGAGGAAGGACCACTGAGAAAACACATAGATTATGAGTTACCTTTCCCTGCCTCCAATCCCTCAGGTAGACACCTGGTGTGTATTAGTGTGTATTGTTGTGTAACACATCACCACAAACTTAGGGGCTTACAACAATGTGAATTTGCTATTTCAGTTTCCATGTGGTCAAAGTCTGGGTAAAGCTTAGCTGGGTCCTCTGCTCAAGGTCTCACAAGGCAGAGATCAAGGTATTTTCTGACCTGCTTTCCTCTCCAGAGCTTGGAGTCTTCTTCTAAGTTCATGTAGTTGGCAGAATTCAGTTCCTTGTGGCTACAGGACTGAGGTTCTTGCTTTCTTGGTAGCTGTCAGTTGGGGGTCACTCTCAGCACCTAGAAGCCACCCAGAGCTCCTTGCCATTTTGCCCTCTTACAGAATCTATTATAACTTGGTGACTCACTTCTTCCAGGTCAGCAGAAGAACCTCTTACTGTGGTCTGGAGGCTTATAACATAATGTTACATCACATCACAACATAACATAACATAAAACATAACATAACATAACATAACATAACATAACATACACACCAAAATCACAAGAGTGACTATCCTACCACATTTATTATATTTTATTGACTAGACGTAAGTCACAGAATCCACCTGCATTCAAGAGCAGGAGATTATGCAAGGACAGACTCACTGGGGGTTGTTTTAGAATTCTTCCCACCACATTGTGTTGGCAGGCGTTGTTCCCAAAATGCCTTCAGATAAAGACTGCAATCGTAACACCAGCAGTGTGCGGAATAGCCTTCAGAGACGCCATTGTAGAACTATGGGAGGCTAAGTTCAAAGGTGAAGGGGTGAGGTGAAGAACAAGGATTCTGCGGAAAGAAAGCACACTCAGAGTGCCAGGGCGTTAGCATGAAAGCTGCTAGATGAAAATCCAAACATCCCGAGTCTGGCTAAAAGGAGTATGTCTTCCTCAGTATTTTCCTTAAATACTGAGATACTCCATCAAAGAGTTCCCAATGCTTATTTTCTTCTTGGTCTTCCCAAATCAGTTTGAATGGCTGTATGAGGATGGGTCTAACTGGTGGAAGAAAAGCTGTGAACAATGATAGGGACTCCTGTGAATGAGGTTCTAGCGAACTTATTTTGTGGAGGTGAATTTTACCTGGGTGGCCACACTGTCCCAGGCAGTTTCAGCTAAGAATTGTATTTAATCTTCCCAGGGAGAGAATGCTATTTCCACTTTCAGTTGTAGGAAAGAAGACCCAGAGAAGTAAAGAATTCCCTTTATCTAGATTGTGGTTTCCTTAAGAGCAGGGAACAGACCTTAGTCAGGTCTGCATATCTAGGGCCTTCAGATCATAGGCAGTCAATCCTATCAGACAGTAGATATCACACAACTGCTAAGAGGTGTTATCAGGATTCAATCTCCAGTTCCTCTGACTTCAAAGTCCATGCCATTCTACTACCACAGCAGCATCTTTTCCATCAAAGTTAGAGATTCTTTCTTTTTCTTTTTCTTTTCTTTTCTTTTCTTTTCTTTTCTTTTCTTTTCTTTTCTTTTCTTTTCTTTTCTTTTCTTTTCTTTTCTTTTCTCTATCAAATGATCCTGGATGGTCATTGGCTGTGTTCACCATTTGAGCTATCAGTGGGAAAGCTTTTAGTATTTCAGAAGGGGAGCCTTGCATTAGAAAATGATTACAGCAGCACCTGGGTGACTCCGTAGGTTAAGCATCTGACTCTTGGATTTGGCTCAGGTCATGATCTCACAGCTCATGAGTTCGAGTCCCTCATTGGGCTCTGTGCTGACATTGCAGAGCCTGCTAGGGATTCTCTCTCTCTCCCTCTGTCTCTGCCCCTCCTGCTCTCTCTCTTTCAAAATAAATAAAAATAAACTTAAAAAAAAAAGAAAATGATTATAAAGTCCCCCAAACTAGCCTTTCTGGGGCATGCAGTGGGAGGGTGGGGAAGGAAAACAGGAATGAGACAAGAGTGTGATGAGCCTAGGGCTAGCCTTAGGCACAAACTATAATGAGACACCAAACATCTCAGCAATCCTGATAATATTTTAATGCATTATTTAAAAAAATCAAAATTAGTGCAAACACACCCATGATAAATACAATGTCAAGAAGGTAAATAAAGGCAAGGGTCTGGCACTGCCTTTGCCTCTCACCTCATTGCTGCCCTGGGGGAGGAGAAGGTAGAGTGGGAAGCAGCGAGAATAAGGCCAAACAGAATGAGAGTGGAGAAGAGAACCTTCTGTTCTCCCATTTCCTCAGCCTTCCAGGAACTGGAATCAAGGAGAAGCAAGGAACCCCTGGTCCAGAGAGATAATATTCCAGAAACATGACTGAAATATCTAGAAGAAGTGCTAAAGCACAAAACTTATCCAGTATACTCCCAAATCCATTATTTTGCATGCAAGATTAGGTATCAGGAGATTGTACTCTAGTTTAGACTCCAACACTAACTCACTGTGTGATATGGGTTTAGACATTCTCCTCTCTGTGCCTCAATTTATCCACTTGCAAAGTGGAGTGTGGGAATAGACGTTTTCCGAGGTCTCATTTAGTTCAGACATTCTAGAAGACTATGGAGTAGCAGGTCCAAGGGAGGATGCTATGTCTCTTTCTCCAGGTGGAAGTGCAATAATCCAGAAAAAGCTTCTCAATGGGTCAATCTTGGATATCTGTTGTCTACTGACCTTCTTGGTGGCTTACTCTTCTTCTTCTTCTTCTTCTTCTTCTTCTTCTTCTTCTTCTTCCTCTTCTTCTATTTCTTCTTCTTCATCTCTTCCTCCTCCTCCTCCTTTTCCTTTTCCTTTTCTTTTTTTGATGGTCAGTGGATAACAAGAAGAAACTAACAGTTATTCCTACTGGTCCCCAACCATCAGGTCCTATGGAGGGTTGATTGAAGTAGTCTTCTTCTTACTGTAGAACATCATAGCTGATAGTATAATATTGTTTGGCTATGTCATAACTGGATTTATGTGTAAGACAATGGCCACTGTGTAAAAATCCATAATTATGTCATATTTGAGAGGCAGTAAAGCATAGTGGCTGGCCCACACACACAGTTGGCTGGTTTAGAGTTCTGTCTCTGCCCCTTCGAGATGCATTGTCATCTTTGACTGACAAAGAATGATTGTAAGGAAGTATAAAGTTGCCAACTAAGTCATTGAAAGGTAAGAAGTGGACTCTCAGGTGTCACAGAAGTAGCAACTTCAGGAACCACCTGTAGTCCCTAGAGCTAAGAGGATGAAGAGTTTTAGGTGACCAAGTTGTTGAGCTGTAGCACAGGGCCACAGGGAGCTAACCCACAGATGTCTGAGAAGAGGGCTGGCTGTTGTCCTTGGGGAATCCACAATAAGCCTTGTCCTGCAAATGGCAGGAAAACTATAAGGTAAAGTCAGCTGTTGCAATAGGAAGGAATTGCTTCTTCCAGGGGGAGCAGGTTTTTATGGAAAAATAATAGTGGACAGGGAGTGATACAGGAAGCAAACAGGAAGGATCAAGTCCCTTCAGTTTCACAGAGACTTGTGGGTATCCAGGTGGCAAAATAGACAAGTGCTTTTCAAAGCCCAGGTCCCAGCACCACAAAGCAGAGTAGGGTGGTTTGGAGCTGAGAGTCAAAACTTTAACGGCTGCCACACTGTCTTTTGATTTTAGGCAAAGCACCAAACTTTTCTCTGTATCCGTTTACTCCATCTATAAATTAGAAATAATAATGGAATCCTCTGCGTTAGGTTGCTATAAAGATTACATTTTTGATACATGAGAAGTGCTCAGAACAGTTTCCAGAACAAAATATGTGCGCGTTAAAACTTATTGGGCATTACTATGCAGAGGAAAGAGAAGAGAACAAATGTGTCTGCCCTCTCTGAGGCTCTAGATTGGCATTTCCCATATAATTTCCAGAGTGGCTTTGAAAAGCGAGTGTTGGTTTCCCTGATGTGTATGTATGAGGAGAATGAGGCCTGAAATTTGAGGAGTTTACTGAGGGCACTCACGTGGAAGGATTTGGTCGAGCAGGATTTTTTGTCTCTCTGTGCACCACTCCAGCGACCGTACTTTTTATGTATGCTGCTTCCCCCGGAACAAGAGACACAAGGCATTTCTAATTCTCATTTCACCACTCACTTATGAAAAGCTAAGCTAGGTTTCACTCTCACTAAGCTCTAGATAAGCCACCTGTGAAATTAGAATAAAACACTTGCTTGGAACACCTAATGGAACTTTTAAAAAAAAATAGCAAAACTGATCTCAGTAGACAACACGTCGAGCAAGATAAAATATTTACAAGAGAGCATGAAGTCCTATATGGTGAATTCTGCGATATCAAACATATGTGTTCCTATAAATGACAGCGCTGGGCAAAAGTATGCAACTAAAAGCCACAGGGCTTGGGAAAAAAAGTCAGGTTATAACACTCAAAAACTTCGGTGACAGATTCACGAAGACAGGCACCTAATAAAAATGGCGGCAGAGTTGCGCTCATGTTAGATGGCGAAGACGTGCATACATTCCACAATGAACACAGCACTCTTCCTTGGAAAAGACCTGGAGTTTGCTAGTTGGAAGGAGACACCTTGTGAGCTAGAATGAAGCACAGGATGGAGGGTGATCTGAAATCAGAGAAGGTTCTAGCACCAGACATTGGATGGGTGTGGTTATAACACGTGCCGCGATCTGCAATGTGCTGGTGGGTGTCTGAGGTGTGTGGGCTTTGCATATCCCCGTGGAGCTCATGTTGGCTGTATGCAGTTCCCTGCACAGGAAACAATGCATATCCAAGCCCATATTCACATGACGCTCAAATTATCCCCTCATGTATCAGTCATGCTGGAACAAATTCACATCTTTCAAAACAAGTGTTTTGAAACTGTTTTTAGATCAAAAACTTAGCCGGGGTGGGGGTGGGGGGGGGCGCCTGGGTGGCTCAGTCGGTTGAGCCTCCGACTTCGGCTCAGGTCATGACCTCGTGGTCCGTGAGTTCGAGCCCCGCGTCCGGCTCTGTGCTGAGCCTGGAGCCTGCTTCGGATTCTGTGTCTCCCTCTCTCTCCGCCCCTCCCCCACTCATGCTCTGTCTCTCTCTGTGTCTCAAAAATAAAGGCAAACATTAAAGACAAAAGTTAAAAAAAAATCTTAGCCGGAAAACTAGGAGAATTACCTAACACCACGAATTAACGGTCATGTGGGTAAAGACATCTCCCGGGCTGGCAATCAGCACAGTGAGAAACCAGCAAAAACCCAGGCTGCGTGAAGAAGTGATACAGTATGACAACAGCGGGAAGAATAATAAAGTAACTATTCAGTGTTTAATCTGTGCCAGCTTTGATGCTGGGGGCTTTGCTTATGCCATCGTGTGGCATCCCCTTGATTCCCCAGAGAAGTCCTATCAGGTGGAGTCTTGCTAAAGAAGAAATTGTGGTGTGCACGTTTTAAATAACGTGCTGGAGGGTGGGCAGTCTGGGGTCTGAATTTAAGCCCTGGTCCCTGAAGGCGTTTGAGCCAACTGGACACCATGTTCTGTAGAAGACATACAGGTGTTCAGGAAAAGTCTGCTTAAACTTGTTCCTGTGGTTCAAAATAATAAAAATCATCACATGTAAAAAACGTCTTGGGAATTTGAGAGCATTCTCCAGGATGTGAAACTTTACTTTAAAATGGGTTACTATAACCCTTTGAATTTCTTTTGATGGTGCTTTTCTATGAACGATCGCTTAGCCACTTTGTGAAAACAAAGCAGACATCCTATCTCTATTTCACAGACAGGGCTCTGGGTGACCAAGATAACTCTCATTTATTTAAAAAAACATTTTTTTTTGTTTGTTTATTTTTGAAAGAGAGAGAGCGAGAGAGAGAATGAGTGGGGGAGGGGCAGAGAGAGAGAGCAGGAGACACAGAATCCGAAGCCGGCTCCAGGCTCCGAGCTGTCAACACAGAGCCCGACGCGGGGCTCGAACCCACGGACCGCGAGATCTTGACCTGAGCTGAAGCTGGAAGTTGGACGCTGAACCGACTGAGCCCCCCAGGCGCCCCAATAACGTTTATTCAACACACAGTGGAGGGAAGCCCTTCCTTGCTAGGCAGGGCCAGCACCTTCCCTGGAGGAGAGTCTGGTTTGCTGAGGTGATTGACCACAGAAAATGTTTATCGTAGGACAAGGCACATGGGTACGATACTCGCCACTGATGCTGAGACCAGGATTTAAGGAACTGACTCCTGGTCCAAAATGTCTTCCACTGAACAATAGAAAGATAGTGTCATCTAGGAAGGCAGCCTCTGCCTTTCCTGCTCTGGTGATTACGAATTCATCTAAAATGCTAGGTCCTCTCTAACTAACTAACCAGGTGGGGTGACTGTCGTCGGACGGCCCGCCCGTCTCCCTCCTGGGAAGCTCCCAGGAAGCAGAGACTGGGGTCGGCATAGCATGCCACCTCAGGACCACAGGATCCCCATAAACGTGCCCACGCATCACCTCCACGAGGACAAGGACTGTGTTCCCTGCGGTGTCTAGGCCGGACCCCGGGCATCGAAGAGGCATGCGGGAAGTTTTTGCTGACCGATCGCATGATTGTTCGTGGAAGGTTGTTTTTGATAAATCAATTAATTCGATAAAACTACGTCTGTGCAGGGGTGCCTGGGTGGCGCAGTCGGTTGAGCGTCCGACGTCAGCCAGGTCACGATCTCGCGGTCCGTGAGTTCGAGCCCCACGTCAGGCTCTGGGCTGATGGCTCGGAGCCTGGAGCCTGTTTCCGATTCTGTGTCTCCCTCTCTCTCTGCCCCTCCCCCGTTGATGCTCTGTCTCTCTCTGTCCCAAAAATAAATAAACGTTGAAAAAAAAAATTAAAAAAAAAAACTACGTCTGTGCAAAATTCTACGGACAACAACAACAACAAATCCAAGGGCTTTTTGATGACGTAGAGAAACGTTTAGGGGACATGGATGAGTGGGAAAAAAAAATCAGGCTATAAGTATGTAAATTCGATTTGATCCCCACTAGGTTAAAGAAATGGCCCCTGGGTTACCAAGGCTATCTCTGGGTTCTGAGATTTGGGGTGAGTTTGGTTCTCATCGTTGTACCGTTAGGTCAATTCCACCCCCCCCCCCCAAATTATCTAAAAGAAATCTGCCTTCCTTTGAAACTTGGGAAGAAATCACTTCAAGAACAAATACTTTCATTTGATGCTTTAGTTGGTGTGTTCGTTCATTTGGATGCTTTCGGGGATAGGATGACTTCTGATAAGGAAAAATTGAACAAGACTGTTTTCTTGGCCGTGAGAAGTCCAGCCTTTTTCTCAGTTCAGTGATTCTGGGAATTCTTACAATTAACTGGTGGTCTCCACAGCGGGAGGTGCCTGAGGGAGAGCATCTTTATTTCTGGTCTTCTATTACAGAGGCAAGAAGAAATCCAGGAACACTAGAGCCTTCCAGCCTTGTTTTATTTTGCTTTGTTTATTCTAATTGTGTGGGTTTGTTACAGTGCCTGGGGGTGGTACAAAATTAAAACACACTAGCACTGACTGAATCAACGATTTCCAGTATTGTTGTTTTTTTCAGGGTCTCCGAGTGTTCCAGGGAAAAACCGTTTAAGGCATTAGTCACACACCTTTATTTTTTATTCCATCACAATGTATGCCACTTCGAAGATGAGAGGGGAATTACCTTGGTGAATAGAAGTCCTGTTCACAATGATACAATCACTCAGGATTCAAAACTCCTGGGGTCAGCATAGCATGCCTCATGGACCAAATCTGGCCACAGCCTGTTTTCATATTGCCATGGGTCAAGAATGTTTTTCACTTTTTTTTAATGTTTATTCATTTTTTTTTCAACGTTTTTTTTATTTTTTATTTTATTTTTGGGACAGAGAGAGACAGAGCATGAACGGGGGAGGGGCAGAGAGAGAGGGAGACACAGAATCGGAAACAGGCTCCAGGCTCTGAGCCATCAGCCCAGAGCCCGACGCGGGGCTCGAACTCCCGGACCGCGAGATTGTGACCTGGCTAAAGTCGGACGCTTAACCGACTGCGCCACCCAGGCGCCCCTTTTTTTTAATTTTTTTTTTCAAAGTTTTTTTTATTTTTTATGTTTATTCATTTTTGAGAGAGACAGAGAGAGAGAGAGAGAGAGAGAGAATGTGAGTGGGGGATGGGCGGAGCGAGAGACAGAGGATCCTAAGCAGGCTCTGAGCTGACAGCAGAGGGCCTATTATGGGGCTTGAACTCATGGACCGCGAGATCATGACCCGAGCTGAAGTCAGATACTCAACCAAATGAGCCACCCAGGTGCCCTATTTTTCACATTTTGAAGTGATCGAAAACAAATCAAGGAAAGACTAATGTTTCGTGAAATGTGGGAATTGCACGAAATCCAAACTTCCATGTTCATAAGTAAAATTCTTCTGCACACTGTCCCTCTTGGCTTTTCCACAACAGCGGTGTTGGGTAGTTGCCATAGTGACCGGACGGCCCGCCTAGCCACTTACAGATAGTTTGCTGACTCCAACGGACCTATGACAGCAGCAGCAACTTGGAAGGATGTCAAGCTCTATACAGGTGAAATGAGATCAGCTTGGGAAACAGACGTAGAATTTTGAGCTGGGGAAAATTGGGAAGACATACGGAGCTCCTTGGAGACATGGTTGGGACCCTCACTGTCTCTCATCCAAAGGGCTCTAGGAGGCTCTGACCCTGTCCCTGCCTCTCACCTTGACACACAGACTGTATACCCTCTGTCTAACCCACTTCTCCCTGCCATCCTCCACCACTGCGGCATTCATCTTTCCAAAGGGAAAATGGGATCACCACTTCCTGCCGGAAGCACGCCAGAGGCTTCAGGGAGCCCTAGATTGCCTGGAGGAACATGCAAGGTACAGAGGTGGTACATGGGAGTTTGCTGAGTGGGCAGATTTATGGATCCTCCTCTCGGTGCTCTCTTTGCAAGCAGAAAAGCTCTAGTTCGCTTTATTTATATATTGAATTTTATTTGAGGAAAGGATTCTGTGGTTGAAAACCACTAATGGGTAGAGTTTAAGTTTCTTGCCACCGTCCTGCGTGATCTGGTGCAGTAGACAGTGAGGGCTGACCTAATACGTTAAGTGCCACCTTCCATGCCCAGTCTCCCTCACGGGGAATGGGGTCATATGACACGTGCTTGCCAATGACCTTCTAGTGGAAGTGACTGCTCTCATTCTTGTGCTGAGATAGCTAAGTGCCAGGACACTCCTCCATCTCTCCTTGTCTCCGCCTTGGTGACCTTACAGGCCACTGGGTCAGGATATTGTAGCCAAAATAAGGCAAATCATCCACCAGCCTGGGTCCCTGCGCCATCACGTGCAAGACTGGCCTTCACCTTGACCTATTTTAGACACACAAAATTAGATTCCAAGCCAGCTTCTGTAGCAGACATCTCTGGAATTTGGGAGTCTACTTATTACTAGAGAGCAGCCTTCCTCTCCCAGCAATGCAGCTGGCCCTTGTCCATGTGTCATTAGGCAGATGGTTGATGTGTTACTCAGCTGATTACCTGATTCATTCATTCAACAAGAATGATGACAGATGTATGTGAATAGTCTGGTATACATTATGTTGGGTGCTAAGGTTATAAATGTGTAACAGCCATTGCTCCCAACCTCGAGGGGTTACAGTTAGGTCACTTCCTTGCCATAGCTCTCAGCACACAAGACCCCTTAACTCCCCCCAGGGACCCCACAGCTCAGTCATTCCACGCTATATCTGTTTTCCTGAACTAACCAAAGCATTACATATCTCTGCGCCCTTTCCGATATGCTTTCCTTGACTATGGATTGAAACGTCCCAGAATCTGAACAACTGATACCGTCACCTGGCGAAAACACGCTACAGTCATGGTCTGAATCGTGCGCAGATCTGTTGGATCGTGGGGAAGAAAGTGAGCATGAAGCCCAGCAGAGTGGGCTTGGCCTAAATCAATCTGGCCAACGTGTCCCACGATCTCAGGGAGGAGTGAAATATTCTGTTGTTCATTGTGATGCCTTCATTTCATGGTGCTAAAATCCCAGAGCTTAAGAAACACATATGGAGTGCTGCTGCCTACGATGCTGGGAATGGTCTATATCTACCCTGTCAGATCCAGCAGCCACTAGCCACATGTGGCTCTTAAGAAATGACAACGAGGCTCTTGTGACTGGAGGACTGGAGTTTCACCTTTAATCACTTTTAATTAAATTAAATACCTTCTACCTCTAGAGGGTATTTAGACCTGCTGGTCGAATTTATTTTTTTGTCACCACGGCCTTAATATTAAAAAAAAAAATACAACTGTGGAACGCATTTGGAAATAACAAAAGACAGGATGTTGCCAGCTAAATGCTGAGGCTTAATTTTCTCCCCCAGCATTTCCTTCGGGCTTCTTTCGGCTCTGCCATCCACGAGCTGCAGCTCCGGGCTATCACCCAGGCCACGGGAGCAACACCCACGGTTGCCCGCGTTAAGAGGTCCCCTGAGTAGTTGAGGCCTCTGCTACGAGGCTGTCTTCCAAATCAGCAAAGCAATAAATTCCATGGTCTTATTGGAAGCATTCAAATAAAGATATTTTAAAAATATTTATGCATTCTTTCAACAACAGCAAAAGATATTAGCAGCCCAGTATATGGCAAATACCATTATTCTAGGCCCTTGGAATACATTGGTGAACAAATCAGAGAAAAGATTTCTGACTTTCTGGAGCTTACATTTTGGTAGGGAGACCCACACAACAAATATAAATAAACATAATAACCAGGGAGTAATACAAATGCTACTTAGAAAGAGGTAGGGCAGGGTAGGAAGGAGCACACCGAGATGTTTGAGCAAAGACTAGAAGAAGGTGAAAGAGTTGTATGATTCCTGGTAGGGCACATTGCAGGCCTAACTTCTAATTCCCTGAGAAGCAGACTCTTCAAGCTCCAAGAGCAGGCATAGGACCTGGCACATGTCTTGAGTGGGTCTGAACCAGAGTCGGGACATCTGCACCTGGAAGGCTTGGATGGAATGGAGGGTGCCTCAGCGAGCCGAACAGATGAACTTGAAGGTCTGGCTCTTTCTAGGTTGATGGCACTCTGTATATTGAATAACTTCAACTTTTCTCTCCATTTATCTCTTAGCAAAGAGTCTAGTGCAGGAGAACGAACACCCACCACGCTTCTGGTCACCAGGAATCCAGGCTTCCGGTCAACCCCTCACCTCTAGGTATGGAAGGGTCTTTCAAGCTATTACTTTTTTATGCGTCATAAGGTGTTGGTACTCAATGATTTCTAAATGTGCCTTCCACTTCTAACAATCCCTAACTCGCAGAAATATCAGGCACATACAAAGGGTATTAGTTTGCATGGGCTGCTGTAACAAATTGACACCCACTTGGCTGCTGACATGACAGACATTTATTCTCTCACAGTTCTGGAGGCCAGAAGTCCAAGGTCTAGGTGTTGGTGGTTAGGGTGCCTTCTGACCTGTTCCCAGCCTCTCCTCTAGCTGCTGGCAGTTTTCTGGCAATCCTTGGTGGTCCTTGGCTTGTGGAAACATCATGGGGACGCCTGCCTTCATCTTCGCATGGGGCTCTCCCCGTGTTCGTGTCTGTGTCGGAATTTCTCTTTTTGTATACAGACATAGTCATATTGGATTAGGGCCCACTCCACCCCAGTGTGATCTCATCCTAACTTAATTAATTACATATGCAACAACCTTATTTCCAAATAAGTTCACATCCTGAGGTACTAAGGTTGAGCCTTCACCATACGAGCTTGGAGGAGACACCGTTTAACCCACAATTTGACACGACGGTAAGACCGAGACCCTCAAAGTCTGCTCCAGAGTCAGATACAAGCAACCTACAGGCTTCCCCTCCCCAAACACCTCCCTCTACACCCTTGGGTGGTCATTCCAAGAGTGATTGTGGAACAGCTTCAAATATGGTGTTGACATGAAAGGCGCCGATTATAATAATTTTTAATGTAAAATATATATATAAAAATTCTTATTTGGATCTCTTTTCTTCTAGAAATGGATGTCTATTTTCAAAATATTGCACTGGCAGCTTCAGCAGAAGCAATCTATCGCCCGCAAAGGAGGAGCTGAGCCAACATATGCGTGCAGATATCAATACAAGTCTGGAGCTACACATAAGCAGAGGGAGTGCTGACAGGGAGCTGGGCAGCCTGCCACTGAGGAGCTCTTTTATAAAAGGCAGTGTTTCGCTTCCCTTACAAAAGACTAAAGGGTTGTGCCTGATATTCATAGAAGCTGGGGCAAAAGAAATCTCTGGTCTATTCTGAGAGTAACTTGCCATTGATATGGATCCAACTAGAGAAATAACAATTCTCTAGTTTTCAGAATTGATCAATGTACTGTGTTCTCACCCTAACATAGGGAATGCAGTGTTTTTCCATCCAGTGTAGAGACCAATAAACAGAAGGCTTAAGCCACTTATTCAAGGGCACACAGCCTTTAAAGGGCAGAGCTGGGATTAGAGATCATTACTTCAGAAGAATTGCCAGGTTCATACTCTTTCCGTCGCCTGGACTGGTTCCAGCCTTGACAATGGGGTGTGAAATCTAAAATCCAAGAGGGCAGGGGGGGATTCTCCAAGATCAGTACATTTCTAATTAAGGAAGGCAAAACAAGACACACAACACTCCTTAAAGGCATGAAGACTAAAAATCTCCCACTGTGCAAAACTATGATTATAGGATTAAGAATACCAAAGGGCTCTTGACAGTTTGCTAAGTGTTTTCACACTTAAGATCTCATTAAGCCTCGGAAGTTGATGGCATGGTTCCTTGTTTTAGGACAAGGAAACCGAGGCCCAGGTTGGTAAATGACAAATTTAACAGGTCACTGTCAGGATGTGGTCAAGTGGAATTTCAGCTTGTATTTAAAATAAATTCAAATATTAATTAACCTAACTTACTTTTCTCCCTTATTATTTGTCTGCTTTAATCTTGGACCTTTAATGGTGCAGGCAGGCCAATGGGGAAAGTATATGATGACCTATCATTGCCTTCTCCTTGCTCATGGGCCTTCTGGTGAATTCCCTTCCCACCATGCCGCTTCTGTGCTGGCTGCAAGCTTTTGGTTTGGCCTTGGGGGGAGAGGGGTGGGCAGCAGGGTTTGTTGGGGGTTAGGGGCAGTCCTCTTCTCTGCTTTGCTCCATTTCTCTCTAATCTCTTAGCTTCGGTCAAGAGAAAATCCCACCTCATCTCTGAGCAACCCACATCATCTGGCCTGGCTGCCTTCAGTGTCCCTTAACACTCAGCCTCCCTACTTGATGGGAACAGGGGTGTGGCTGGTGGCAAGGACACCAGACTCACACATTTCGATCCATCGTCAAGCTTTGCCTGGACAATGCCTTCCTTCAGGAGTCAGATCTACACTTCCAAAGGCGAATAGATACGAAGATGAAAGGAGTGTCCTAGTCCTTCAGTGGGCCCCCTCTAAGGCTGACCTTGATCTATGTCTCTATCTACATCTCTATATGACTCACATACATCGGTGATTCTGCTTTTTCTTGAGCTTGTGGACACTTGGAGACCATGGAACCGTGTCCCTCATTCAGTTTTGAATGCATAGCATCTAACACTAATAGATGTTTGGGGATTTGGGGATTTTTTTTTTTTTTTTTTATTAATTATTTTATTCTTTTTAATTCTATTGTAAATTGGATTTTTTCTTTTTTTTTTTTTTTTTTTTTTAAGATTGATTTCTTTTTTTTTTTTTTTTTTTTTTTTTTTTTTTTATATGAAGTTTATTGACAAATTGGTTTCCATACAACACCCAGTGCTCATCCCAAAAGGTGCCCTCCTCAATACCCATCACCCACCCGCCCCTCCCTCCCACCCCCCATCAACCCTCAGTTTGTTCTCAGTTTTTAACAGTCTCTTATGCTTTGGCTCTCTCCCACTCTAACGTCCTTTTTTTTTTTTTTTTTTTTTTTCCTTCCCCTTCCCCATGGGTTCCTGTTAAGTTTCTCAGGATCCACATAAGAGTGAAACCATATGGTATGGGGATTTTTTTTTTTAAGAGAATGAATGAACGGATCTCTAACTGAAAGTGGATTTCTGTGACGACCTGCTGAATGCATGCTGCAAGAAATCTTTTGACGTGAAAAGCAGAGTAAAATACTGCACAATAATATAGCGCACAGAGCAGTATACTAACAATCAGGAATTCTGGGTTTTTGGCTGAGGTCTGCGGGACTCTTGGGATAAATCCATCTTAGAATTTACTGGCAGGGAAAAAATGCTTCTTCTCCAAAAAATTGTTTTTATTTTTTCCTTTTTCAAGATAATAAAACTTATTAAATCCATCCTATTTCTTTTGTAGTTTGGCCCCGTTCTCAAGTATGGTGTTACAATTAATGCAAAAAGTTAGTCTATTTTAGGGCATGAGAGTGAGGAGAGAATTCAGCTTCCTGTTCCCCATGAAGAGCCCTTGATCTTCTTTGCATGACAAGGAATCTGTTTATAATATTATTTATTTTTAATTTTAAGCTAAAGTTTTTTTGGAAGGCAACTTCTAATAACCTCAGCCTACGAATGCTTATTCAAGTTCTAAATGAGAAAATCATTTCAATTCAACCATTTAAATGTCAATGACACCTGAATGTGTTCTAGATGATTCTGGGAACAATTCATAGACGATCTAGTGGCCATTTCATTGACTTGAGCTCTGTCCCATCAGGATCTTAAACTCACAGTCTCAGGGCTGGGAAAGCCAACCTATACAACCCTAATGTCTCATACATTGGTTTGGATCATTCTGATGCCAGGACATGTACCACCTCCGGGGGCCTCTAGTCTATAGGTGGGCATAGATTGTACCTTAGACATTCTTTCTATGTCCCCAGGCTATTGGTTAGCAGTTGATGTTAATGCTTACCAGCCTGCAGAATACTCTTCTATATCGACTACATGGACCCTTTGTGAGTCTATCCGGGCCTCCTACAGTTAGATTTAACATGCGCTTAACTATCAACCTTATATAAGATGATTTTGAATTCGTTCTACAGCCTAATTTCTCTGACTCAATGTATTTCAATTTGTCTCTGGCATTGGGCACGGTGATCATTGTGTATTTTTATTCTACGGTTTTCCAAGTTAGCCAATTATAGATTCAGATTTACTGAGCTAGGTTCGTAGTGGGAAAAACTTACGGTAGAACCCATCAATTATGGGAGAGGAAGCTGAGACCCAGGGAAGGAAGGTAACACATGAGAGGTCACCCAGCAAGTCAGAGGTCGTGCTAGGGGAGAAGCGTGAGCACTGTGTCTCATGCTTTTCCAGTTACAACCCATTTCCTGCCAGGGACTTAGGGAAGCTTCCTCTATTGTGCTCCAGAAATCAATGTCTGTGTCTCCTCACATAGGTCACTTAATTCCTTCCGTTTTCATAGACACATGTATCCTCCAACCGGTACTTACTGAGCATCAGGTTCTGAGTGGGGATGATAGTCAGATATTATCTCGCTTAACTTGACAACATCCCTACCGATTCAGCATCTTGTCCCCACTTTACTAATGAGGGAACTGGAATTTGGGGAGGGGAAAAAAAAGGCATTCCTCAAATCATGCAGTCAGTATGTGTAAGTAATTCAAATCCAGGTCTGTCTTCTGCTCAAGTTGATGCCTGTTCAAGGCCAGAGATCATGGCCTCACTTCCTACATGATGCCTAGCACCTGCTGTTAGGCCTTCGGTTCTTATTCTTCTAAATGCAGAGGCAGCACAATGGAATTAAGCCAGGAATGCCAATCTAGGGTGCAAGATGTCGGGACGACGGTTACCCCGAGAAGGTGATAGTGACTGGGAGGGGACGGGAGAGGCTTCTGGCCACTAGTAATGTTTGTTTCGAATCTTGTGACAATTCATTGCGCTGCTATTTAGGATTTGCGTAGTTTTTCTCTGTATTTATTTACACTTTCACTTCAAAAGGTAGAGTAAAAATTCAAAAGGTGTATTTGTTTGGATTTAAAACATATGGCCCTCTATCATTCTTTCCACCTAAATGTACAATGGATACAGTCAAAGGTGTTCATCTTCTTGGGTTTTTAACCACTCCTTGCCCATCCCATCGCTCCCTCTTCTGCTCTGGTGGGCAGGGGCCAAGTCGGGCCCTTTGCCAGTGATGGTCCCCCTCCAGTCCCTCCCTAGTGCCCCTGACCTTTACATGCCTGCCCCTCGGGCCCCTCCTGCACCTTCTTTGGCCTCAGAGATGTTTACAGGCAGAGGCTCTTTCTGCTACATGGAACCCTAGGTCTCCTTGGGTTGACACCTTCATCCCCCACGATCTTCTGCAGGGCACAGCAAGGGACAGGCCTAGCCCCAGAGGGTCAACCCAAGCCCAGCCTCTCCCCCCCCCACCCCTGCAGCCTCTAGCTTCTCAGAGCAGGAGGTACCAGGGCGCCTCAGTTTCTGCCCAGATGCAGCCTCTTGGCCGAGCCAGTCCAGCCATGGGCGGGGAGTCTCAGGGCCAAAGGGGATTGGATTCTTACGTTCTGTTGGAACTTGGACACGTCACTGGGATTCTCTGTTCACTTTCTATGCTGAAATTACCCATCTGTGTACCTGCTCACGAGACCTTCGGGAATGCAGGGAGCGTGAAAGGTTTAGAAACAGCAATGCCGACAGCAGCAATAAAGGGGCAGGCCCAGGCGCCCCGTGCTTACTGACTGAATGAGGCCCACGCACGTCACCCCCCACGTTGCTGGTGGGGGGCTGAAAGCCACTCTCCGAAAGAGAGCCACCGCCCTCAAGGACTTGCCGGTTTCCGGGAAAAAAAGAAACCCAAAACCAGACAGCTAACCAATCAGCTGTGCAAAACGTCTGCGTTCTGATCCTATTTTGCAGCCAAAACTCATTTCATTTCACAGCGTCTATTGGATTTATTTTTATAACCACCCCTTTGGGTACGTGTTATTGACTCTCCCCTTTCAACAGAGCAGACAGAGTTCGCGCAAGACGACATCTTTTGCTGGAGCTGATAAAGGGCCGAGTCAGCATTGGAACCCCAGATTTTTGTTGTTGTTGTCGTCGCTGTTTGTTTGGTTCACAAAGCCTTTCTTTGTTATCGGCATCATAGACGTCTGTGCCTTTCCATCCGGGGCACTGCCTATGAGGGTAACGCAACGTTTCTAAGCAGAACCCTTCCCCATTGTGCGTGCCCTTCCTTCCAAGCTGTGGCACCTTTCTGCGTGCTGTGAGGCTGGCAAGGTGATTTGATTATTATTGAATTATTTCCCTGGCAAAGACTGTGGGCTTCGCTGATACCAAAGTAATGCCTCGCTTCTCTATTTTTGTGCTTTTTTTTGGTGCCCTCAAATGGCTTTTGGTCTTACCACTGAATCATAACAGGATCCCCTTGACGATATTTTCAATCCCACGTGTGAGTGAGTATTAATAACACACCCAACGGACTAGAGCGGGGTGGGTGTGCACAGCTCTGTCCCACCCGTGACCACCACCAGCACCACGGCCACCGCCAGGCTCCCAGCAACCTTGACAAGCTTTCCGACTTCAAAGATGGGAAAACATGAAAAATGTCGGACTTAGGATGTACGAAATAAAGCATATTTTTTTTCCCTAAAAAATCCACGTTTTTAGGCTAGCCTATGAGATCCTTTCAAAGACGGGGTCTTACCTACACTCGTGTGGTGTCTAGGAAGCTGAAAGAAAATACCAGGAAGCAAATATTTATTAGGCGCCCACCATACGCCGGGTATGAGGTTCTCACTGTCACATGTGTCTTTTGGTTGGATCATCCCCATAGCCCAAGGGTGATCATCCCAAATAGCCCAGCTACTTGCCCGTTCCATGAAGCATTTTTAAAAACCCTAGTGGTACATCTAACACACCGCAAGACACATAAGGGGCCCACAGTCAACGTGTGCTTGTGAAGTGAATGAATAGGTAGAGATCGCACAACTTGGTCACAGTCAGGCAGCGAGTTAACATTGACCCCCAAACTGCTCTTGGCTTGTCTGACTCAAAGCCTATGCATCTGTAGTGCTGTGCAAAGTGCTATGTTTGCCCGTCTCCCAGTAGGTGACCACATGGTCTGGCAATGAATGGGAGCCACAAATGTTTACTAAGTGAATTAGAGAGTTGAAGGCAAAAAAGTGGGGAAAGAAGGAAGGAAGGAAGGAAGGAAGGAAGGAAGGAAGGAAGGAAGGACAAAGAAGAGAGAGAAGAGGAAAGGGAAAATGGAAAAAAAAAAGCATACAAAGAAGAAGCTGTCAGCGATGGCTAAATATTAAGTAACTTGATTGGAAAGACACGGTGTTTATAAAGCCAATGCTGGCTTCCCCCCACCCCACCCAGATTTCACTAGCTTCACAGTGATCCCAGAAAGTTCTCGAAACGTCACGTTTCGAAGACACAAAACAGCTCTGCAATGCTATTTGTTCTCAGATCCTTGACCAACAGAGGATTCATGAGTAATGCGTTTGCTCAAGGCGAGCTGAGGAAATTAATACCCAAGAAAGCATCTCACTGGTCAGCTCTGTGAGAGGTTGAACCACCCAGGATTGTATATGTGGCATACATTTGAGCTGATAACTTATTAAGCATTTTGTGGTGAGACTACCAGGCATAATTTATCTCAACCCACTGAATACTCAGACTCGAGCAGTAACCCCACAGAACAGATGGGAATGCTCCATTCGGGAGGAAAGGCTAGTTTTGGGCATTTTAATCAAGATCCAGGAAAACAGGGTACAGGTGAGGGGGAGACTGTTTTCATAGGCAAGCATTTTCTTTCTCCTTAATCTCCTTATCATTCTTATCCTTGGTACTGAAAGCAGAAGGAGTATTAGAACAGGGGACAGGGGAACTGGGTTCTACTCTGGAGCTTGCCCAGGCAAAGAGTCTCAGTGACCAAACTCTAGCCAGGCTCTTCTGACCCCTCTGCCCCACTCAATGTCTAGACTTCACCCTTGACCTGTAAAGACTCGAACAAACACACACATAGTCTCTAACAGCTCCATGCTGCATCCCTAGCATGATGCTACCTCCCCCCGCACCCCCCAAAGTGCCTTCCTGGGAAACTCAAGGCTGCTAAGAGAATAGACTGTGTGTTCCAGCCGAAGACTGGGTCCCCGACTCCCAGCCTCTGTGGTGGGGAAGGAGCCTAAGCATCAGTTAGCATCCCAGATGAGTTTCACATGGACCAACCCTCCCCTTCCCGCTTTTTGTAATTCTTGCCTTTCCTGACTCTACTGAGCCCTGTTCACCCTCTCCCTAGTTCCTCATTATGCCTTCAAAACACCCAGACACCTCTAGGCAAATAGAACTTGACTTCAGTTCATGCTGGACACTCATATCTTGCCCATTTCAATAGACATTACTGATTAGCATCTGTCCTTATGAACTTACCTAGTGTCTGGCTTTGTTTGCCTTTGACACTGCATACCTGCCACATGACCTTGGATGAAATGCTTCACTCTTCTTGGTCCCCTTAAAACAGAGGATGCCCCCGTGCCTGGGTGGCTCGGTCAGTTGAGCATCTGGCTTCAGCTCAGGTCATGATATCACGGTTCGTGAGTTCGAGCCCCGCGTCAGGGTCTGTGCTGACGGCTCGGAGCCCGGTGCCTGCTTCGGATTCTGTGTCTCCCTCTCTCTCTGCCCCTCCCCTGCTCACGCTCGGTGTCTCGCTCTCTCAAAAATAAATAAACATTGAAAAAAAATTTTTTTAAATAAGAAAAATTTTAACAATGAAGGGTGCCCTTCGTTTTGATGATTTTTGCTATTACAAAAATGCCGTCCCGAGTGACTACCTACGTGGATTTATGCATCTATTTGTGCTTTTACAAATAATAAATTTCAAAGATTCGAATGGCTAGTTTCAAGCCCAATTTAAATTGTGCTGCAGACCCGACTCAGCAATGTGCCACACCAGGGGGTTGTAGGGACGCTCAATTGTCTCTCACGCTCACCAACATCAAGTCTTACTAAGAAAGACACCACAACACATTCAACGTACTAGGAGCAGATTTTATTTTACTGATAGGTTATTACTCATTTCTTTGATCGCTAGCAAGGTTAGCATTTGTATTTGCATTTGTCATCTCCAAATCTTGTCTTGGAAACTGCTTTTTATACACTTTGCACACTCTGCGGCAGGGATAGGGCACGGATGTTCATTTTTTCTTATAGATCCAATGTCTTTGTAACTGATAAGGATATAAAATATTGCTGTTTGCTGTAGGTTTTTTGCCATATTTTCATTTTTTTATTGTTTAAGGTGTTTTGTTTATAATATCTAAGGAAATATATTTTTAGGACAGAAGTCAAGTTCCCTGAAGCCATGGAAATATATCACTTCCCACCAGAAATACATTCTTTTGGTATTAGCACAGAGCTTTTAAAACAACAAACATAGGATTCACACCAGAATTGTCCTTAATTTTTTTCAGCAAAGCCCTGTTCTCAGCTCATAAAAGCAAAACCTGAAATCTCCATTAGTTTCATCCTAGATAGTTCTTTAAACAAAGCAAAGTTTCCAAAGAACGTGCAAAAATCACTTTAAAAATGGTTTTTCTAGTCCTTCCTCCTATGGTAACCACTGTGAAGTCAGAACTTTTTTTCATGAAAGAATATCACTGTTCCAGGAGGGCCTAACAGGATGTAACTGCAGGAACGGAGTCTTTCCCAAAATTGGAAAAAAAACACTAGGGATGAAAGCCTTTGGTGGAATCCACGAAGCAACTGTGTCTAGAACTGGGATCCCAGACCCTGAATCTTCTAGCATCACTGATTGTCTTTGTTTGCCTCGAGTCATTTTAAGCCTTTAGGAACGTCGGTCTGTTTATGTGTCCCCTGTTTTGTTGGTACCTGGAATAACCGTGCGCCCTCCTTCCCTGTTGCCAGCCGTCACACCTGCCCCTGGGCCCTTTGGCCTGGGCCCCATCAGACACATGTCCTTATGTCTTTACTATTCAGGGTTTTTTAAAACTTTTTAACCTTTATTTATTTTTGAGACAGAGCACAAGCAGGGGAGGGGCACAGAGAAGGAGACATAGAATCCAAAGCAGGCTCCAGGCTCTGAGCTGTCAGCACAGAGCCCAACGCGGGGCTCAAACTCATGAACCGTGAGATCATGACCTGACCCGAAGTCAGAGGCTCAACCGACTGAGCCACCCAGGCGTCCTTTTACTATTCAGTTTTAAGGCGGAGCCATGGCCTAACCATGTCCTGCCTGGCACCCAACTGGCCCGTCTTTCCTGCTGCTGACCTGATGTCTCCTCTTCCTGTAAAAGAGAAAATAAGAGTCATGCATCACATCCCACTGAGCTGTAGCTACTGCTAACATTCTGAAGCCTTCCTCTCTACCATTTCGTCGATGCTTACGCGACCGTATTCGGTACGCTACTGTTTCTCACTTTTTCATTTAAAGTTATGTGGCCATCATTCCCGCAAGTGGTAATTCTGAGTGGTTCTACGATAATCAATCCAACTACTCCTCAATAGACAGAAATGTGGGCTGCTTTTTAGTGTTCCTGACTTTGGGGACAGTGAAGCACTCCTGGCTTGATTGCCTTGCGATTCCTTTCTCAACGCAGATTCCTAGAAGAACGGACACTGTATGAAAATATATGTGACTATGCATATACTCGGCATACGTATTAGAAACCATGGAAAATAGAGCTCAACATGGGTTTTTGTTGTTGTTACTTCGAAATCTCTACGTTGAGGAGGGGAGAGTGTTTGAGGGCGCAGTGATACTCTGGCTTGTGTTCCTGAGAATGTGTATCAGTATTTTCAATTTCTAGCAAGAATAATCATTACCTGATTTCATTTCGTAAGACATTAAAGGGAAAACACAACGGGAAAGTAGGAGCACGGTTTCTGACCAACGTCCAGAAGCTCCACCGTGAGGCGTTTCCATGTAGCCCTTAAGTTCTAGGCCTTTCTGCTCTTAGAAGTGACAGGATGCCCCCCACTCTGAAAACCAAGGAAGAGAAAGTTCTGTCTTCAGCTGAGGGGAGAGTGGAGCTTGCATGGTGGGCTGACGGGACAGCTGATGGAGGTCTGAGTGATAAGACTAGAGAGCAAAGTCCCTGTGTGCAGGGAGAAGAGATTGCCCGAGGTGCTATCTGCTTCTGGACAGGCACCCGGGGCGGGGGGTGGGGGGGGCACGTCTTGGGGGAAAGATAATCTGGGAGTGGAGGTAAAAGCTGTCTTCGCCGTTGACTGGTAAGAACTCAGTAGCCTCAGATCTTCTTGGGTTTCCAAACAGGACTTTTCACCACGCACTGCCCACGACCTTCATCTAAAAAGTACAAGGGATTGGTACATTTTCTTGTGTAAAATATGCACCTATTGACAAACCGGTCCCAGCCCGTTATTTCCATTTTACCTCCTGCTCCCCCTTCCCCTGCTTTCTGTCTCCCACCAAAGCGCCCTACTGTGCTCCGTCCCGTGGATTTACCAAGCCCGCGAGTTCACGTCTCTGTGCATTTGCTTGATGCCCAGAAGGCCTCTCTTCCCCCCCCCGGACGTCTGGAATCCCACCTGCACTTCCAAGCTCCCGAACCACTTTCCTTCTGACTGTTTACACGGAGCCAATCGTCCTCGTCACGGCCTTCTGACACCACAGCAACTGCTTCACCGCCTCAGAGTTCGTGGTCTTGTCTTTCTCGCTGGGCTGTGGGCTCCTTGAGGGCAGGTTCTCTCTGTGTCCTGACATGATCCATAATTCCAGGGCCGAGATGAAGACCCTGAAAACATGGAAAACAAAAACATAAATATTTATCGAGGGAAGGAAGGAGACTGAGTGAAAGGAAGATGCTATGAACTCAACGTCTGTCATCCCCAAATCCACGTGCCAAAGCCCTAAGCGCCATTTTGAAGGCATTTGGAGGCGAGGCCTTTGGAAGGTAATTCGGTTTAGATGAGTCATGAGGGTAGGACCCCCCCACGATGGGCTCGGTGTCCTTCTAAGAAGAGGAACAGTGACCAGGGCTTGTTTATGTCCCCTCCCCCCGCCCCGTGAGGCTAGAGTCGAGGCAGATGTCTGCAAGCAGGAAGAGGGCTCGCACCGGGAACCAGATCTGCCAGCACCTTGATCTTGGACTTCCTCTCCTCCAGAACTGTGAGAAAGAAATGTGTGTTGTTTCAGCCACCCACTCTACGGTATCTTGTTAGAGCAGCCGGAGTAGACTAACACAGAAGGGGAGAAGTAACGCAGAGAGAGAGGAAAAAAAAAAATAAATCTAATAAAATGTTTACTGTGTTAAATTTAAGCTGCTACATTGAAAGTATAAGCGTGTTTGAATTTGGTGTCTAAGACCTGGAGTTATACAAATGTGTGAAAAATCTCTTAACTGAAGATCAATTTAACTCTCTGGCACATGGCCAAGAATCTGAAGGAAGTAGAAAAGGCCTATGAATAGCACACATAAATATATGAGATCTGTGCACAAGAGCCCAGGCATTAAGAGAGGTTTCCCTCCTCTCACGACCTCACTCAGCAGCAGCTCTTTCTGAGTTATTTACGTCTTTGTGTGCTTACTGCCCTGAGAAGTTGAGATGCTGTGTGTTTCCAAGAGTGTATATATCTATGTATGTATATATATGCATATGTATATGTGTGTGTGTATATATATATATATATATATATATGCATTAAAATGTTATTTGAATCGTTTACATAAATGGTGGGGGATACCATTTCATTTAGGATAGGCACTCCAGTTCACACAAGCACCAGTAGATGAAGGGAGATTAAAAGAAACACACCATTCGAGAGGGTGCCAATCTCTGTCTCCAAAGCCACCTGCAAATAGTTTTGCTCTAGAACCCTGGGACATTTCATGACTCTTTCACTCTCGGAGGAGCGCCAAGCGGCCACTCCTCTTCACGAATGTGCGATGGCAAATATCAAATGTAGAGGTGACAGAAGGGAAACGTCATTCAACAAAGTCACCTTGGGCAGATATCTAGTTGGACGTCCATGCAGACTCCTGCTGAAGCCCCAGCTCAGGTGGAGGACTTCGCTCCCCCGTGGGATCCTGTCTTCCCCTTCGAGGGTGCCCTTCTCTCACTTGTCCGTTTTGCAAAAATGACCACCAAGAAACACTCTTGTCATTGAGATGACATTATTAGGAAATGACTGTGGCGTTCTAAGAGTTGGATGTTTGGCCCGTACACGTTCGTCCCTAATTTTAATTTATTCATTTATATTTTGGGTTCTGAAGGAACACAAGACAACAGAGTCAAAGACTCCTCATCCTTTCTCACCTGTCACCCAATTTTTAGAGGCATCTGCTGGTATCTCCACTTGGGTGTCTTTGCAGAGGTGCTTGATTCTAGTACAAGGATATGCTTGTACATATGTGTGTATACATGTGTGTGGGGGGGCGCTTGGGGGGCTCATTTGGTTAAGTGTCTGGCTTCGGCTCAGGTCATGATCTCATGGCTCGTGAGCCCGTGTAGGGCTCTATGCTGACAGCTCAGAGCCTGGAACCTGCTTTGTATTCTGTGTCTCTCTCTCCTCTCTCTCTCTCTGCCCCCGCTCCCCCCCCTCCGGCCACTAGCACTCTCTCTCTCTCTCTCAAAACTAAGTAAACTTAAAAAATTTTTTTTAAATATGTGTTTGCTTGTTGGTGTGTAGAATATGATATATGTCATATTTGCATCCTATATATGACATATTTACCTGTATGCTGTATTTGTCATACATGCATGCACGTGGCCGGGATTTGGGGCTACTTTTCTATACACATGGTAGCCATCACATACATTTTCCTGCAGTCAACCTTTTCATTTGATAGCATAGCTCTGAGAAATGTCCGTATCGATATACAATGAAATTATTCATTCTTTGCTGCGGATGCTGAGCATTTCAATGTGTGGAATATTGCTTCTACGGGTCCATATCCACGTACGTTTGGCTATTTCTAATCTCTCATCATTATAAGCAATGCTTCAGGGAATAATTCTAAATATACTTCATTCTGTACCTACGCTGGTTGAGCTTAGCTGTAAAATATTTTTCGAGAGCAGAAATTGCTGAATCATAGGCTAGGTGCGCCCGTAGGGTTGTTCTCTGAGATTCTTTTCATTTTACTTACTTGGTGACTAGCTAATGCCTGAGTGTACAGCATTCCAACAGAACGAAAGAAGAAAGAGTGAAAAGGAATCTTTCGTGCATGCTTTTCTCCAAGCAACCAATTCTTTGTCCCTTAAGAAAGTTCACAATTCGCATGCGGGATGTATTTGTTTCCAGTGGTATTCGGAGCATGTATCAATGTGTGTCTACACGCAGAGATATACATGTGGATACGTGTGCGTTGCGTGTACATGTGTATATTCCGCTGCATGTGTGTTTTCAATGTTTTACTGCACGAGTTCAGCGAGCTCATGGCGGGATACTGGTCGTAGACTGGCGTCAGGCGTCCGTTCCCCCATTTACCTTGGGGACCTGCTTCCTTATTGTCTCATCCTTTGTCTCCATTACATTTGAGGATGGCAAGGCTGGTGATCACATAAAATATAAACCGTCTTGTGTTTGGCGGAATGATGATTTGATAACATGTATTAACATTGAAAATGCGCTCGCTTTCGGTATGGCAATGCCACTATTTAGGAAAGTTACCTCACATCAACACTTGCACGTGTGTCCCAGGATCCCCTGGAGAAGAACAGGCGTTGCAACGTTGTTCTCAAAAGTAAACAGCAAACAAACAGAACCTGAAATAAAATAAGGCATTGATCAATATGGGACCGCTTAAATGAGTTATGGCGCATTCCGGAAAACTATGGAAACTTTACAAAAAAAAAAAGAACCTTTGGGGTGCCTGGCTGGCTCAGTCGGTAGAGGATGCGACTCTTGATTTCAGGGTTGTAGGTTCGAGCCCCACATTGGGTGTAGAGACTACTTTAAAAAATTGTAAAAACAGGAAATCTTGGGGTGCCTGGGTGGCCCAGTCAGATGACAAACTGACTCTTGATTTCGGCTCAGGTCATGATCTCAGAGTCATGAGATCGAGTCCGGAGTCGGGCTTTGTGTTGAGTGTGGAGCCTGCTTGAGATTCTCTCTCTTCTTCTGCCCCTCCCCAGATAATGCATGTGTGCATGCCATGTGTGCGTGAACTCTCTCCTTCTCTCTCTCAAAACAAAAACAAAAACAAAAACAAAAACCTCTTAGTGTGATCATACCAACAGATCTCCACAAATGGCAAGATGTAGAACAGTGTGTATAACAGGAATGTAGATAATTTTTCAATGGTAGTAATCTTTGAAGAGAGGGAAAGCATGGGTATGGGGGGCTTTTACTCTTCCTTTCGAAATTTCTGTGTCATAAATATATATTCTTACCTATGCACATATATATAACCTTAGAGGAGAACTAAGGAGCCATTTTTGGTTTCGGTTTTGCTTTGACTTCCCCGTAATTAAGACATGCATTTAAAGTGAAAACAAACGAATCATAAATATGGGAGAAGAACAGAGTGACCAGATCTTAAAGATACAGTACACTTTTTTCACCCACCGGTGGCTTCCTGTGTCTTTCCTTGGGTTGGTTATATCAGAGAACCGCATTGGGAGTGACATCAAAATATGGATTTCGAGACTCACTTCTGGAGATTCTGATTCGGTACGGCTGAGGTGGAGCTCGATGTGCACAAAAGAAACGAATGATGACAGGACAAAATTTCGATGCCCAGCTTCATGTGGGAACCACTGGCCATGTCAAATATGGTGGCTCCATTCACTGCCTCCCAAGTAAGTTTCAGAGCTGAAGTTACAACTCCAAGTTACCAGGTGTATCCTATGTATTCACCTTGTTTGCATTGTCTCAGTGCCTTTGAGGGATTGTGCAGAATAGTAGAAAACACGTGGGCTTCGAAGGCAGAATGGAGTAGATTTGAACTGTGACCCTAAAAGGCACTCGCTGAATCATGCTCGGAAATTACGTAACCCCTCTGAGCTCTTAGACTTACCTAACAAGGCTAGTATGAGAATTGGAGCCCCTACGTAGACAACACTAGACAAAGGGATACAGGAGTACTCGGTCAGTGGTAGCTGTTGTTATTTATAGAGTCGGACACAACGCCGCTTGGTCACCTTTCTGTGATTTTAAATGCTAGCCTGTGACAGGTGTAGGCAGTAAAATTAGCTGTGTCTCAAATATACTTAAGTAGATGTGGAAAAACGGTAATTGAGGGACAGAGCCGGGGTTCTTGGGCACTTCCGCCCTTTCGGAATGGCTTTCGGAAAGCTACCTGTCGTTTAGGGAACCTTTATTTTTTATTTTTTATTTTATTTTTTTTTTAATTTTTTTTTCAATGTTTATTTATTTTTGGGACAGAGAGAGACAGAGCATGAACGGGGGAGGGGCAGAGAGAGAGGGAGACACAGAATCGGAAACAGGCTCCAGGCTCTGAGCCATCAGCCCAGAGCCCTACGCGGGGCTCGAACTCACGGACCGCGAGATCGTGACCTGGCTGAAGTCGGACGCTTAACCGACTGCACCACCCAGGCGCCCCTAGGGAACCTTTAAATACATTCATCCCAAACACCTCATGGTTTCATCTGGAGTGCCAGAAGCGAACACAGCCTCCAGGGGTGGGGAATAGGTCATCAGTCACGGCAACTCGAATTAGAGACGCAGAAGTCGTTTTAGCTCCCCTCCAGCCTAGGTCTTGGGTTCCGGGAAGCACTCAGGCACCTTTTGGAGACCCTGATTTAAATACTCCAAGGTCTCTGTCACGATACAGATTCCAGAGCATGAGAGCTGGAAGACATGCCAGGGAGTAACCTACTTATTACTTCCTTCCTGAATTTCTGCACCCACGAACATACCTCCAGCTGCCGACAATGTAGCACCCGCCGTGCCCCAGGCATTGTGCAAATCACTTCATGAGGGTAATCTGGGATCCTTCAGCCACCGTCAAGGGGGGATCCCTGCCTCAGTTTACATTTGAAGAAGTGCAATCCGGTGAGGCTAAGGAACTTGCCTGAGGTGGCCTCATGCACAAAGGGGGAGCTGTGTTGGATGCCAGGCACGTCCGGGGTGCAAAACTCATAAACTCTCGCTAGACCCCATTAAGTGCTCCATATGCTGAAGGTGGTGCCCACCGAACGGCACCGTGTTGTGGCCAGCGCCCTTGCCGCTTGCAAGGGATAAGGGGCAACTCGGGAGACCCTCTCCTTCTGGCTTTCCAGGGGGAGGGCTGTGTGGCTGGGGCCGGTGCCTCAGTAGAGCCTCCCTGCTCTTAGGGTTTCAAGGAACTAGGACTCGCCCCATCCCTTACGCAGTGGAAGCCGAAAGACGGTTGGGAGTCGGCGGGGAAGACCTGGCGCTCCTCCTGGCCCCTTCGTGTTCTGATCTCATTCCTCTCAAGTCGAGCCAAGGATTATTTTACGGTCTCCTATTGTGGCTCCTTCCACAGCTCCCTGTATCGGATGAGAAATTCACCCTTTTCTTTCTCCCAAACGCTTCCCCTGCGAAAAGCACGCCCATTGGATGGTTTGGAACGGGTGATAGAGTCGACAGACTATTCTCTGCTCCCTGCCCCCATCTCTGGGACGATTTAGCTTCCCAGCCCTTGGCCGCAGCTCCTGGCTCCTGGCCTCCATCTAGAGCTCCACCTGTCCTGATTCCTCTGCACTCTGTGCCAACACCATGAAGCCCCCTAAACGCGAGGATTCGGGGAGACCCCACTTTGCCTGGCAGGGAGCACTGTGCCCAGAGCGGGGCAGAGAAGGCAGAGGCTGGCGGGAGAGGCCACGACCTGCTCTCGGGTGTCTTTGGACGCTAAGCCAATGCATCGATGCTTCATCCGGAGAAGCAGAGAGCTGCTGGAGGGCACTCACAGAGCAGAGAGTCCAAGTTCACTCTGGTGGCTGCTAGGCACCTTGTAAGCATGCTGGGGGGACGCTGTGACCACATCACCTGTTCCTTCCTCTCCCTGCGGGCCGGCTTGCAGCCCTTCTTGGGCAGCGAGAGGGCCCTCCAGGGACTGCACAGACCATCCTCAAAATGCAAACCTGGTTCAGTCTCACGTTCCAGGAGGGAGGGAGATGACTACTGTGAGCTCTTCCAAGCAGGGGACCATCAACTCTCAGGAAGGGGGCCCGTGTTGTCTTCGGAAATCGGGGCGGCCGGTTTGCACGTCTCTATCTTCTGCGCGACCTCGCTCCCTCCCCGCAGCAGCCCCCACTGTCTCCCGCCCCGCCACCCTGGCTTCTGTTTCGGCCCTGGGCCCTCAGGGAGAGGAGAGCAGTCTGTCTCACCTAGGCCTCTGCCGGCCAAACAGCAGGCTCCTGTCTGCAGGTTTAATGAGGAAAGCCCAAGTCAGGAAGGCTGGGGCCGAGGTTTTATGGAGGCTCTGGGCCAAATGGCTTAGCCAGGAATTCAACCAGCGCTGCCCTCTACCCCCTGGGAGCCGCAAAACGCGAACGGTGCTGGTAAAACGGAGAGCAATTTCCCAAGCAGGAGACGGGAGCTTTTAACGAGCTCGAGTGAGCCTGCCCTGGTCCTCCGTGGTCCTCCGGGCTGCCTAATTAGATTGCCAGTTGCAAAGAGCCCTTTGACGGCCCAGAGACAGGCAGAGGGTATAAGCTCTGAGGAACAGAAGCCAGGACAGTAATGACCAAGCCATCGGATGGGGTCTGGCGCATTTAGGAAGGTTTCTCTTCCTTTCTCTTCTCCCTTCCTCCAGGTCATGCCTCAAATCCCGCTAATGCACGGTTTTGGATATTTCGGAGAAGGAAGCAATGGTCAAGCGAAGCACGCAAATTTCCTTGGAGGGAGCTGGGTTACGCTCTGGATTCTGCATCCATTTATTCATTCGTGCATGTTTTTTACACTGACCCAGTTAGAGCCTGTGCAAGAGTTCGGGAGACAGAGATGACTTCATTTAACGTTTTCAGAAAGAGAAGAAATTCAAACACGCAAAGAACTGCCAAATAATTGGGAAAGTGACCACAAGGAAGCCGAGGGTAAGGTGAAATCAGTCACGAGGGCCTTGGGGGAGCTAAATTGGAAGAAGGGGCATTTGATTGGGTTTTATGAAATAGATCACTTTTTTTTTAAGCTTCTTTATTTACTTTGAGAGAGAGAGAGAGAGAGAGTGCAAGTCGGGGAGGAGCAGAGAGAGAAGGAGAGAGAGAATAGCAAGCAGGCTACGCGCTCAGTGCAGAGCCTGCCTCGGGGCTCGAACACACGAACTGCGAGATCACGACCTGAGCCGAAATCAAGAGTCAGGCGCTCAACTGACTGAGCCACGCCCCCCCCAGGCGCCCCAGATCACTTAAAACACAAACATAAATAGCAAGGTAAGTGATAATGAGTTAACTTAAAAAGATAGAGTGGATGTTTCAGAACGTTGGAATGATATGGGCATAGGTTCTATGTTTGCAAAAAGACCACATACAAGTAATTCCAAATGATGGAGACAAGAACACTGACCTGAAAGTCACCCAAAGGTTATGCAAGAGCCTGTGCCCACGTCCTCACTGCCATCAAGGGGGCACAGAGGAAGGGCCTCTCTACTTTCACTTCTGGCTCCTAAGCTTGGAGCTACTTGGCACGATTTTTAAGAGGGGATCTACAATAGACTAAATGTTTATGTCCTCAAACTCATATTTTGAAGAACTTACCCTCAGTGTGGCCCTATTTGGAGACGGGGGCCTCTAAGGAAGTGACTCGGGTTGAATGAGGTCATCGGGCAGTGGCGGGTGGGGGGGGGGCCCTGATCTGATGGGATTAGTGTCCTTAGGAGAAGAGACGCCAGAGAACTGGCTCCTGCTCGTCCCTTGTGCACGCACCGAGGACAGTCTCCTGGAGGACACTTGCTGTGTGCGAGTCAGAAAGAGGTTCCTCACCAGAAGCCGGATCAGCTGGAATCTTTACCTTGGATTTCCAGCCTTAAGAACTGCAAGAAAATATATTTTCTGGCTGTTGTTGTTTGGTCGTTTTACGTTTCTGTTGCTTAAGTCCCCCAGGCAGTGGTATTTTATTAAGACAGCCCAAGCAGACAAGTGCCCAGTCCTGGGAGCCCAGGGTCATGCCCTGACGCTTGCTTTCAGGGGCATCCCTCAGGGGAAAATCATCTTCCCCTGTCGAAGATCTGCCAGACTCCGACTACTGTATTCTCTTTTCCCAGAATTCTCTGCCTTTAAGAGGACTGTGCACCCCCCTCCTTGGCCAGGAGTTGACCGCTTGAAAGAGAATTCCTTTCCTTCACCATGTCAGGCTGGGTCAGGTGACACAATCTGGCCAGTGGATGAGGAGAGAAAGCAAGCCATGCTTTGTGCCCGGCTAGACACTTTCAGTGACTTGCGTGGTTCCAGCATCGCTCTTCCCCAGCCGCCCGTGAGAATGACATTTTGCACAGAGGGGCTGCTTCTTTAGCTTAGAATCTAGACTAGAGGCGATACGGCCGCTGTAGCTGACCCCATGGACGCAGCTAATATGAAATGGGAGAGAAGCCTGCACCTGGCTGCTGCTGAGGCCCTTTGCTATTAGAGTTTACGAAAGAGGACACGGACCGTTGGGTTCACGTCATACAATCAGCACTGAACTAGATGTCGCTGCAGTGACACACATCGTGCAGCTTCGCGTTACTTTCTTTGTCCCAACGTCTGCTCTGTCGGGCATCCCCTGCACCTCGTTCTCGTCCCCATAATTACCAGGATGGCTACTTCTTAACTTTTAATGCTCAGCTCAGGCATCATCTCCTAGGCATCCCCTCCCAGGGCTCCGTAGGCTGGGCTAGCGCTGACGTCCCTCATCCCATGTCCGTGGCTCCCTCACTGCAGTCACCAAGGGGAACGGGGAGAATCTGCCTCTGCATCTGTCTCCCCAACTAGACTTCGGAGAGCAGGGATCTTATTGAATTTATTGCCCTCCACTACATTTGGCTGAGGGCTGGCACATAAAATTGGCTTAAAAAATGAGCATTCCCATGCTGTAGACATGTCAGTCCCTAGAATCTCTGCCCTGAAAGATCCAGTCTGTTTAGTTGAGCTCAAGGACCCGGTTCTACAGGGCTAGAGAAGGGTTGGTAGTCAACGTTTTCACAGTCAGATTAGGGAGACTATCCATAGCGATAAAGGAGGAAAATGCAATCTCGGTGCTGCAGCTGTGTGTCAAAGTCACCAACAAGTTTTGATCACGGAGATGAGCATGGTCTCACACACCCAGACACTGCCACACGGACACCCAGCGGGGCTCACCTGACCGTGCTTTCCCGGTGCTCGCGGCATGGCAGAGAGGAATAATGGAGGAATACTTCCGGCAGCGCACAAACTTCTCCGTCTCCTCAGGAGTGCCCGGTGCACACACACCCATGCACGCATGCATATGCACACATGCAAACTACACACACATACAAATATATGCACCCACGCATACGCACACACACACATACACACACACAAGCACACACATATGCACACACACATATACACACACACAAGCACACGCATATGCACCACACGTGTGCACAGATCGGCACACCTGTCAACAAAGCAAGAGATGGACATTGACCAGAAGAAGATGAAATCATCTGAAATTACCATTTAAAACCAGCTGAGACGGAAAAAGTATTGTGCCCAGCACACAATATATTCTCCGCAAATACTGCTTTTGTTTTGAATCTGGTTTAATTTGGTGTAATGAAGGGCGCCTGGGTGGCTCAGTTGGTTGGGTTCAGGTCATGATCTTGTAGTCTGTGAGTTTGAGCCCCTCGTCGGGCTCCGTGCTGACAGCTTGGAGCCTGAAGCCTGCTTCGAATTCTGTGTCTCCCTCTCTCTCTGCCCCTAACCCACTCGCCTTCTGTCTCTGTCTCTCTCAAAAATAAATAAACATTAAAAAAAAAATTAAAAAAAAATAAAAAAACTCGGGGGGGGGCGCCTGAGTGGCTCAGTCAGTTAAGCGTCCAGCTTCGGCTCAGGTCATGATCTCGCGGTTTGTGGGTTCGAGCCCTGCATCGGGCTCTGTGCTAATGGCTCAGAGCCTGGAGCCTGCTTCAGATTCTGTGTCTTCCTCTCTCTCTGCCCCTTCCACATTTGCGCTCTGTCTCTCTCTGTCTCTCAAAAATGAATACATGTTAAAAAGAATTAAAAAAAAATAATTAAGTGTAATAATAAGACGGACAAAATGAGGCCGTTTAAAAATAAATGGCAACTAGATTAAAATTTGTATTTAAAAAAACACTTGTGTGTCTTCTCTGTATTTGTTGCTGTGCTAGATAGTGAGAAAAACCAAAGTAAGAAGACATAGTTACTGTCTTTAGGTACCTCTGAGTCTGGCGAGAGAGACAATCCCCAAAATAAATAATGCAAACATTTGTTAGAATTGCTGTCATTGATGTTTCTGAAGTAAACAATGGAGGTACAAAGAGGGAATCATCAGTTTTAACTTGATAGATCAGGGCAGTTTGGGAAGTGATAATAAGTGATACAAGCTTGAAGGATGAATTAGTGCTCAATGGAGAGGTAGCTACACACACACACACACACACACACACACACACACAACTGATTTGTGACATAATATGCATGGAATGTATTTTTAATGAATAAAAGTATCTCTAAATAATTGAATAGTTCTGGAGATGTGGAAAAATGACGCCAGAGAAAATATCTGATATGTAACCCTTGATCTAATGTAATTGATTCATTAAACAAACAATACTCATTGACATTTTCTAATTTCACACTCCTTATCCAATGAAACTTTCTCCTAGACATGGGTATCCGTGGATGAGAACGGCTTCACTGTAACCCCACAGCATAATAATTTTCCATTTGCCTGCTAGCTTAATGATTTCACTTAGGATACATTGTGGTTTAATGGAAAGAAAATGGATGTGGTATATGAAATATTTGGGTCCCTATCCTTTCCTGATTGTGTTTCACTGGGCAAATACCTGAGACTCGGTTTCCCATCTGAGGTGGGAAGCAAACTAATATTAAAATCATATGAAAAATGGTAACAAAATAAGGTGCCAGTCACACAACAGGCTGTGAAGGAGATGGTTTGAGTAACTTTGACCTCCCATATTACTTAAGCTTGTTAGGAATCAAATGACTTTTACTGTTCCTAGAAAGCAAATCCACAAATTATCTGAAAGTTATAAAGATTTACTGACCTTTAAGAACTTTCAAAACAGTTTGTGTAGGGGTGCCCGGGTGGCTCAGCTGGTTGAATGTCCGATCCTTGGTTTCAGCTCAGGTCATGATCCCAGGGTCATGGGATTGAGTCCCCCTGTCGGGTTCTGCACTGTGCATGGAGCCTGCTTAGGATTCTCTTTCTATCTCTCTCTGTCTCTCATGTGCTCTCTCTTTCGGTCTCTCGAATAAAACAAACAAAAACAGTTTGTCTGGGCCCTGACGACAAATAAATAATAAAGTTTGGAGTATTGTATCCCATTTGGGGTCTTAAAGCTTGGGATAAGGGACAACGATATTGACTTTAAAATCCATTTGGTTGGGGGCGCCTGGGTGGCTCAGTCAGTTAAGCGTCCGACTTCGGCTCAGGTCATGATCTCACGGCTCGTGAGTTCGAGCCCCGTGTCGGGCTCTGTGCTGACAGCTCAGAGCCTGGAGCCTGCTTCACATCCTGTGTCTCCCTCTCTCTCTGCCCCTTCCCTGCTCATGCTGTGTCTCTCTCTGTCTCAAAAATAAATAAACATTAAAAAAATTTTTTTAAATCCATTTGGTTGAATCTTGAATCTGGAATTGAATAGCTGTGCATTCTTGGAAAAGTCATTTTGCCTTTCCAGGGCTGCTAGGTCATATACTGCAACAAATATGTCATAATAGATGATCAATACATTTATGAGAACAAATTAGTGACTAGGTATGTAAACCAGTTACTACATCAGTGTAATCACTATAGTTATATCAATTTTCTCCATCTTTCCGTAAAATGAGCCCAAAATGAAAAACTCCTACCTTCATACAAGCAGTACTGAACTTGGACGAGAGGGCTTCTTGTCCAGGGCTCCACACTTTACAGTCTGTTCTCACAATCTTCCCCGAGGGGTGAGAAATTGTTCCCCTACCTTCTACCCATTCTCAACAGACCTAGGATCTTGCAATTCTCTGCCCAAGTTGTCCAGACTAAGTTGTCCTTTCCAAGACTGGCACAGGCATCCTTCCTTGGTCTGTGTAGCTACCGGCTGATTGTGCCATTGGTGGTCATACCCTTGGACATGAGGAAAGACCCAGACTTGACTGCTGGAAGAGAGTGCACACAGATCATTTGGTTAGAAGGTTCGTGGGTGGAGAGAAAGGGAGGGTGGGCTGGGGGACTGATGGTTCTCCATAGCCTTCTGGGTCATTCTGAGATTTTGTCAAGTAAGGACTTGGAGGTTATTCTATTGAACAAATGTTTGGCTTGGTTTATAACTTTTAAACATATGAGTATAGGGTATGTGGGCCTTCATTCATAGATATTTTCAAAGCCTAACCAATATTAGAGGAGGTTGCTCTTTCCAGTGAAATTTAAATGCCAACCATGTGCCTTTGGATCAGGAAGCTCTTAGCATTTATACTTTTCTTCCCCCCCGTGATGGGGGTTAGAGGAGCAGAGAGTTAAAGGGAAAGCCAATTGAGGTTCAAGAAAATTCTCGGAATACTGAAACAGACAGGTGGGAACATTCCCCAGATATTTTTAAACTGCTTAAATTTCCCCAAGAATTGCTAAATGCCAATAAGGGCAGTGCCACGATGTCATTTTATCTTGACCCTGGTGACTTCTTTACTACATATAGAAAAAGAATGGATTTAAGAACATTTGGAAATGAAATAAATCCTCATTTGTGCTATGTGTCCTCACACAGGTATACTTTAAAAAAAGCCGAAGAACTGTACAGAATATCCCCTAATTTGATATCAGGTTTAACTTCCAAGACCCAAATATGACATTGCGCCTCTGCTGCTTAAAATCGTTTTGAGGCTTCCCATGTCAAAAAGATAGCGTCAAAATGATTTAATCTGCATACAAGGCTTCATAACCTGGTTTCATCTTGATCCGTTTGTTCACACTCGGAGCTTTAATCAGGCCAGATTCTCTCTCCTCCAAGTCCTGCCGTGTTCTCTCATGCTTCCTGATGTTTGCACTTAACCAGTCATTCAGTCTTTCCAGCACCGCGATCCTTGATCTGGGGTCCCCACATCCCCACTGCATCTGCAGATCGAGGGCTTGTGAACTTGGAAAAGAATACTTTCTGGTTTATTTTCACTCACATCAACTAAAATCTACCATTTTTTCTATTATGCATTTTGCAACACATCACAGAGATGGTATTAGTAACAACTTTGATTTTGTCAGTAACGGCATAGAATTTTTTCTGAGAGAGAGAGAGAGAGAGAGAGAGAGAGAGAGAGAGAGAAAGCATGTGAGTGCACACATGAGCTGGGGAGGAACAGAGGGGGACAGAGAGAGAATCTCAAGCAGCTTCCATGCCCAGTGCGAAGCCGATGTGGGGCTCGATCTCATGCCCCTAGGATCATGACCTGAGCAGAAATCAAGAGTTTGATGCTCAACTGACTAAGCCACCCAGGCGCCCTGAGCATAGATTTTTTCTTTTCTCTGCATCACATAACTATGGTAGATAACTTGAAATAACTGTGTATCCTAGCCACTATTTTAAAAATGTGACAGTCATAAGATCCCTGCTAGGAGATTGTGTTTCACAAGATCTATTAACACACTGACAGGGGCAAGATATTACAATTTTTTGAATATTTTAAAATTGTATTCTAATATAACATTTTAAAACCTTATAATTGGGGTGCCTGGGTGGCTCAGTCGGTTAAGCCTCCAACTTCGGCTCAGGTCATGATCTCACGGTCCGTGAGTTCGAGCCCCGAGTAGGGCTCTGTGCTAACAGCTCGGAGCCTGGAGCCTGTTTCAGGTTCTGTGGCTCCCTCTCTCTCTCTCTCTGACCCTCCCCCGTTCATGCTCTGTCTCTCTCTGTCTCAAAAATAAGCGTTAAAAATTTTTTTTAATAAAAAACACCTTATAATTGTAAGTCTAGGTATTTGCTTCTATGCATTTCAATATCATATCATATTTTAATGCTTAAAAGTCCTTATTTTGCAAAGGAGTTTATAGGTTTCACTAGACTGTCGAAGAGGTTCAGTGTCATAAAAAGATTAAAGAAAACCTGAGCTGGAAGATTTCCCCTTGTTCATTCTTAGCAAACTCCTACTCATCCTTTAAGGCCCATTAAATATTAGCCTTTCTCTGAGAATTCGCCAACTTTAGCTGGCATACACAGCCACTCTATTATGATCCACACCATCATGGAGTTACCACTGTTATAGACTTTTACATTGGATTTTAATGGTTGATTTCCCTGTTTGTCTCTCCAGCTAGACTGGTGGTTTTTTCCTCTTAACATTTTCGGTGACCAAAGCAGTTTCCAATATGGTGGAGGTGCTCAACTTAACATGGGAAATGTTTGACCATGTGGGGAAAAAAAATGTTAACAAGGTCTAGATCAGTTAATTTCCTCAGAACAGAGGCGAGGACACAGTGATTTTGTCGGGATAACTTCTCCGTAACTGTGACTTGATGAAAGTGACGTTTATTTGAATATTTCAAAATCTCTTAATTCTCATGGTTCAACACATAATTTAAATGTTACACCAAGTAAAGGACAGCCCTGTATGCTCTTTGAAGAACCAGGGCATCCTCCTGTAAAAAAAGGTCTTCCCTCTGTCATTTGGCTTAGGTGAATATCCCATCTTGTCATAGAGCCTTAGCTACATTCGAGTGTATGTGGGTTGTTCTGAGATCAATATTTAATCTAATTTTAGAGAAATACATGTACATTATCCAGTAGTGTCTGTACTAATGTGTATTTGCACTTGAGGGAAGCAATTTATAATTAAGACGTGTAATTACAAAATATTTAAGACCTACTAGGTTACGTGGAGTTGCAACAGGGTTGAACAACACGCAGTTTGTCTTAAACATTATTTTCTTTTGAGAAGTCATACGTGGTGGGAAAATAGTTGGCTGTATTATCGATCAATGTGGACTTAGTTTTCTTGAGTAATATGTCTTATCACTCTATTGACCTCCCTTTGTCGGGCAGCGAGTGCTGTCACAGCAGAATGCAGAGAATACAGATGACAGATTTGGGTGATCTGGGGGTAAAAGGAAAGATCCAGAATACTATTTAATAAGTCAGACATAACTTGTCACATGCGAGGTAACAGGGAAGAGAGCAAAGGAGCTGGTGGTTCCCCGGGGGCGGGGGGAAATGGATGAAGTATCTTAACACAGAGACTGAGGAACGAAGGGTGGGAGAGTCAGAGACCAAGGCCAGGAAGTGGGCAAGCCCTTGGTCTCCCCTGTGAATGCGATGGTGTGAAAAAGACCATCCGACCATCAGATCATCAGACCGTGCGATGGGGCAGAAAGCCTTAGGTGGTTTTGCAGAATCCACTCATCCTGAGTGACATGGGAAGGAACGTTTGCCGTGGGCCTGAAGGTAGTTCAGACAAGACCCAAGAGCTGTCACTGAGGGTCCCCACCACGGGGGGACAAGCATCTTGCCATACACACCAGTGTGGAAGGGTGGCAACGAGCGGTGAGTAAAGATGGAACCCACCATCCGTCTCTGTCCCCAGCACTGTCAACGGCTCCGGATAGCATATGTGTCCTGGGACTTAGAAAGAGGGGAGCGGAGCCACCAATTAGACCTAGGTCAAATTTCCACTTCCTAATAAAATGGGGTTTGTGATGCCTAATATGTTCAGGTATACAAAGATTAAGTAATTACATTTGTTTTTCTCTTGAGAGTTTGAACTTGCGACTTGTCCATTTATCTAGAAAGGATATATTTTTGTTGTAAATGTCCTCTTATCTTGCTCTTTTAGTGATCAGCTCTTTTAGTGTTCTAATATAATTTTATGTTTTGGGTCCATATTTTTATCCTCTATCATATCTTTTCTTTTCTATTTAAATAAGAAAAAATGCTTGAACTACAAAGTCCCTTTCAATGATAACATTCCAGGATCTTGATTCCATAAATCAGGGTTTCGTAGCCTAAATGTATGTCTCTGTGTTTTATATCTTTTCTTAAAAAATGTTTTTATTTATTTTTGAGACACAGAGAGACAGAGCATGAGTAGGGGAGGGGCAGAGAGAGAGGGAGGCACAGAATCTGAACCAGGCTCCAGGCTCCGAGCTGTCAGCACAGAGCCCGACGCGGGGCTCGAACTCACGGACCGTGAGATCATGACCTGGGCTGAAGTCGGACGCTTGACCGATGGAGCCCCCCAGGCACCCCTCTGTGTTTTATATCTTACGTAGAAACCGGTGTGTTCAACAGAGTCTTACTAACCTCATTCTCGAATTAAATTACATAACTGGGCTGCCTTCATCTCCTCTCTCCTTGAGAAACTGGCCTTTGGTTCTGTGAACCATAGGAGCCCTTTGCTGGAGTGTGTGCCTTTGTTGGCCCCACTCTCTGGAATGCTGTTCCCTCTTCTCAGCACGGCTGGCTCCTTTCTCCACTTTGGGATGGCAGGACGGATATCACTGTGTCAGCGAGACCCCCCCCCCCCCCCCCCTCATGTTAGCACGTAGACCCTCGGCCACTCTTTTCCTTGTGTGGGCTGCTTCTGAGCTGTGTGGTTGGGGCGTGGCCATGGATCCAAGCCAGGAGGGTGGGGTGCTGCAATCTGACCTACAGACTCCTCCTTCATGCTAGAGGAACAGCGTCTTTGTATGAGTAAAGGGTGCTGTTGAGTAGACAAGCTTTTCATCACAGACCGAGTGGTACTTCTCGTCCCTACTCTGTCCACCCAGAGGGGGCAGTTCTTTCTAATTCATGCCAGGATATCCTGAGAGCAAGTGCATGTTATCAGACATTTCTAATGCCGTTTGCTTATGTGTTGGTCTGCTACATTTTTACTTACTTATCGCCCACTTTTACCCCCTAGCCTGCAGATTCCGGGAGGATGGTGACCCCGCCTGGGGCTGTTTGGTTCACTTCTGGGATCCCAGATTTTAGAATATTGCATGGCCCATCTTAGTGGTTTGTCGGGTTAGTTAATAGGAAAGCATCTCTGTTCATAATTTAAGACAACATTAAATGATACATCACGTGCTGTGGATTTCTAAGAAATGTCTGCCCCTCCCTATGTCCTCCGTGTGTAGCCTCAAATGGTCCCAATTTCTGTTCCCTGAAATGTCCTGCAAGGTTCAAACAACAATCCTTTTTTCTTTAGGTTTGCTGTGACTATAGTGTTCTTTCAGCCCCTTAGCTATGTCTGAAAAATTTCCATCTTTAAAAAAAATAATTTATGTTTGTTATTTACTTTTGGGAGAGAGAGAGAGCGAGCACGAGCAGGGGAGGGGCAGAGAGACAGGGAGACACAGAATCTGAAGCAGGTTCCAGGCTCTGAGCTGTCAGCACAGAACCCGACACAGGGCTCGAACCCACAAACCGTGAGATCCATGACCTTAGCTGAAGTCGGATGTTTAACCGACTGAGCTACCCGGGCGCCCCCCAAAATTCTACCTTCCTAAATAAATCTTGCATTTTCCAAACAAGCTTCGTAGCTTTTGCCCTTGGAAATCTCCCACCCTCGCCCATACTTAGCAGGAAGGTGGTTCAATGCTTGGGAAATTCTTAGCAAAAAACCCTAGCCTATGGTAAGTTCTTGACAAGAGCCCATGACCTTCTCTTACATCGGAGAATCTCTGATCTAACACTGTTTTGTTTTTGTTTTTGTTTTTATTCATTTATTTCACTTTTCTTGTTTTTATCAAAGTATTTACTTTACTAGAATATTTCGATCACATATCTTCCTCCCCACCCCAACTATAGTTTACAGAGGAAAAAGATTGTGTGCTTTCCATCTTTGTATTATCTCCAAGGCATGTGTTAGAAAATACCAGCTAAATTGTTTTTAGTAAAAAAAAAAAAAAAATGCATGTGTCTTAGATGCTCTAACAGACCACCTCCCAAGGACATTCATGTGTGGTGGCCCAGAGTCAGATCACGTGCAGTTCTGTCATCAGGATGGTATATGGAGAGAGGGGGCGGGTTGGGCAGTCATTGGAAGTAATGGACATGTGGCATGATGGATTCGTATTAACAACACAGTGCATGATGACAAAGTGGGAAACAGAATAGGACATAAAAACAATGCCACTTGGAGGAATTAAAATGCGTGCACACAAAACAACAATGCACACAGTTTGAAGATATGCAAAGGTAAAAACTAACCAGAATAGAATTGTGGCTGACAGTGAGGCCAGGAGAGATGGGAGTGGGGTAGGGCGAGATAGGTAAATAAATCAGGAAATAGACAAATATATAAATAAATCGAAATACGAAAGGGTCCTTACGTTGGCACACGCGGGTCATCAGCCAGGAACTGAGCAGTAGGGTTCATCCATGCCTCTGCTTTTGCAATCCCCAAACCAAAAGAAACAAAGATAGTGGGGGCGCCTGGATGGCTCAGATGGTTAAGTATATGCCTCTTGATTTCGGCTCAGGTCATGATCTCACGGTTCCTGCGTTTGAGCCCCACATAGGGCTCTGGAGCCTGGTTGGGATTGTCTCTCCCTCCCTCTCTCTCTGTCCCCACTCCCCTACTCTCTCTCTCTCTCTCTCACACACACACACACACACAAACAAACAAGAAACAAAGATAGCCCCTGCAGGAAGCACCCTCTGGGGCCATCCTCTCCCCCACTGGGTGGCCTGGGAGGGGTGCCTGGTCTCTGAGTGTGGAGTCCCCTGTTGGCTTCCCTGGAGTTTATCTCAAGACACTGCAATCTTTTCTGCACCTGTCAGTGCACACTTGGGCAGAAAAACGCCTGTCCCCTCTCCCTTATTTTTCCAACAACTTGCCCAGCACTAGATATGTAGTAAGTTTTTGATAAATATCTGTTGACTACATTCAGCACTGATGGAGAAAAAGCCAGGTGTATTGGATGTTAAGTTGATGTGTTATCAGTCTTTATCAAGCTGGGCCACTTCTGTTTGCCTCCATAGATATGATAAGGACAGAGATATATTTGATGCATTTTTAAATGTTCACCATTGTCCTCAAAACAGCCACCAGCAAGCTCCCTTCGCTGTGACTTCTTCAAATGAACAGAGTGTATTTCTGTCTCCTCCTTCAGTTTAAGTTCAAGGAAGCAGGTGAATCAAACTACATCGAGCTGCTTTCAAAATTAAATTGCAAAATTGCGTTCTAAAGGCCACTGTCTAAAGGCAGACAACGTGACAAGTAGACTGAATCCTAATCATCAAGAAGGCTGGGCAGTGGACATCCCACACCCCTAAGGACACCTGCAACACACACGTGGACTTTGAGCTCTTCATTTCTCCCCCCGACTCGAGCATGTACCAAGCAGGACTGCTTGAGGATATTTTTATCCCAAGGCTATTTCTGCCGATGTCAGGGAAGGCTCGCAACTTGAGCTCAGCGCCCTGCTTGTCGAAGATAAGTTATCGAACAGTTCAAAGGCAGTTCGGTCCCCTAATATGTGCTTTTGTCTGTGGCAAATGTATTTGCCCTCACGGCTGATTCTGAAACCGCTTCTCAGGTAGAGCCAGGGCAACGGCTGATTAATGATGGGTTTACAAAAGGGCGTGTCACGGGTTGTCTTCTGTCCAAACCACCCCCTGAACTGCTAGAAACACCTTCCCCTCTCCCAAAGACGTCTTTGTCACGTCTCCCTAAAAGCTGCATGACTTGAAATGAATAAAATATCTCATTGTTCCGTGGCACACACCAAGCCCGAGGATATTATAAAAAAAAAAAGAAAGAAAAATCAAATAGAAACGGCTACATCCGAACGTGACGTTTATTTCCAATGCTCAGTTCTACTGACTGCCCTGCTATATTTAAGAAAGGATGTCTAGCAATTATAATAACTTGACTCAAGAATCAAATATTTAGGGCAGCAAAACTATGTCTATTTCAGGCTTTGCAGCTGACGTACATTCTTAGGATATACAGGATACACACAGTATTTCATTTCAAGTTCCTAAAAAGGGAAATGACCATGAGCAAAATGAAAAGTCTTTGTTCCTACACCTTGCACACATTTGCAGCTAGCTGCAGTTTGGACAGCTGAAGCAGGCCATTAATAAAAGTCTGACACAGCCTGTGACTGAGGACATCCACAGAGTTATTAATACATTAGTCGAGTCGGTAATTATTACCCTAATGGCTCTTATCAAAAACAGCAAGAGGTAGGCAAGAAAGGGATAATTACAGGATGAGGATCAGGAGATGGCTTTTCTAGTTGTTTTCAAAAAGCTTTCCATCAACATAATGACCAAAGTGTACGGGACCCATTCTGGAGCGCATTCACCAGATGATGCGATTACAAAGTCACTTATTTAATTAGCTCTGTTCACCAAAGATGAGTGCAGTCCAGACTCCCCATCCCTCTGCCCTACCCCAGGTGGAAGCTGTCCTTCTTCCCCACCAGCCAAGAGCCACTCAGCTTTATCTTTGTATCCCCAACGTCGCTGTGTCATACCTGACTCAACGGAAAATCTCTCTCACCGTCGGTCCATCCATCCATCCATCCATCCGCCTATGCATCTACCTAACCTCCTGCATCTTTCTACAATGGGTTTGAATTGGCTAACAAGACACTAGATACAGTTAGCTTTTTTAAAAAAAAATCTAGGGAAGGAAAAATGAAAGAAGAAAGAGAGAGAGGGGGGAGAGAGAGAGAGCATGCACACACTGAAGTATAGCCAGTCTACAAAATGGAGGCTGCCTTGTCCTCAAGGGCCCCTGGAGATGGCCCCCCACTTTGGCTTTCAAAGGAAACACATGCACACAAACCCTTGTAGAATTAATTGTGTCCTGAAGGCAAAAGCCAGCCGTTTGCTGAGGGAAACCCACTGTTTTGTTTTCTGAGAGCAAGAGGCTGTTCGCCCGAGGCCTTCATAAAGGGGGCCACGCGGGAGGCCGTGGATGTCGTCCTGCGTAACGTTCTCCACTCCATCCCGTCACCGGCACATTTCTTATGGCTGTTCCTTTTCAAACCGCTTGGTGCAGCCAGTGGCATAGCAGCCACGGGAAAGCAAGCAAAGGGAAGTTAACGGAAGACCCAAGCAACGGGGTCCGTTGGCACCCGTGATTGCTGTGGTGATGGCAGCGTTTTACAGCTTCTTGTGTCACTGTCTCTCTGTCCACGAAAGTCAATTCCCTGGGACAAAGAACAGCGTTTTATTCACTTGTGGATCCTCAGGGATTAACACGATGCACAGATCAACTCATATGTCTAAATGAATGCATCCGTTATGTTGTCAGCATAGGTTGTTTTCATTTTTGGGTCTGTTTGTTGAGAAAATGCCCTCTCTGGGAGTAAAAAGTGGATATCCTCGGTTGAAAATCATCATCCTTGACCTTGCTCTACGGATTTATTAGCTATTTCTTAACTATTTTGGCAGTTAATTTCATGTCCCCTTGCCTGAGTCACAGTACCCAGGTATGCACTTCAGCATTATTCTGGATATTTCCGTGAGGGTATGTTGGAATGAGATTTACGTTGAAACCAGTGGGCTTTAAAGCAGATTGCCTTCCATTATGTAGATGGGCCATACCCAATCAGCGGAAGGTCTGATAGCACAAGAGGATGACCTCTCTGGAGTGAGAGAGAATTTTCTAGCAGATTGCTTTCAGACTTCATGTGAGACATCCACGTCCCCTGGTTCAACAGCAGATGGCCTTCAGACTTGAACTGAAGCTCTTTTCTGTTTCTAGTCTATTGGACTCTCTTTTCAGATATTGGACTCTCCAAACCTCCACAATCTCATAAGCCAAATCCTTAAAAATCTCTCTGTCTCTCGATAATGTCACCTATTGGTTCTGCTCCTCTGGAGAACCCTGACCAATATAAATGTCATCTACTCACTGGTCACCAGTAAGATGCTACAATTCAAGTGTCCTTTCTTTTTTTTGTTTTTAAAATTTTTCAATTTTTCTTTATTTGAGAGAGAGAGAGAGAGAGAGAGAGAGAGAGACTGAGCATGAGTGGGTTAGGAGCAGAGAGAGAGGGAGACGCAGAATCTGAAGCAGGCTCCAGGCTCTGAGGCACAGAGCCCGACGCGGGGCTCAAACTCATAAGCTGTGAGTTCATGACCTGAGCCCAAGTCAGACGCTTAACTGGTGGAGCCACCCAGGTGCCCCTCAAGTGTCCTTTCTTGCTTTGACACATTCCAAGATTCATCTCAGACATCACAAGACATCTTTTTAGCCTGTGGCTGCCTAAAAGCCTTCCTTGGAAATATAACAGAGACAGTGTAAATACGAACCCAGATAGGGAGGAAGCAAGGCCATGGAGAGCAAGTGCCATGAAGATACTAATAATCAATGATCTTACACTGTGTTCAAGACCCATGTCGGGCTCTGTGCTAACAGTGAGGAGCCTGCTTGGGATTCTCTCTCTCCCTCTCTCTCTGTCCCTCCCCCACTTACTTTGTCTCTCTCACACACACAAATAAACTTAAAAAAAAAAAAAACCTGAACCCAGAACACAACCAGCCTTCTGGAATTTTCCGGGTTCAGGGGTGTAAGTCCCTCATGGATGAGATTAAAGTCTTGTCACCTAGAAAAATGGAGGCTTAAAATAGACATTCAATCCTGTTTCTAGAAAATAAAACTACATCTTTTGGTAAACTTAACATTTTTGTAGCCTAATATTTGTATCTGCTGCAGAACTTCATGTTCTAGAGTAAATGGTGATATATCTATTAATATATTTAAATTGTATATATTAAAATATTAATTTCGACACATAGAGCAAAATAAAATGCTTAAGTATAATGGTAAATGAGAAAAATATAAACTTGATGGGCAAAGATATAGAATAAATTGTTGGTTTGTAGTCATACAGAACTGGGTTTGAATCCCAGATTCCTGGCTTGCCCAGGGATCTTCAGTCAGGTGCTGAAATTTCCTTAGTTTATAGTCTTATCTGTAAAATGGGCTTGGAGAGTATTTGTGAGAGATAAATTTGATTATAAATATAAATGACTGGGTCCAGCTTCTAACTCAGTAGGTAGTAAGCCTCCTTAATTCTCTGCCACAGCATAAAATAGAAATGAGTGATAAGAAAGCCTGGAAGAAGGGGCACCTGGGTGGCTCAGTTGGTTGAGCTTCTGACTTTGGCTCAAGTCATGATCTCGCAGTCATGGGTTCAGGCCCCGGGTCGGGCTCTTGTGCTGACAGCTCAGAGCCTGGAGCCCGCTCCGGATTCTGTGTCTCCCTCTCTCTCTGCCCCTTCCCCACTCACACTCTGTCTCTCTGTTTCTCTGTTTCTCTCTCAAAAAATAAATAAGCATTAAAAAATTAATTAAAAAAAAAAGAAAGTCGAGAAGGGAACATGTCAAATGCAAAACAATTTTGTTGGGGTGATAAAATGACGGGTGGCTAATTTTTTTCAAAGCTTTCTGTAATGTCGTATCAGTTTTCCAACAGAAAAAAGAAAGTATTAGAAAGTTTTCAGCCTCTGCTGCAGGCCTTACAGTCTACAATATAAACAGAGACCTGTCAGATGCATTTGGCTTCTCTCTGCCTCCTGCTGCCTTAACACAGAGGGAGGAGGGGCGTGATGGGGCTGGGCACTTCCTCCTTGGTTAATCTCTGCCAGACCAACTGATTGCAACACCCCGAAGCCTTGTGCTTTTCCGAGCCTTTGAGTATCTTGCTGAACTTCTGTCCAAGGGCAAGTTTTCCTCTGTCAAACAGACCTGCAAGGTTGCTAGGCGCACACAAGGATCAAGAGAGATTCGGGTTACTCAATACTTGTTTTGCAAAGTCTGTTTTAAAAAATTGCATCATATCCCATTTGCTGGTTGTGCAATGCAGAGTGGATACCTAAACTGAAAGCTGAGGAAGTCTCAGCTCTAGGCACCTTTGCAATTTAGACGTCCATTTATACTCAAGTGGAAAATATTCAGCTGTTCTCGGTTAGGAAAAAAAAAATATGGGTAGACAGCCAATGACAATAGACGCCAGGGTTCCCTGAATGTATGAAATACACGCAGAAAACGTCTCATCCTATTTTTTCCTCGGGTGATGAGAAACATTCATGTGATGAATATTAATAAGGTTCGTCCTTGATCCTTGAGAAACGACATTCCTCCTAACACTTCCAATTCACTCAGGGTTGTCTTTTAATACAAAAAGTAGTAATCATTGACTTACCCAGTCTGGCTTCAAATCCTGGTGCTGCCACTCATTGGTTAGATGACCTGGGGCAAGTGACTTAATCTCTCTGTGTGATTTCCTTTCCATCTTTAAGATGGGGGTGATGATATTTAAGTCCCAAATCAATGGGAGAATAGCTATAAAGGACTGAGGACCCAGCCCAGCATGCAATGGGGATTGATACACTTTAGTTCCCTTCCGGCTCTGACCCTTCCCCATCCTTAGATGACTCCACATCAGGAGTCCCATTCTGCCGTCTATACTGGCCATCATCCCATCCCAGGGTCAACACTAGCCCTAGTGGTGGTGGTTTGGGGGCCAGGGGCACCGGTGCAGGGGAGAGTCAAACTTGGGCAGTGCCCTTCATGGTGCTTGCAGTTTACGGGGACAGGCGTGCCCTCCAAGTGATTCCCGCCAGGCAGACCGTGACGCACACTGAGACAGAAACTCATGGAGCCAGAGGAGAGTGGGGGGGGTATCGAGGGAAAGGGGGAAAAGGAGATTCTTCCAAACACAGACCCCAGCCATTCCTGTGCGAGAGCCAGGCTTCCATCGAATGATGTGCTGTGCACAGGGCACGTGCTAGGGAATTTGAGTCATGTCCCTAAAAACGAAGCAGTCAGCTAACAGTCTATTTGCCCAGGTGCCCCTCTACTTGGCATTTGTCTGACCTCCGGGTGTCAGTGACCCTCCGTCAGCTTCCATTTCCTCCACCTCTAAGATATGGCCAACATTCCGTGGCTTCTCGATTCTGAGGGAAGGGCAGGGGGTACGATGGAAAGGGACAGGGGACAGGAGATCAACGTGTCAGGACAGAACTGACATGCAAGTTTGTCACGTAGACGTGAGGCACCGCCAGTGTGCTTAATTACACAACTTCACGCAAGAGAAATGGCTCTTCAGTTAGACAAAGGACTCAGGTTTTGTGCAGGCTCAACCCTGGTCCTTGGAGTAAAAGGGATGCCCTTTTATTGAGATCAAGGAGAGAAACAGACAGACAATCCCAGTCTGGGAGTTTCCACAGGAGACAAGCCCGTCTCTGGCCTCAGGCTCATTCCCTCACCCAGCACATTCTCTATAGCACTCTCAGAGCTGTCTTTGGCTCGAGAAACACACACACACACACGTTTTCAAAGGGCAAATGCCATTGCAAATGACACATTTTCCCCAAACATGTGGGATTTATTGTGGCTGGGATAGGCCTGGAGGCCCAGGGCCTAATCATACTGGAACATTTCTGCAGAGGGGATTTGTTTATTCCTGAAGTGCGTTCAGAGACAGGGGCACCCTTTTGATGACCATCATCGTCATTATTATTCTTGTGGATGTCCTAGAACAAACTTGAGATGAAGCCGCCATCAAAATCAACCTGACACCACCCAGAAACTGAGAATGTGTGGCATCATGGGAGCAACGATGGTACTTAGAGGACTGGAAGCTCAAAGTTAATTTAGTATTTGTGTTTCCAGAAACAATAGAAGAGGGTTGCCATTGGGTTTTGAAAATTGAACCCGAGTATTTCGGGCACAGTTGCGATGGCGTGGACGATTTTGACGAAGGCAGACTAATGATCCTTTCAGGGTGTTTGTTCACATGTTCATTCAGAAGTATTGGATGATACTATTCATTGATAATGTACTCGCTCATCAATACTGGATCGTTAATTTACTTATTCAACCGTTTCTTAAATCTTGGGGTGGACTTCTTGACATCTATTTTGTACTTTGGTTTATTCATTTTGTTGTCAAAACTGTTCTGGCTTTGGCCATTGGCACCTCTTTCACTTAACTGTGTCTCTTCAACATATACCATCACTGGTATGTGTGTGTGTGTGTGTGTGTGTGTGTGTGTGTGTGTATGCTAACATGCTTATATAAATGTATCTATAAATGTTTCTGTATTGAACTGTTGGTAACTATACACAGCTAAACGCGAATTCGCACTGTCTCCAACTCCAATCCATTGCCCCATGGATCATTCTCTCCTTTCTTATTTGCAGACTCTCCCCATCCACCATCCAATTACTTAATTGTTCAATTCTGATATACACAGAGGGCAGTATCAGAAATATCAACCTGGACGCTAATGGGAAATAACTTTATCAACTGTAACACAATTCTTAGGGGCAGTGCCTTTCATCTTGAGTTTTACAGTCTCCACTCGTTTCCAAAGTTAATTAGGATAGCATCGCCTGCCACACACACACGCTTCAGTGAGGTTATTTCATGCATATGAAATACAATTACCTTATTTTGTGACAGTCTTGAATTTTATGCTGGAACTAAGGTTGCTAAGCCAACCTCCCATATGTTTTTTTTTTTATTTACATAAATTGAGGTTCCTTCTTGGTGCTGTAAATTTCTACAGGTATGGACGATGAATAGTGAGTGTCATATATCCACCATTACAGTGTCGTATAGAATAGTTTTACTGACCTAAAACACCCCTTGCTTCATTTATGTAGCCCTCCTCTCTACCCAAACCTCCGAGGGCACTGACCTTTTTACAATCTCAGCAGTTTTGCCTTTTCCAGAGGTCATATGAATTAAATTATATGCACCTAGCCTTTGTAGATGGGCTTCTTTACATACTAAGGAGAATAAACTGTTTAAAGAATTTTAATAACTACAAGAAAACATACTAGTTCAGTCGTGCAGATCTTAGCACTGGCGTTACTTAAGAAATATTTGAAGGCTTGTTTCTATTAAGGTATGTACTTTGATGCAATTAATATATGTACTCTCAAACTTGTAACATAAGCCAATCAAATTTGTAACATAATGTAGACAAAGAATTATCAGACTGTACTTACAGAGTTCTATTCCAACCAGTAAGAAACCCCCTAAATGACAAAGACCAAAAACCATAGCCTTGAATTCTGTATGACGAAATGCAATCTAAAAAAAATCTCTAACCCATTTTCACCTGTCCAGTTAATAAAGGATTAGTTTTTAGTTATAAAAGTCATACTCATACACGGCTGGTCAGAATGTTAAGACAGTTTTTGGAAGACTTTTGATAATATATATCAAAAAGTTTAAATATAGCCAAAACCTTTGGCCCGGTAATTTCATTCCGAGGCTTTATCTGGACAAACTTCCCAAAGTTGTGGAAGAGTTTAAAGAACGGTACTCACTGCAGGCACGTAGCAATGCCTGAAAAAGTGGGTGCAAAGTTCATCCATAGTAAGTATGGATGTAGTTAAGTACGTACAGTAAGTACGTAATGAGACATTCTTAAGACATTTCAGTTTTATATTTTGAGAGAAAGAAAGAGAGCACAAGCGAGAGAGGGGGAGAGAGACAATCCCAAACAGGCTCCACGCTGCCAGTGCAGAGCCCAATGTGGGGCTTGAACACATGAACCTTGAGATCATGACCTGAGCTGAAATCCAGAGTCAGATGCTTAACCAACTGAGCCACCCAGGTGTCCCTTTTTTCATTTATTAGACACACACACACACACACTCACACACACAAATACACACACACACACACACAGAATGTGTGAGTGGGGGAGAGGAACAGAGGGAAAGAGAGAATCCCCAAGCAGACTTCAAGCTCAGCACAGAGCATAACTTGGGGGGTTGATCTCACCCTAAGATCACGACTCAAATGGAAACCAAGAGTCAGACGTTCAATCGACTGAGCCACGCAGGCCCCCCAAGACATTTTCATTTTGAACGAATTTTACTCTTACAGAAAAGTTTCCACAGTAGCACAAAGAGTTCCCACAGACCTGTCAACCCATGTCCTCTAATTGTTGCCACCTTAAATAATGATAGTGCAATTAACAATGCTCAAGGCCAGGAATTTAACGCTGCTACACTAGAGGTTAATTGAATTCCACTTGATTTTCCATGAACGAAACTTTTCTGTTCCAGGATCCTATCCAGAATCTCAGTTTGGATAAAGCTGTTATTTTTCCTTAGTCTCTTCCAATTAGTTTAATTTCCTTAGTCTTTGCTCGTGTTTGATGATAAGGAAAAATATTAATGGTTTATGCTGGATGAGGAACGCAAGACACTGAATGGTACACAAACACACATATATACACACACTGTGATCTCAAGTACACAAAGAGAGAAATGATTAGAAGAATGTTAGGAGGAAATAATACAAACTATTAACGGTCCTCAACTCATCTCTGAGTGAGGGATTATAGGTAATTATTTTCCTGATACGGTTTCCCCCTCTATTTTTAAAAATATATTTTCAAAAAAGATCACCCAATATTTAAAACCAGAGGAGGAAAAAAAAGCATAGAGTATAAAGCAATAAATTCTCCAAGCTGGAGAATTTTGCTACATCAAAGTGTTTGTTCTTCCATTTAATCTGACCGAACAATATTTCATGAACACGGTTCTCTCTTTCTTCTAGTGCTGATACAGCTCCTATTCTACCAGCTCATTCTTTTTTCTTTTTCCCTCCAACATCCAAATTACCAAGTACAGAGGAAGTACCCATGTGTGAGCGCTTCAGAGGCCTGGGAGTCTCCTCGTCCAGAGGATCAGAAGTACACGTGGTCCCTGGAGACAACTGACGTGGCAGAAACTCACCTGCAGTGGATTCTCCCAATGGAAGGAGGAGCTGTTACAGAAGAATGGACCTCACCGCCCAGTCTCAAGGACCCCTGGGAAATATTGATGGGCACTCCACCATGGGCCTCACACAATAAAGACTGAAGAAACATACTGCAGCCATCTGCCGTTCAGAAGGTTCTAGGAACAGGAGGCCAATGTTCCTAATAACATATCACAAGGGCTTTGTAGGACTCTACGCTCTTGGCTGATTCCTCATATTGGCTATTTTGGTCACTTCTAGTTTGTCACCAGAGTGAATGCCAGCAAAGTTCCATAAAAGAAGAGCCTCCCCCCCGACCCTTTTTATAGCTTGCTTCCCAGCTAGGAGTACAGAGGATGATGGCTGTTCCCACCGAGGGCTAGAAAAGAAGTCTCTTGTGCCTATTGGCCATGGAACAAAGGATGACAGGGGAGGCCCGAGTGGCCCAATCCCGGAGGAACCTGCATGGTGAATGGGAATCGTCCTCCCTTTGAACTGATAGAATTTGGATTTGGATCTTGGCTTACCCACATATAGCATTTCTCACTTATTGAGTGCCTAATATGTTTTTTACCTCAATGCTAAATCTTTAACTATCCTGCAGAATAGGGTTTTACCCACAAATCCATTTTACCCACAGGGATGAGGTTCTTACAGAATATGTGACCTTGAACTATGTGATCTGAGGTTTCATTTCCTCCTCTGTATGATGAGAATAAAAGTCCCTTCCCCCTAAAGCTGTCAGGATGAAATGAGCCCCACAGAAAAAGCACTGAACACATTTCCCAAAATCCAGTGGGTTCTTTGATGCCCAGATCCCACAGCGATGTTGTTTCTGGGACACTTCCCCTAAAGTGTGATCTGGTTTAGATTTTTTAATTTAAGCCCAGAAACCCAAGGGCCTGCCAGAGACAGAAACTCTTCTTGGAATCTTCCTGAAATGCAAACAGTTTAAAGGTCACTGAAAACTTCACCCAGCATGTATTTATATTTGTCTCGTAAACTCTTGAGGAGAATTTTCCAGGAGACGGTGGCGTCTCAGGAGACTTCTTGCCGAGGCTCCCGTAACTCATTTCTGTTTTTTTTGGCCTCCACCTCTTGAAAGGAAAAGGGAACTCAGTGAAAAATGTTAAACAAGGCCAAAGACATAAATATATTTAAAAAGCACTAAATTAAAAGTGTTTGCAGGGGGATTTCTCCGTTATCAATGCCAAGTAGTAGACTAGCTTTGGTACCCGTGAATGTTCCCCTTCCAGGCTTCCTGGAGCTCCAGGCACCCAGAATGAGGGGATTCTGTTTCCTTGCTGATAGCGGTTGGGCTGTAAGAGGAGGGTAGATCATGGGAACTGTCTTCACAATGCTCTAGCAGGTTAAGTATGGAGTGGCCCCAGACTGCCATATACTGTATCATTCTTTTGTAGGGATATATAAAAATACACCCAGGTTGAAACTCAGAGTCAGATGAAGAATCATCTTATACCAGCTGTATGCTTGTGTGTGTGTGTGTGTGTGCGTGCGTGTGTGTGTGTGTGTGAGTGCGTCTTACTGATGAATAGAAATTCTATACATTCTGGTTGTAACAGGTGATATCTTATACTGTGTGATGATCTGATATACATATACACTGGATTACCACAATATTTATTTATTCTTAACAAAAAGATGAATGTTTAAGGTGAACTACATGATGTTTTGATATACCTATACTTAGTGAAAGCTAATCACCGCAACCTCTTCACATAGTTACCCTTTTGTGTGTATACCTGGTGAGAGCATCTGAAATCTGCTCTCTTAGCAAATTTCCAGTGTAAAATACAGTCATCGTGCTGTATTTTGCCTTGAAATGCTTGGTGAAATTCAGAGATTAGGGATTAAGTACTTAGTAATTGCAAGTAACAATTGTTTAATTAATATTATTTTTCACAGAACAGCAAAGGGCACTTCACATACCGGGACTCGTGATGTTGACTGAGTAAATGAAGGAACAAATGTGCCAATAAGCTCACAACTGTTCCTGCAATTGCTAGATGCCATTTCCTCCTGATCTGTTGACAGGCTGTTAGACTTTCTTGTAGCAGGATAATACCCACATTAGGTTTGAATTCTTGCAGGATGCCTCATGGTTTATGGGCCATTTACATTTAATGCAACCATCATTACCATTGGGTTTGGTCTGTCGTCTTGCCCCTTGCTTTCCATTTGTCCCTCTGCTTCTGCTCCCTCTGTTGTTTCCTTGCTGTCATTTTTTGGATGAATCCAATATTCTTTGGTGTTATGTTTTATTTTCTTTTTAGCTATCTTCTTTTTTACTTAGTCATTTGTTTTACAGTGATTCTTCTGAGTCCCGCAAGGTGTATCCTTAAAACTTACTCTACCTACATTCCACATTGTTCTTCTCTGTCCTCTACACTTGATACTTGACAGTTTCAGCTTCCATCTTCCTGATGCACACTTTGAATTTCCCACATATGTAATGTGAAAACAGTATAGTTCCATTCACCACTCTCCTTTGTTTGGTCATTGTCATACTGTTCGTTTTGCAGAGGGTGATGACAATGTGCATAATTTTTTTTTACATTTATCCTCATTGGGATTTATTGAAATTATTGAATTTCTGCTGCAGTGTTGTTCACTTGTCTGTTTTGTTTTGTTTTTCACTTTCACCAAATTTGGGAAGGTTTCCGTCATTATTTCTTTAAATGTGCTTTCTTCCTCAATCTCCCACGTTGTCCTCTTGGTACTCCAATTACACAGACATTAGATGCTTCCATGATCTCCCAGGTCCTTGAGGATCTTCTCATTTCATTCATTTCCCACTCCCCCATTCTTCAAGTTGGGTAATTTACTTTGATCAATCTTCAAATTAGCTGACCCTTACTTCTGCTCACCAGGGTACTGATAGATGCCTAACTATATTTGTCTCAATTATTGTATTTTTTTTATTTTTAGTACTTTCATTTTGTTCTTTTTTAAGTTTCCATATTTACTCTGAGGTTTCTTATCTACCCTTTCATTAATTCCTTCTTTCATTCTCTGAACATTTTATTTAATTCGTGAAACATATTTATAATCACTGCTTGCATAAGTTGAGTTCAACGTTGGAGCCATCTTCATTTGGTTCCTATAGGCTGCTCTTTTCCCCCTCAGTTGTGAATCACATTTTTTTGTTTCATTGTGTGCCTAGTGATTTTTGGTTGCTAATGGATATTATGAATAACAGGTTGTAAAAACTGGAGATTCTATTATTCTTTCCTGAAATGTTGACTCTTGTTTCAGAAGGAAGTTCAAAGATTGGATAATCATCTTGAACTTGTGTACTCTCGCTTTTATACTTTGTTAATAAATATTTGTGGTAAGAACAAGGTGTATCCAAACCCATTTAAAAAATTTTTTTTAACGTTTATTTATTTTTGAGACAGAGAGAGACAGAGCATGAACGGGGGAGGGTCAGAGAGAGGGAGACACAGAATCTGAAACGGGCTCCAGGCTCTGAGCCGTCAGCACAGAGCCCGATGCGGGGCTCGAACTCACGGACCGCGAGATCATGACCTGAGCTGAAGTCGGCTGCTCAACCGACTGAGCCACCCAGGTGCTCCATATCCAAACCCATTTAGCTGAACAGGACTCAACCTCCTAATTCTGTCTTGCCTAAACATCCTTTTGGGACTTTGTTCTTAGGCTTTTTAAGAGTAAGTCTATAGTAGGGTTAACTTTATGTCATTATCCTTACTCTTAAGGCCCTCTGCAGTTGACATGGTCTCTCCATGTATTTAAAAAAACATTTTTTTTTACATTTATTTAGTTTTGAGAGACAGAGAGAGATAGAACACAGTTGGGGAGGGGCAGAGAGAGAAGGAGACACAGAATCCAAAGCAGGCTCCAGGCTCCCAGCTGTCAGCACAGAGCCCGGTGTGGGGCTCGAGCCCACTAACTGTGAAATCATGACCTGAGCTGAAGTCGGATGCTTAACTGACTGAGCCACCCAGGTGCCCCTTGGTCTCTCCACTTATTAAGGTGGGAACACCCTCAAAGCTCTTCCGCCAGCTCTGCCTGACCTCTGGCATCTCTGCTCTGCTTTCCATCTGTAGCAGCTGATCTCCATTAAGTTCACTTGGTCTTGTCCTGGGTATGGACAATTTGGCCTTCATATGGATTTGTCGGGGATCTCCATACTGAATTCTGGGGCCCATCACTAAATAGCTTCCTTCCTCTCATGCTTCATCTTATACATACCTGCAGATTGAGTACTCTTTAAATCTAATCTCTGCCTCCCAGACCACTGTCTCTTGCTCAGATTCCGGTTCTCTGTGCTATGCTGCAGAAGTCACCCCTAGTCAGAAGATGGGTGATTACGGTGCTCACCTTATGCAGTTTTGTAGTTCGGTGTGGCAAGAGGGCTTGTTAGTGTCAGTTACTGAAACTTAACTAGGGTGAGAAGTCCCGGTATAGGGGCGCCTGGGTGACTCAGTCAGTTAAATGACTAACTTCGGCTCGGGGCATGACCTCGCGGTCTGTGAGTTTGAGCCCCACGTCAGGGTCTGTGCTGATGGCTCAGAGCCTGGAGCCTGCTTCAGATTCTGTGTCTCCCTCTCTTTCTCTGCCCCTCCTCCTCTCACACTCTGCCCCTCTCTAAAAAATGAAATAAAACCATTAAAAAAATTAAAAAGAGAAGTCCCAGTTTAATGCCCTACACTTAATATATGCTCAGTAGATAACTGTTCTTTCGTGTATTATTTTCCTATTGCTTCCATAGCAAATGACCACAAACGATGGCTTTAAACAACACAACTTTATAATCTTAGAGTTCTGCAAGTCAGAAGTCCAAGGTGGATCCCACTGGGCTAATATCAAGGGGTCAGCAAAGCCGCGTTTCTTTGGGAGAGGAGGTAATCTGTTTCCTTTCCTTTTCCAGCTTCTAGAGGCCACCTGCATTCCTTGACTCATGGTCCCTCCCTCCATTTTTAAAGTTAGCTGTGTGACATTTTCTCTCCCCTCTGACCTCTGCTTCTGTCTTTACATCGTCTGTATTTATTCTGACACTTTTGCCTCCCTCTCGTAAGGGCACTTGGTGATGACACTGAGGTCACCCAGATAATCCAAGATCAACTCTCCATCCTGTGATCCTTGAGTACATCTCCAAAGTCCCTTTCAGCGCGTAAGGCAACATATTCACAGGTTCTGGGATTAGTATGTGGATATCATTGGCAAGTTGACTAGTCGAATAAATTCTGCTTTCACAGCTCACTGAAGCTGGCACACAGAAGTCATATTAACATAGTTAAAATTTTTGTGGTTTTATGACTACAGGGTTTCATTCTAACAAAACAAAACACAAACTCTCTGAATGTTAGTACCCCTTGCCTCTCTCTCCAAAAACTATTCTTGAAGAAAAGTACCCTATTTGGATCTCCTTATATCTTGGGAGGTATACCTGAAAGCCTAGATTCTTCTTTCAGATTTTTACATTCTACCAATTATTTCTTCATACGGTTTAGAGATTCCAAATATTTCTAGAACTCTCATACCTATTTTATCCCCTAGTACCCTTCCTTTTCCATGTTTTACCATCTCTGATTGGAACATTTTCCATAGACTCTTAATGGCTTTCTTTTATATGCTCTGCACTCCACACCGCCGCCAACGTGAGCTTAGTAAAACACCAATGTGACCATGACCCTGAATAGATTACAAACTAAAAAGTTTCTAATCAGACAAGACCGTCTCTCTCCTCGGTTTTGTATCCCATCTCCCTAACCTCACCACCATAGCAGGATTCCTAGGATTTCTGGGGCATGTTTCTCAATTATAAGCACCTTCTGTCCATCTATAGAAGGCTGCCTCTTCAACTGGGCCTAGATAACCTCTATCTTCTTAGTAAAGCTGAAATTATCAGAAGACCTTCGATCAAAGGTCCCCTCCAGTATGAGTGCTGCTTTGGTCCATCCAAATGTGTTTCCTTCTTTATACACCCATAGTGCTTTGGACATCCTTCTGTCATGGCAATTATGTTAATGCATTGCCATGCAATTTTTGTAACTGTCTTTCCACCCAAGAATGCGATTCTCCAGAGCAGGGACTTTGTTATGATCCCATCTGTGGTCTCATGCCTTTCTCAACATGTAGAAAGTGTTTAGCAACTTATTTATTAGGTGATTCAATTGATGTATTCAGTTGGGTTCTCAATTTTATGTGTTCTCCACTTTAATAAGCAAAGGCTTTTATTCTCCTCAGGCAAAGGCTTTTATTTTCTTTCCATATAATGTGGCCCCTCTCCTCTTTGTCTAGTCTGCCATTTTAAACTCAGATGCCAGATTTTCCATAAGTTAGGGAGCAAGGGCACATATGGAGAATATTCACTGGTTTCTGAAACTTTTCTTTGTAAGGCAACATGTAGGACAATTAAATTTTTTTTTAATTCTTTATATTTAGTTGGAATTTGGAGGACCATTTTTAGAATTCAATCTTTCTGGCCTTTTTAAAATAAGATATATCATACATACAAAAGAATATATCTTGTATATAAGCTCAGTTAAAAAATGATAAGGGGCTCCTAGGTGGCTCAGTTGGTTAAGCATCCAACTTTGGCTCAGGTCATGATCTCATGGTTTGTGGGTTCGAGCCCCTCATTGGGCTCTGTGCTGACATTTCAGAGCCTGGAACCTGCTTCAGATTCTGTGTCTCCCTCTCTCTCTACCCCTTCCCTTCTTGTGTTCTGTCTGTGTCTCTCAAAAATAAATAAAATGTTAAAAAAAATTTAAATGATAAAACGAGCACTCACCTTCTCACTATCAGAGGCTAAAAATATTGCCATCATCCTGAAGTCTTCTGTTTATTCCTTCCCATTACATCTCATTTCCTTTCCCTAAAGGTTAAACAATAAACTGATTATGTTACTATTCCATTGGTTTATTTTTATAAATAGTTGTACTATATACTTATTGATTTCTTTTTTTAAATATGTTTTTAATGTTTATTTTTGAGAGAGAGAGAGAGAGAGAGAGCGAGCATGAGCAGGGGACAGGTTGAGAAAGAGAGGGAGACAAAGAATCCCAAGCAGGCTCCAGGCTCCAAGCTGTGAGCACAGAGCCTGATGTGGGGCTCGAACTCATGAACCTGAGATCATGACCCGAGCTGAAGTCAGACCCTCAACCAACTGAGCCAGCCAGGCGCCCCTATACTTTTTTATTTCTAAATAATGTATTGGTTGAGTTTGCCTATATTTGACCTTTATATAAATAACAGTTATTGTATACTTTGTACTCTTTGTCCCTGAAATTTTTTACTTTATGAGATTCATACATTTTAATGTGTATAGTTACACACTCACCTATTTTCACCGATGTAATATATTTGATCTCATAAATACACTACTCTTTATATACTTTATGCTTGATAGAAATCTAGGTGTCTTGGTGACAGGCATTGAGGAGGGCATCTGTTGGGATGAGCACTTGGTGTTGCACAGAAATGAATTGGACAATAACTTCCAAATTAAAAGAAAAACTAATAAAAAAAGAAATCTGTGTGTCTTTAAGGTTTTCTACTCTCATGCACACTGCATATTCTAAATTGATAATATCGTATTTCTACTTTAATAGAAAACATTGTTAATATCTATTGTTAATAGATTTTTTATTTTTTTTTCAACGTTTTTTTTTAATTTTTATTTTTGGGACAGAGAGAGACAGAGCATGAACGGGGGAGGGGCAGAGAGAGAGGGAGACACAGAATCGGAAACGCGCTCCAGGCTCTGAGCCATCAGCCCAGAGCCCGACGCGGGGCTCGAACTCACGGACCTCGAGATAGTGACCTGGCTGAAGTCGGACGCTTAACCGACTGCGCCACCCAGGCGCCCCGTAGATTTTTTAAATGTTAAAACACTTTTATTTTCCTGGGATACAACCAAGTTGTTTGTTGTTGCTTACCTATTTTTTATGCATTTCTGAATTCAGCGCCAGTAGATTTTAGAACTTCTGCCTCTTGGTTCATGCGTACAATCGCCTTGTGACGTTTCTTTCTTGAACTGTTCTCTGGTTTTAATACCATGGTAAACAAAATTCTAAAAATGGCCCTAGGATCGTTTCCCTAATCTCTGGAAACTGTAAGTATGAGATACCACTGCTCTGATGATGTTTTATGTCATAGCTGATCTTAATATCCAGGTTGTCCTAATCTAATTGTACAAACACTTTTAAAAGCAGAGAGTTTTCTCTGGTCAGAAGAGTCAATCAGTGATAGCGGGAGCACTTATGGGGATTTGGCTCATCATTGCTTGATGAAGATAGAAGAGAATGTGTGAAAAAGAATGCAGGTGTCCTGGAGAATTTGAGAGACTCCCAGACCAGAGCCAGCAAGGAAGTCGGAACCTGATTCTACAGCCTACAGAAACTGAATTCTACCAACAACCTGAACGGTCTCAGAAGTGAATTTTCCTAGAGACTCCCAATGAGAACTCAGGCCAGCCCACACCTTGCAGGCTTGTGACACCCTGAGTGTAGAACACAGAAAAGCCTGCATAGACTAAAACTTACCGAACTGTGAGCTTACAAATGGATGCTTTCTTGAGTCATTAAGATTGTATTAACCTGTTACATAGCAATAGGAAATGAATACAAGTATCAAGGATACAGTAGTCTCATTGAATGAGTTGGGGAGTTCTCTGATACTCAGTTTCCCAGAAGCGTTTCGAATTTGCTGTTTCTTGAATATTTGCTAGACTTCACCAGTGACTAGAGACTATAGTCCGTGTGTATTTATCAAATTAATTATATGTTTGCTCATATTTTCTACCATGATAGTGTGTGATTTCTCTGTCTTGATTTAACCCGCTATCTGTTTCTCTACTCTTTTCTTACCCTCTTTAGAGGTGATTGAGGTTTTAAGATTGCCTCTTCCTCTTATCTCTTTCCTGCTACTAATTTTGAAGCGACATACTGTTTTCCTCCTTTTTGTGGTTATCCTAGAAATTTGCACTTTTGAATTTAGGAATGTCCAAAGTTAATCAATATCCACTATCCCTGAAACACAAAGATTTTAGATGGTGAGGCGGAAAGAATATTCACCAAACCTTTAAGTTCGCACCCGTATTATTTCCATGCCTCCCTTGAAGGTATTTTGGGCCCCAGTGACTACTTTAAGTCAACAGACAATGAACAGAAGATATGTATGTCACCTCGGGAACCGAACAGCAAAAGGCTAACATTCCTCATTCATTTCTTTCTTCTTCTGATGTGGGACCTTGGCTTGGAAGCCACTTGAAGGTTTTTCAGGTCTTTGCAGACCGTGGAGCTGGTGTGAATTTTGCACAGACTGACTGGTCCCAAGCCATTATGAGTCTTAGCATGTAGTTTAAGAAGTATGGAGGGGTATTATTTTCCACCCGGAGCCGAGGAGGGGCTAGATGATTATCTTTAATCTTCTCTTTATGGGAGGTTTTTTCTTTAAAAAATTTTTTTATTTTTACATTTATTTATTTTTGAGAGACAGAGAGAGACAGAGCACAAGTCGGGGAGGGGCAGAGAGGGAGGGAGACCCAGAATCCGAAGCGGGCTCCAGGCTCCGAGCTGTCAGCACAGAGCCGGAGGGAGGTTTTTTCTTAATGGTTCACCTGTTGAGAGTTTTAGCTTTTGGGGATCCTGTTTATGCTCAGGCTTAGCCATTGTTCTCTTGTCCCCATGTGCTTGTAGTGTATGGCCATTGAAACCCAGGCACCAGCCCACCAGGGGCTGGGAAATGCTGGTATTTACCAGCTCTAATGACTGCCATCCTCTCCCGGTTTGAGCTTCTCCTAATCTTCGGACTCTGAGCATTTCACTTTTGTTTTTCCCTGCCAGCCCAGCCATCTATTTGAGAAACTAATTTTTAATAGTGTTTTATGCCAAGTTTTATGGATTTTATACGTAAAGGAGTTTTCTGAAGGTATAGACTATCCTGTAGCTCAGTATGAAGCAAACATCATAATTTAGTATCAAGAATCTCCATGCTTTCCTGCCTGTCTGATTATAAACAACAAAAAGTGATTCATGTCTTTTTAAATGTATTTTTAAAAGCCAGAGAGGTACCACGAGCAAGCACTTATTGCGTTAGGAGTGGTGAAGTTTTTGATGTTGGGTGTATGAACACACACATCTGCAATATACACAGTGTTGTGTGTTTCTCAAAAAATGAACTCTGAATCCCAAACCATCGAAGGCCATTTACTATGTTCATGACATTGGGTTGAACAATAGCAAATTACTTGCAATTCTCCACTGCTCGTTAGCCCCATGTGCCTCTGTTTATCATCTTTCCTTTTGTTATTATCTGCTTAATTATGCAATGAATACCTGGTGTCTATCATGCAGGGCTGACAGCTTGTGCCATCAGGGATAACTGCTGAATAAACAGGAAGTCATCTGGTCACCACAATACAAATAATCATGTGTAGCACGTGCTAGGCAGGGAAGCTGTGATTTTCCAATATTTTCTTTAATCATTCTCAGAACAAAATCCATGAAGGAGGAATAGGAACTACAGTAAAACCTTGGTTTATGAGGATAATTCGTTCCAGAAACATGCTTGTAATCCAAAGCACTTGCAAATCACAGTGAATTTTTCCATAAGAAATGATAGAAACTTAGGGGCGCCTGGGGGGCTCAGTCCGACTTGGGCTCTGGTCATGATCTCATGGTTCGTGAGTTCGAGCCCCACGTGGGGCTCTGTGCTGACAGCTCGGAGCCTGGAGCCTGCTTCCGATTCTGGGTCTCCCTCTCTCTCTGCCCCGCCTCTGCTTGTGTTCTGTCTCTGTCTGTCTCTCAAAAATAAATAAATGTTAAAAAATTAAAAAGAGAAAAAGGAACAATGGAAACCCAGATGATTCATTCTACGGCCCAAAAATATTCATATAAAAATGATTACAATAGCATAATAGAATACACTATAATAAAGAAAATACAAAATGTAAAGAAAAATAACCAAATGAACCTTCACGTAACTTTGAAAACCTTTGTGGCTGGTACGAGGGAGACAAGAGAGAGGAGGGTTATTGTGTAGGATGACTTGCACTATCACTAATGGAATCACTGCTATCTATCGGCTCAGTGGAATCTTTCTTCTCGTGCAGTTTTAACAAGGAACCTATCCAGTGACACCGGCATTTGCCTCATTTTGAGGATTTCTTGGAAATGTGACATTGTATTGTTGATCACCCATAATCCCAAAGCAAGAGAGAGAGAAAGAGAGAGAGAGAAGGCTCAGTTGTGATCATGTGATCTTGACATCACGTATTACACCTATTGCAAGACTTTGTTTATCAAGTTAAAATTTATCAGAAATGTTTGCTCATCTTGCAGAATACTTGCAGAACAAGTTATTTGCCATCCAAGGGTTTACTCTGTTGTTTTAAATATGAGGAAACTGAGACTTGAAGAGGTTAATCAACATGCACAATGCCACAAGTTTGGGGAGTTTCATCGATGGGATTTGAGGTTCAGTGTCTTGAAAGCTAATGGCCGTGACTCTCAACCATAAGACTGTTCCTTGCAGTTCCACCCCAGAGACTGGAGGCATGCATTCTCCCGTGACCCCCGCAAACACCCCCACCAGAATCTGGGGCTTTCAGGATAATGACAGAGGATAAAATGATGGTACCATACCACTGGGAAATATATTTTAATTTAATTAATTTATTTTAAGATAGAAAGAGGGTGTACACAGGGGAGGGGCAGCGAGAGAGGGAGAGAGAGAACCGCAAGCAGGCTCCACACTGACAGCCCAGCGCCCGATGCAGGGCTCGAACTCACGTACCGTGAGATCATGACCTGAGCCAAAACCAAGTGTCGGATGTTTAACCGACTGAGCCACCCAGGCGCTCCAGGAAATATTTTTTATGGAAAATTAGAACATATATTTCTCTTTTCCTTGAACCTCTTCATTGCCCAAACTTCACTGTTGATAACAATTGCTTGGCCCTCGAGGGGGAACCAAAGCAGACAACCGTGATACGATTAGGGCTCACCCAGTAGGCTCCATCCTTCATGATTTAATCCAATGTGTGTATCAGGGCTGTCTGACAGACACTACATCTAGACAAATCTCCTGGGTTAAAAAGCAGCCCCTTGGGTATCCCGGGAAAGTCCTGCCACCTTTCCACATCCCATCTATGAAACAAAAGGTTGATCTCTACAAACAGAACCAGGACAGCATTAAAGGAAACTCTGTACGATGCTCGGCAGAGTACCTGGCACACAGTAAGCCTATTCAGGAAATGAACTTTATGATTAACTTATGATCCTTGCTTCCAACAAGCCCATAGTGCAGCAATGAAGCAGTAATTCGTGTTTAAAATCAATAAAAGGTCAAAGGAATTTTTCGCTTCTTCATTCAGCATTCATGTTATCCAACGTTCATCAAGAACCTTCTATACACGACTATGCAGTTACTTGAGTCATAACTCTGGCTCTTAGGTAAAGAAAACATGAGATAAAGGAGCCTGACTTTGGGTATTTACTCTGCAAATTGGGGGAAAGATCCAAATGCAATGTCACTCTACTCTGAAAGGAAGGCTGAGCGGTCCTGGAAGCCGATTAGATACGAATTTTCAAGGAGCAGGGAGTTAGGCTGACTTGGCATTTCTAAGCCAGGCTGACCTGGAAAACAGGGAGCCATTAACCTTGCAAGTGAGGAGATATAATAGAAACAAGGATTTTTTTTTTTTTTTCCTCCTGGAAGAAGCTGATGAATTAGGCGACAGATATGTAGACAGTGAAAAATCTAGGCATGTCTCAACATAATTCGCCACTGGAAAATTAATTGGAATTGAATAAATAAATAAAAGTACTTTATATCTTCCTAGGAGGAAGCTCAAATAGATTTATTAATCATCCGATCTGAATGTCCAACAGCGAAAGAATGACTAATAAATTTATGGCTTATTTTATACACTAGAATTGTGACATAGAAAATAAGATTAATAAAGTTGTTATAATAACATATGAAACTGTGAAGTATAAGTAGACAGAGCATAGTGCAAGATGGTATATACAATGTGATCTTATTTTTTTGTGAAAGTACAATACAGAGGGAAAAGACCTGGGAAAAACTAAGGCCCCAGATGTTTTTTATGGGTTGTTGAACCCTGGGTGATTTTTTCCTATCATTTTATAATTTTTATTTCCTTTCAGGTTTTCTATAATAAAAATTCATTGATTTTCTAATGAGTTAAAAGGGGTGAGGATAATCACAATGATATATGGCAAGGGTTTAAAATCATCCAGGTAATGGGACACCTGGGTGGCTCAGTCGATTAAGCGACAGACTTCAGCTCAGGTCGTGATCTTGAGGTTCGTGAGTTCAAGCCCTGTGCTGGTCTCTGTGCTGATAGCTCAGAGCCTGGAGCCTGCTTCCGATTCTGTGTCTCCCTCTCTCTCTGTCCCTCCCCTTACTTGCACTCTGTCTCTGTCTCTCTCTCAAAAATAAATAAACATTAAAAAAAAAAAAAACTATCCAGGTAATAATATCAGCAAGAATACCTATGTGGTATCTATGGAGACAGATGACTATTTACTTTTGGAAAATTGATTAATATATGGGGTTCTGAGCACTTGGTGTTTAACCAAAGTATACCAAAGGGTTTAACTAAATCCCCATAATGAAATTAATAAAAGGTTAGTGTATTCTATGTTGACACATCATTTGGCCTGTGACTCACAGTTCGGCTGAAGGGGAACAGGCTATGTCCTTGCCTGGGAGGCGGTGCACACAGGAAAATAAGAAAAACAAAATACGAATTTATACTTCCAGACTTACTGTGCGAGCCTGGTAACTCACTCACCTTTGCTCTCCCATTTTCCATAATGCTGAAATGTGGACGATAATACAGAAACATGTTGAGGATAGAATGAAAATGCAAGTTGAGAACATCAGTGTAACGATTGGTGCCGGTCTCCATAAATGATAACCATTATGTTTCTGTATATATAATTATCTACCTGCCTAGCTACCTAATCTATGCGTCTTAGTGCTATAGACTGTCCAGAGCGTGTCAATCCATTCTACTCCTGAAATCATTATTGCACAACATGCTAACTAACTTGGATGTGAATTAAAATAAATAAATGAATAAGCGAATGAATGAATGAACAAATAAATAAATAAATACCAGCCTCAAATCTCAGTCATGTGTCATTAACCTTCTATTCTTTTGTTCCTGAGTCCGCTTAGGTGATCTTGGATGGGCTTGGGGGGGGGGGGGGGCAGGGCAGCCCTGGGGTATATGGATAACAGGCAAGTATTTTGTGCAGGCCCCTACTAGATAGACAAGTTAAGGCACTTGTACCTCACTTTGTCAGCACCACTGTGGCAGTCCAAAGACACACGATCCCATAAAAGAAATTCTGCACTGCCCAGGAGAGATCCCCTATGCGTGTTGGGGGGGGGCAGGGGGAAGGAGTTGGACAGCTCTGCCTCAGAGCATAGTTGTCTGGGGTTGTATCTAGGGTGCACGATGGAAGCCTGCTATATAGTTGGTTCATTCTGGGCCCGGGCTAAGGAAGCAGTGGTTACCAGGGGCTGTTCTCATGGATTATTATCGTCATCATTATAACCAAAGCATACCACACAGGCCACACCACACGAGCACATTTGTGACCTCTGTAATCCCATGGGTCAACCCAAATCCCGTGGAAAATTATACTCTACCCAAAGTAAGAGAGATCTGGGACTGATTATCTCCTGCCAATATCAAATCGGTCATTTATCCATTTCCCAAGGATTTATTGAGTGCAAATTATGTCCCAGGCACTATTTTAGAGGCTGGACATGTAATGATGAACCAGGTGCGGTCCTGGTCTGCAAGTTGGGTCTAGGAAGGGAGACAATCATATGAACACACAATTACAACACAGTGAATCAGGTGCTAATAATAATTTACTGAGCACGTAGCACAAGCCAGAATTTGTTCTAAACCCTGTGCCTCTCCTAACTCACTTGATCCCCTCAACAGTTTGATGGGGCATAGAGGGGTTAATTAATGTATCCAAGTTCACATAGCCAGTTAGTGGCAGAAGACTAAGTGCCAGGCAATTTGCGTCTAGAATCTTCAATGACAGTTACTGCAGTGTGTTATAAAAGCACCAAGTAAAAATTCAGATGGGAAAATGAATCGTCAACTATGGTTTGAAAACAACCCGATTTTTGTTTTTATTATCTTTCAAATATTCCTCCAAATAGTTTCATCGAATGTCAGAGTTGGAAGATGTCTTAGAGACAGTCTGGTCTGCTCATCAAACATTGTGTGGATAAGGACACTGAGGCCCAGAGAGGAAGAGACTGCCCTGCTCAGGCAGCTGGTAGATCTCGTAGGTAGAGGACCACCAGCCCCCTAGATTTCAGACCCTGGGTTAGCGGCACAGGAGTGGGGCTGAAATGTATTGGATTATGGGCACTGGACCAACTTACCCATTCACCGAACAGTAACAATCGCTTCTGCAGATACTTTTGCAAGCTCAAGGATTGTTACAGCGCCGTGGTTTCCAATTGTTTTTGACCTCAAAATGCTTTTGCACTCTTTAAAATTGTTAGGGGTCGTCAAGAACTTTAGGTTGTATGAGCTATATCTATGAATATTTATCATATTAAAATTTAAAAAAAGAAATTTAAAAAATCGAAGAAATTAAAATTAGGAAGGTTAAAAATATGTATCAATTCATGCAAATAACTAATAATCCAGTTACTAGTCACATAAGTAACATTGTAATAAAATAACCGTATTCATTTATTTTTAAAATTAAAAAAAATGCTTAATGTTTATTTTTGAGAGAGAGAGAGAGAGAGAGAGGGAGAGAGAGAGAGAGAGTGCGGAGGGGCAGAGAGAGAGGGAGACACAGAATCTGAAGCAGGCTCCAGGCTCTGTCGAAGTTCATGAGTTCGAGCCCCGCGTCGGGCTCTGTGCTAACAGCTCAGAGCCTGGAGCCTGCTTCAGATTCTCTCTCTCTCTCTCTCCCCCCCTCCGCTGCTCATGCTCTGCCTCTCTCTGTCTCTCAAAAATAAATAAATGTGAAAAAAATTAAAACAAAAACAAAGTAACATAATAGAGTATGAAAAAAAAACACATTCATGGCTTCAGATTCTACATCGCAACAATCCCTTAAGAAACTACTACATGTCGGGGCGCCTGGGTGGCGCAGTCGGTTAAGCGACCGACTTCAGCCAGGTCACGATCTTGCGGTCCGTGAGTTCGAGCCCCGCGTCGGGCTCCGGGCTGATGGCTCGGAGCCTGGAGCCTGTTTCCGATTCTGTGTCTCCCTCTCTCTCTCTGCCCCTCCCTCGTTCATGCTCTGTCTCTCTCTGTCCCAAAAATAAATAAACGTTGAAAAAAAAAATTAAAAAAAAAAAGAAACTACTACATGTCAAGTTTTAGTGTAGTATCTAAGAAGACTAATTATTATCTCCTACAGTATTCATTATCTCAATTATCCAATTAACCAGAGAGGCTATCGAAACACTCCTTTACAGCTACATATCCACGTGGAGCTGGGTTTCCTCATGTATTTTAAACAAAAAGTCGAGCTCATGGTGGCCGACGCCAGTTTTCTAAACTTTAGTTCCTGCTTGAAAGCTTGCATTTTATTATTCACAACAGATCATGCCACTCGTATTCTTCGAAGTGACAGGCTCGCTGAGTTCACTTCTGAGAAAATATTTTTGAAATACCCACATCTGAAAAAAAAAAATTGCGGACCGACTTTTCTTGCAAGTAAAAATGGCACTCGCAGAGAGGAGCTGCTTGAAATAGGCGATGCACATGCCCCTCATCATGACGGAATTAAGACGTGTACTCAAAGATTGGAGTCCGATTACGGATCTTCCTTGCTTTGCCAAGGACATGTGTGGGTGAAGCTGGTAGCTTTTGCCCGTTTTGTCCTACTGCGAGTGTGTGATGATGAGACATGTAATGACCACTCTTCTAATCTGGTGCCACTGCCTTGATTCATGCCGAAGGACCCGCAGTTTAACCGCCCAGGCCTTTACCCCATCAGTGCAAATGGCAGCTAATCATGAAAATAAGTTTGACCTTGTGGGTCCCCTGGAAAGAGGTCAGGGATTGCCAGAAATGTAAGGTCCGCCATGTTGCTACAGTGCACCTGCCTGAATATTTGAAGACAGCCATAGTTCTGGCAACCTGCAGATATAGCATCGCAGATAGGTTGTTCTGATTATTCCTCCCGGAATCTTGTCCAGCCCAGAGTCTTCAAGCTTGGGAAACTATTCGTAAGATACTTTTAAGTATCAAAGATAGATGACCCCCAAATCCTTCTTTGAACACAGATACACATAGTTATCTCCAGGGCAAATTCGTGTCTTCAACAGACTTTCAAGTTTGAGAATGTCTCCAAGGACATATTTGATATAAAGGGTACCTTTCCAGGGCGTCTGGGCGGCTCCGTCCTTTGAGTGTGGGACTCCTGATTCCACCTCAGGGCATGATCCCAGGGTCGTAGGATTGGGCCCCATGTCAGGTTCTGTGCTGAATGTGAAGCCTGCTTGAGGTTCTCTGTCTTCCTCTCTGCTCCTCCCCCTCCCTAGAAAGAAAGAAGGAAAGAAAGAAAGAAGGAAAGAAAGAAAGAAAGAAAGAAGAAAGAAAGAGAAAAGATGTAAAGAAGGAAAGAAGAAAAGGAAGGAAGGAAGGATGGAAGGAAGCAAGGGAGGAAGGAAGGAAGGAAAGATGGAAGGAAGGAAGGAAGGAAGGAAGGAAGGAAGGAAGGAAGGAAGGAAGGAAACCTTTCCTGGTAATTATCTGATGAAAAACTCCAAGGAACCCAAAAAGAAAGTCCCAAAACTGTCTCACAACTCCAGCTCAAAAACCAAAAGGAAAACAAAACCCTCAACTAATATCACAATTGAGGCTAAAATGCCAATGGTCTAATATCCATCAACATGGTTTAAGGGAGTTGCGAGATCTGTCATACTTTGCCTCCAAAGAAATTCCCCCAGCTGCCTTCATTCATTCATTGTGCCGTTTGACAAACATTTATTTCCAGGGCTAATCATCTGGACGTAGTGGGCAACTTCCAGGGAGGGCATCCAAAAGGAGATGAGGCCAAGCTTGTCTTGAAGAGGAGCAAATGACCCAGCAGAGAGAAAGATAATAAGCCTGAAGGCCTGGGGCCACGAAGACCAAGGTGTGTTGGGGAACTTCGACAAGTCACAAGTTCATTGTCATTTTGTCTCTGCCCCTCAGTTCAAAGGGGCCGTGTGAGTTACAGGGCTCCCTCTGACCTCTGGACACTTGGATAAGCCACAGGTGATGTAAGAAGTGAAATGCCCCAACTGTCAATGAGACTCGGAGCTCCAGTGACCTTGAAGTCCTATCAGGGACAGCCGGTTCTGTCCCTCTTCTGAATCTCTCCTGCCCCACCTAGAGCAGAGGCAAACAGAGCAAATGGGAGGAGTGGATGGACGGTCGGGGAGGGGCAGGGGCAGCTCACAGAGTTCTGCTGTGAATGATGATGATCTGAGGCTTGAAAAACCATAATCCTAAATCAATTCATAAAAAAAAAAAGAATGTCATCAAGGTGTCTTAACCTGAAATTCGCAGATAGCTGTAAAAAAAAAAAATCTGGGGCGCCTGGGTGGCTCAGTCGGTTAAGCATCTGACTTCAGCTCAGGTCACGATCTCGCAGTCCGTGAGTTCGAGCCCCGCGTCGGGCTCTGGGCTGATGGCTCAGAGCCTGGAGCCTGCTTTCAATTCTGTGTCTCCCTCTCTCTCTGCCCCTCCCCCGTTCATGCTCTGTCTCTCTCTGTCTCAAAAATAAATAAATGTTAAAAAAATTAAAAAAAAACTATAAATACCGTTAAATTTTACGTAAAACTCTCCATGTGCAGCAGTATAATTTGTGGAGGGAAGTCAGGCTTTGCTTTTAACATTTTTAAAAGATCCTCACAGCCCCGAATACTTGAGACACATCGGACGGGATGTAGGAAATTCCGAAAGAAGTAAAACCTCAGTCTGCAGAAGCAGTTTCCTCACTCGGCAAAACGAAGTTAAGAATCTGAAAACCAGATAGACTGACGTTCGTATGTTAGACCTAAGTGAACTCTGTTCCTCATTAACTGTGTGACTTCAACCAATTTCTCGACTTCTCTGTTTCCTTTTCTGTGATAACACCTGCTTAGATCTTGCAGAGGGCGCGGGGAGGGCCAGGATTAAAGTGAAATCGTATAAACAAACGTCTAGAACCTTCGTTGGCGATCCAATATCACAGCTAATTATTTTTGCTATTCTTATTACTGATATGCTGGGGGGGGGGGGACGGTGCCCAGGGGACAGAGAGGTTTTCTGAGTGGGTCTCTTGGCGACAATATCTAGAGGAACAACGGCGTCTGGCAGGAGGCCCCCGGCTCCGTGTGTTCTGGCGGTGTTGTTCTTGGCTGTTCCTGGCTGGTGTCTGTCTTTACCTTGAACTGCCCGAAGATTAGAATTTCTTGTAAACAGTGGCTTTATTCATCTGTGTCCCTTCACAATGCTGGGCTGCCTCCCTCATGAACGGCGAGCCACCCCTCCCGCTGCTGCTCAGAGGACTGGAATTAACCTCTGTGATGCTTTTATTAAAGGCATTACCTCCAGCCTCCTGAAGGGTGATGGCGCAGAGGCCCCCACGTCCAGGACATACTGCTGGGCGCACCACCTGCCCCCGGTAGCCTGGGGCAGGGACCTGCACGGGCTCCGCACGGGCTGAGTGGTCAGAAGGACGTACATCTGAGTAAGAAACATCGGAGCTCCCCAGGAAACCAATGAACCAGCCGCCCGGTTCCATGTGACTCATCGCGAGGTTAAGGTAGATTCTTCGGCTAAGTAACTTTTGTGGCGAGGCTCTGAGCTCGGGCTGCTGAAGCTAGAGACCTCCCCTTCACTCTCAGAGCAAACGCCGTCTCCTTCCCGAAGCCTCACCTGCTTCCCCAGACCCAGGTAGACCCCCTTCTTCCGCAGAAGGACACGAGAACACAGCCGTCACAGCCACCTTCCCTAGTGGCTTATTCAGGTGTCTCTCTTGCCTTCGGCTGTGGTTTCCATGAGCCCAGCCCCGTGTCTTCCTGGATGCCTTATCTTCAAAGTCTATCATCATTCTGACCCAGAATAAGGGCCCTGCAAATGGTGAATGGAGAGACAGAGGCATTGAAGAAGGAAAGGAGGGAGGGAGGGAGGGAGGGCGGGCAAAAGGGGGCCAGGAGGAGGGATGGGGAGGGGGATTCTGTCCTGTTTCTGGAGTGAGAAAGTCATGATTCTCTTTCCACGCCCACAGCTTACTTCACGTACCACCTTCCAACAAGCTGTGGAACTTCTGGGAGGCCTCCCTTCCCGATCTGTCAAAGGGGAGCATCTGCTTGTCCTGCCGGACTGTTTGGGGGAACGGATAGGATCAGTACATGGAAAAGAAAACAGACAGGATGGAGGGAATTAGGAAAAGAGCTTCCAGCCTCACCTTCAAAAATTCTATTGTTTGCCAGGCTTTAACCCCAAGGGGTTGATCGAGGCAGAATGTCTCCAGACCAATCTCCACTGATTTGCATTGAACATCTGTAGGCTGATGCCCGCCCCCAGGATGTCCCCTCATCTGGTTGTGCTGTCACTGCCCTTCCTCAGATCCCACTATGTCTCTATCCCTCTACTGTGGCTTCCCAGGCGGGCTCTGTCTGGGAACTTCTGTCCCCTCCTGGCTTCCGTCCCCAGGACAGCTTCTGTTCACCTTCTGTTCCCTCCTGGCCACCCTCCATGGGGTTTCTGGAGTAGACTTCCTGGAACCCACGTATCACTCTCGTGCTTACAAACACCCCCCAGCTCACCAGCGTGGTCAAGATTACACACAAGCTCCCTGGCACAGTCCTCAGCATCCTTCTGGACCTGGTTTCTGTAGTGTGTGATTCTCCCATCATCCTCTCCTGTCACCACCACGCCAATACTGGGCCCCCTGGAATCACCACTCTGCTTCCCGTCTCCCTGACTTGTGTGACTTGGGCTGTGGCTTTGTTGGGACCCCTTCTCTGCACGCATCACTCATCAGTCCACCAGGAAAACTCCCACCCTCTTTTAAGACTTGTTTCAAAGCGTTGTTTCTCTTGGAAATCTCCCGGTTTCCTCCTGGACAGAATTCACTGCTCCGTGCAGGAGATCCGGGAACACCTCTGTGTTACGTTGTACACATGGCTGTCTTAGCTGGACCTCCTCACTTTGCAATTATTTCCTGATGTGTCTGCCCCCCAGGAGCCCAGGCAGCCCTCCAGGATAAGGCTTGGGGCTTTTTCTTGGGCAAATTCCCACTTACCTGCCGAGTGAGTACATGAATAAATGAATGTACCTGGAACGCACCCATCCATCCTTTCTGAAGACGACTGGGGTGTCCCTCCCTCGAGAGGGGTCACTGGCTAGCATGCCAATCAGGGACTGGTAGCCTGTTCATTTCGCTGGCCTGCCTCCCCACCTTCCCATGAGTGCAGTCTTGCTCTTTCAACCCCAAGTAGATGCTCTCGGTCCACACCTCCTTGCCCATAGTCTCAGCCCCTGCCACTCACCGCTAGACTGCACGGTTTTTGCGAGCAGGGTCGTGGCTAACTCGCTCATTCTCTGCTCACTCCTGCACCCCGACCCAGTGTCCAGCCCGGCATTCACAGCCACACTGCTCTTGCCCCTCAAACTGTCCTCAAACCCTTGCTCACAGTGTCTTCAGGGAAAAACCGAGCAGACTCCTAGGACCCCGGAGTATGGAAAGGCGCACTTGGCCGGCAGGAATCGTGTTTGCTCGCCCCTCCTCCCCACACACCATAAAGGGACCCCATAAATATTCAGACACCTCGGGTTTCTCTTGCTCACCACCCCCCCCCACTCACAGCAGGTGACCTGTCAGCAATACTGTCAAATTTTCCGCCTTTCTTCTCTTTTTCATTTTCTTCTTCCTTTTCTAAATGCAGTCACTGCAATCAATTAAACTTTCATGGTCCCATTTCCTTCTTTGCCACTGCAGAACCTTGACATATTTCCTCAAGGAACTACTTTCAAAATCATAATTGAAACACAATAACGTGTAATAGAAACGGGAGGAAGAGAGTAATAGATTTAGCTCTCATTTCTGGTGGCAGACATGTTAATTACATTTTCTATTTCCTCTCATTAGCATGGCACATGTTGTCTCCAACAGGCCGGGCCAGCCTGCTTCTCTCTCTCCCCCTGGCTGAGCCCCGCCCGCTCTCACACGGCGACCCCGAAGGCAAACTTGAGACTACAAACCTGACCACGTCGCTCTTCGTGGTTTGAGACCCATCAGGGCGCAGCGCCCCGCACAGGTCATCTCCATGGTGGGGATCCCAAGGTCTAATGCTTCATCGTCCTATTTCAGGGGCCAGACACAGTGACTCAGTGTCGTGTCCCAAAGGCACCTGGCCTGCCCTTGCTCGGAGCTTTCCACGGGCAGCTCCTCTGCCTTTTCCAGAAACGATTTTCCCCTTGAGCATTTTAGGAAGACCACTGCCCGTCTACCTCCTCCCCCTCCCTGTCCACCGGGGCCGCTGACATGGCCAACATTCCATCTCATTCTGGCATCACCGGCCTCTCCTGGTTGCCCTCCGCCTATGAAGGCAGGGATAATAGCTTTCTCCTCTGTGTTCCTGGAACCACTGAGCTTAGCTCTGCCATGACCCTTATGACACCACATTGTAATTGTGTTTTCACTTTCTGTCCTCTGTCTCCTGCCTTCCACCCAACAGTGCCCGGACCAGCACAGTAAATGACCAGTGATTTCGGGACAGGTTGTTTGTTCACTTATTTCTGAATTCTCAGTGTGTCCCCCAGTGGCTGGGGATGAGAGTAAGTGCTCATGGGAATACCCAAAAACGTACACTGAATAAAAAAAAAAAAAAATCACTCTCTTTTGTTTATAAACAAAGGTAAACAAAACACGGGGATGAAGTAGCCATAATGAAGGCATTAGTAAGAGCAACTAATATATTTCCAACTTAAAAGGAGAAGGGATTGATATCTCCAGAAGTTTCTGAACTGAGTAGTGTGGGGATTATGACTCGGGCCCCAAGAGAGAACTAGACGGCCAGACCTCCTGCATGGAGACCCTTTAGTGGAGGAGGAGGGAGAGAAGGGTCCTTACCTGATTACCTAAATCTTCACCCTGCCTTGCAGAGCCAGATTGGAGCCCGAGATTGAAGGAAACATGCAAAAATGTGCACCTGTACACACACTCACTGAAATATTCTCCTACATTTGGATTCCAGTAGAAAAATCTAATAAAAACTGACTGCACACACACACACACACACACACACGCACACAAACAAAATGACTACATTTAAAGCCCCGTGTCACACAGCTTGTTTTTACTTCACAGTTACCCCTCACGAGCTCACCCAGCAGCAGCCAAGAGGGCAACACGGCTTTGAGACCTTGGGCTGACTCGAAACGACTACCAAGGTTGTAGAAGACAGGGCCATGAGACAAGTAAACAGCAGCCTGCCTTTTTTTCTTTTTTTAAAAATGTTAATAGTTTTTTCATCAAGGATTTTTGTTTCCTTATTTATTAAAGTTTATTTTTGACAGAGAGACAGAGAGAGACAGAGCACGAGCGGGGGTGGGGCAGAGAGAGAGGGAGACACAGAATCTGAAGCAGGCTCCGGGCTCGGAGCTGTGAGCACAGAGCCCGACGTGGGGCTCGAACCCACCAACCCTGCGATCACGACCTGAGCTGAAAGTAGGATGCGTAACCAACTGAGCCTCCCCATCAAGGATTTTTAAATTAATTTTGATTTTTTTCCCCCAGTATTGCATTCAAATATTTATCTTGACTTCTGAGTTTTTCGGTGCGTAGTGACATCTTGCACCCGAGATGAGTGCATTCCTGGCCTCACCTAAACTACCCCTGCCCTTCAGCGGCCCCAAGTGACGACAGCCCGGTTTCCCCTTCCTCCTCTGAGCTATCCTTCCTCAAGGAACATTCGATCTAGTGAGGGAAGATAAATTTGTTGACCGCGAACTATTTTTTGGCGAGACAGAATAAATGGGTGCGAGGGCAAACATACACAGCGCACACATGAGCAGAAAAGGGCAGAACTCAGCACGACTGTGTGTTTCAGGCAAGACCGACACATTGGAGTTGGGTCTTAAAAGATAAATCTCTAAGAAGCCTGGGAGAAGGAAGGACATTACAGGAGGAAGGAAGAGTGTTAGCAAAGCTTAGAAGTAAGGCAGTCGGGAGGGTTCATACCCGGGCATGTAGCCTGGGAAGTCCCCGTGGTATAGATGTGTGGTTGTGTGGGACAGAGGTGCTGGCTTTGATTGACAGGCTTCCGAGATGGCTGCCTCCGTGACACAGAAGATTCCAGGTTTTGAGAAGAGACTCAACAGATCCGTTTGGAGTGGGCCTTCCTAGGGAAAAGGGGTGGGGGAGGGGGGCTCTCGCTGTGCTCCTCCAGGGCTGACAAGGCCAGCCCCCTGTCGCAGGCCCAAGCACTGGGCTGTCAGTCACCACTGTCCCAGCCGGGCGCTGCCCACCAGACCTCAGGGGGAAGAGAAGGTTCTGTTTCTCAGGATGACGCCAACAGGAAGAATGTGGGGGGGCTTGTGGGGGGGGGCTCGGTAAGGCACTGAGTATTGAGCGGTAGCCGGAAGAGAACCTCCAGCCCCAGCCAGGCGGGATTCCTCCCTCAGGGGGGCGCTGGCTCAGCTACCTGAGCCCTCTGTGCTCCCACCGTCCGGTGTTACCCCCCTTCCACACCTCTAATGAATAACAGGACCACGGCAATCTGGTAAAGTTGAGGGAGGGGGTCTCTGCCCTCCTCCCTGATGCCTGGGGAGCATTCTTGGCCGAAGCGTTTGTTGGCCGACAGGCTGCTGCCTTCCACTCTGGCTTCCTTTCCCTGTCACACCCCAGGTGGCTTCCAGAAAACACATTCCACGTCTCTCCCCTGTCTTGTGCAAGTCAGGTTGCCTCATCTCTGGGTCTCACTGATGGCTCTGGGGTTGGCCTGCTCACCTCCCTCTGTGGGGACCGAGCTGCAGAGGGCGTGTAGGGGCGAACCTTTACCAAACCCCGTCTGGGTTGGGCACAGAGCTGGATTCTTTCTCGAGTGCATTTTGTCTTTTTATTTGAGTGACATCAATATTGAGCAGTAGAGAGTTTTATTCTTTTTTTTTTTTTTCCTTTTTAACAAATAAGGAAGCAGAGGTTTGCTGAGGAAGTAATCTAACATCAGGAACACGAGGAAGTTTGCCTAGCATCATCCCGTCAGAACCAGGTTCTCTGGTTCCTGAACCAGGGCCCTATTTTATTCCTGAGGTGCCTAGACCTTTCCTGGAGAGAAACTGAGACAGGTAAGAAGAAGAAGAAAAAAAAAAAAAATCTGAAGAAAATGTAAACCACTCTGAGAGTAATTTTACTAGTTCAATCCACTGTCACATTCCAATTATGCTTAAAGAGTGTCTCTCATGGTACAAGACTATGCCACAGCCCGGACCTCCACCTCATCCTTGCAACATACTTCAGAGGGAACCGTCTAGAAAGCCCTCCCTGCCCCTGCCCCAAATCAAGGCAAAGTAAATAGCTTCTTCCTCTTGGCTCCCCAAATGGGTTGCACCATGACTCTTAATGTTAGTTCAACTATGTGCTATCAACTAAAAATGAGAGGGCGAGAGGGAGGGAGAGAGAGAATTTCATGTATCAACCTGACTGGGACGTGGGACATCCAGACATTGGGTTAAACATTATTCTGGATGTGCCTGTGAAAATATTTCTGGATGAGTTTAACATTTAAATCAGTGGACTGAGTAAAGTAGATGCCCCCCTCGTGGGTGGGCCTCACCCAATCAGTTGAAAGGCTGAATAGGTGGGAGAGGAGAGGATACTCTCTATTCCCAACTGCCTTAGAGCTGGGACATGGGTCTTCTCTTGCTTTCACCCTTGGACTCGGCTGGAATGATGCCATCAGCTCTCCTGTGTCTCCACCTTGTTGAAAGCAGATCTTGGGAGGGGCCCTTGAGTGGCTCAGTTGGTTAAGTGTTCGACTTCGGCTCAGGTCATGAGCTCATGGTCTGTGAGTTCGAGCCCCACGTCGGGCTCTGTGCTGACAGCTCAGAGCCTGGAGCCTGCTTCAGATTCTGTGTCTGCCCCTCTCCCGCTTGCATTCAGTCTCTCGAAAATAAAATAAAAACATTTTAAAAACCAAAAAAAAAAAAAAAAAAAAAAGAAAACAGATCTTGGGATTTGTCAGCCTCTTTAATCGTATGAACCAATTCCGAAGAATTGGTTCGTACGATTTCATATGTATCTTTTTGGTTCAGTTTCTCTGGAGAATTCTGACCAAATACAGAGAGAGAGAGAAAGAGAGAGAAGGAGAGAAAGAGAGATCTTCTCACATTCCAGTAAAAGCAGAGGTAATCTGGGGTCAGAATCTGAGATCTAGAATATCTCTGTGGTTCTACAGGGCAAAAGTCCTCGAAACACAACCCAAACCTGTATTAATTCTGCAGTGTCAGGGGAAATCTAATATAGGTGCTCGTAGAACAAAAAAAAAAATGATACAAGTTGGATGAATGAGAAATTAGTTTTGCCCTATGGGACAGGCCCGGTGAGGGCAGGTGCTGGTACACAGGGCAACAGTCGGAAGGAAGTCTCAGTGTCTACGCGGGTAGCTTATTAGACCTTCAAATGCTTTTACATTCTTACTCTCTTTTAATCCCTAACTTATCCTCTAAGAGAACTGAGAGGAAGGTGGGGCAGAGCTGTCTTCTGTATTAACTTCTCAAATATTCGCGAGGACTGATACAGGCTAGCCCCTCTACCTAGAACCAAGGAGACAGACGTAAATGCAACTGTCATGACCATGGTCCTCAGGGAGCTTATTCCAATGGGGAAGAGACTCTGAACAAGGAATTACAATTGTGCTGTCTTGTATAGACGCAAAAAATTCAGTATAGAATACTAAAAGGAGATCTACTAATAAAGGTCACGGATGGAATAACTGAGAAAATCGCATTTCAGCCAAACCCCAAAGCATACGTAGAGGCTGTCAGGATCTCAGGACTCTGCTCCCACCCCTGGAGTCTGATGGGGATTGAGCAAACAGAGCAATGCCCAACTGGAAAAGTAAAGTGGCAGCCAGGCAACCATTTGATATTTCAAAACATAGCCTTGGTAAAACCTGGATCTGAAATTGTGGCTTCTGGTTGAAGTTCGATTTGGACTTGAGCCTCCGAATCGAAAGTTCTGGATCTCCAGGCGCCTGGGTGGCTCAGTCGGTTAAGCGTCGACTTCGGCTCGGGTCACGATCTCGTGGTTCGTGGGTTCGAACCCTGTATCAGGCTCTGTGCGGACAGCTCAGAGCCTGGAGCCTGCTTTGGATTCTGTGTCTCCGTCTCTCTCTCTCTCTCTGCCCCTCCTCTGCTTGTGCTCTGCCTCTCGCTTAAAAATAAACTTTAAAAAATAATAAAAATAAAGTTCTAGGTCTGCATACTCAGGTGTGCCTGAGGCCTGGGAAGAAAGAAGGGGAAAGAGAAAGAGCCCCGATTCAAAGGAATGAATGAGTTTGCGGTACGGAAGATAAGAGTGTGCGTGTCTTTGGAGGTGCCAGAATGCCCCATGAGAACTGCTTTAACAAAGAGACAGGGCCCACTCGTAAAACACGGGCTCATACATTCAAATTCTCACCATTGGATTGACAAAACCTCTCCCTTTGGGGAAAGGGGAGCTGGTAGCGTATCTTAAATCGTACTCTCCAATGGGAAGAAGGGAGAATTCGTTTCCAGGGCTCACATTACTAATAAGGACAAATAGAGCATTAATGAGTTCACCCTGCACCCCTTGTCTCCCTGAACCCCTCCCCGACACGAGTGGATGGGAGACTATGTATGAATCTCCCGGACATGCAGGCATGGTTTGGATACAATGGATCTTGGGAGCTAGATCAAGAAGTTTGGATACAAACCACTGGATATTACTAAAAAGTACAGTTAGAGGACCAGATTAGTACTTTGAAGTCATTACTCTGATTACGGTAAAAACGATTTGCCTCGGGAGCAAGAAGCAAAATTAGGATTCTGCTCTAAGAATTCGGGAAGGGACAAAGGTGACTTGGTCTGGGACAGTGGCGGTGGAATGAGGAAAGGGGACATGTCTGGGAGGTGTTCAAGGGGCGATTGGATGGGGTGGCAGGGGAGTCCTGTGTCTCCCCTGAGTTTCCCACTTTGCGCAGGAAAAAGTGAGATAGCAGGAAACTATGACATCAGTTGGAGATACACCAGCTTTGAATGACCTCTGAGTCACCCAAGTGAAGTTGCCTTAACCTTGTCGGGTATATGGGTATGGATTTCAGGAGTGAAGCCTGGGTTGGAACCCCACGTTTGGGAAATGGCCACATCTACTTAGAAAACGTATCCAGGAATGAGCAGTTTCCCAGGAAGCAGGACTTTCCGTGCGAAAACCAGGGACATTTCAGGAGAACTGACCCCGATTGTGTCCTAAGCAAATGTGCTAGGGAGTGGGTTACCAAAGAGGACGAGGGAAAAGAGCTTTCCTGTTATTCTCAAAAATGAGTTAGCCCACAAAAATGGCGGCTTTGTGACAGTCAAGAGAGGAGTAGCACAATTTTCAGGATTCCTGGTAGCACATTGTCCACATGCCCGCTTAGATGCCCAAGGATTGTAACTACTCATTCATTTGTTCACATCGGTGTCTCATTACTTCACTCAAAACAATTAGGTTTAGGGGCTCCATTGCCTAGGGCACAACGTTTAAATGTCTAGTGTAGACAGACACCTAGGTTTCTCCACAATTAGAATCTGGCCTTTCCCTCTTCGTTTCCCCTCGTGATCCCGGCTCCCCAACCGTGTGGACTCTGTCTCCACCCTTGGAGAATCAATTTCCTGTGCATAGTTTCACTCAGAACAGACAGCCCTTCCCTGACCCTGACTGTCCAGCTCAGAGACGCTCTCCTATAAGGACTTCTCTCTCCTCAACAAACATTCAGGAAGCCCCAGGTTTCAGGCTTTGCCCAAGGGCTGTAGATACAGACATAACTACAGGGACGGGCATTGTCCTTAAGAGGAAGCTTCTGGGTTTAACCTCCTTCTCGGGGTTCCCAGAACACTTATGTGCCATCTACGATGCCTGTGTTTTAGGCACTTTGCTGGGCGTCTAAAGGAAGGAGGACAGATTGGAAAGGACACAGGACTCAGGAGAGCAGGACCCCGGTTTCCCACAGCTCTGCTACCTGCCCTCCCCTGGTCTCCTCATGGCTTTGAGCTTCCGTTCGCTCATTTATAACATAACCTCAGCAAGTGGCAATAAGGCTCTCGCAAAGTAATTGATACCAAAATGCCTTCTTCCCCATAAAAACTTGTGTTTCTTTCTCACCTGCTGCTCAAGGTCAAAGAACATGCGTCCGCCCTACATCCACACCACAAACTCACGGTTGCTGGTGTAGACTTGGATGTTCTGTGAACGGCGAATAGAATCTGAGCGGGGGCATGGGGAAGGGGAGGGGCACGCAGGACTAAAATGAGGTTCCATCAGGCTAAAGGACACACTTTGCCGTTTCACTTATTTGTGTGCAGAAACCTGGAGAACTTTCCTCGAATTTCTAAAAGGAGGCAAAGGTGAAGGAATGGAAGAAGTCTCGTCATGTGTGTCACCTCATGTCAAAGGGGCCTCACTCTCCTGTGAAACCCTAAGGGCTCCTGCCTCTTTGTGTTCTGCCAGACCTTAGAATTTAGGAATACAGGGGCGCCTGGGGGTCTCAGTCAGTTGAGCGTCCTACTCTTGATTTGGGCTCAGGTCATGATCCCAGGGCCATGAGATGGAGCCCCGTGTCGACTCTCCCCTGCTTGCATTTTCTCTGTCTCTCTCTCTCTCAACATAAACAAACAAACAAATGTAAGAATGTATATTCCCATAGCTCCAGGGACGCTTAAGAGACTCCAATTCCCATCTGATGTTGAGCTAAGAAAACTGAATCATCCCAGCCTGAGAGAACAAGACTACAAGGCCAGGCTCCCGGCTCCTGGCCAAGGGCCCCTTCACCTCCGGGCTGCCTCTTTGCTTTGCCCCAGCCGGGTGCCTTCGTCCCCAGGACAGCAGCCATCCTGGGTGCCTTGAAGCCAACACTGCCGATGAGTCACCGCTTGGCAGCTCCCTTGTTTTTCAGTCTGGAGCCACTTTAAATGTGATAAACGAGGTTATTTAAAAAAAATAAAATAAAATAAGAACAATGCCATGTCCAAATCAAAATGTCTCCTGATCCGTCAAGACCATTTGGAGTATCTTTTTGTCTCAGTAGGGAGAAAAGGTACTTCATGTCAGAGAGAATATGTTAAATCAGTGAAAATGGGTAATTTCAACAATCATTGTCTAAAGTTGAAAAGGAGGCCAATATTTACTGATGCAGCTCTCTCCCCTGGGAGTGTTTTCGTATTAGTGATGTAACTTTGCAAGTAACTGGGCACTTGGAGCTCGTTCAAATGAGAGAAAAAGAAAGAGACGGCCGGACCATTTAAGATGAAAAAAAAAAAAAACGGTTTCAGTTGGGTTTCGGGCAAAAAGGAATACAAAAATGCACGAACCCCTTCCTCCTTTGTTCTCTGGTTGGGTTGCTGGTGCGGGTTTGAGGTCTCCGCTGTTTTGCAGGAAAGGGTGGGAGCTCCCCTCCACCCTTCCCCTTCCTGCCCCTCCACGGGGTGAACAAGCAAGAGAAGGTCAGGACGACTCATACCGAAAGCCCAGGGAGCCTGGGCCCTGGCAGATCAAGGTCACCTGGCAGGGCGCTGGCTGATCTAAGCTTAGGTAGAGCCAGCGACTCAAGAAGCCAGCAAAATAAATAAGACCAGGACGCAGAGCCACGTCAACTTGCAGAAGTGCACGTCTCGGTCGTCACAAATACACTTGAAGTAGAGGAATTGGATGGGATGTGAATTGTATCTCAATAAAGCTGTTAGAAAACAAGATCACGCCCTCCTCCCCGCGCACACATAGGCAACTGTTACACCGTATGCAGGGATTCAGCATCAGTGAATCTCGAGGGTACCTTGCCCTGGCACAGCTCCTTACAGTTTCCACAGAGTTTTCGTAACCTCGCTTCAGCATTAGATGGGGAAAAATAGGTCCCGTGCCTACAAGAGACTCGGTTTTCCCCAGGCCACACCACCAGTAAATGGCAGAGACGGAATTCGGGGTTTTGACCCCAGTGTCCATTATGCGGCCGCACTACCATGGTCTGTATGGAGGGGAGGGTATGGACCTCGCCAACATTTGGAGTTTTTCGGGGTTACCGTGAGCTCTGGGGGTTGAAGAGGTTGTGCTCGAAAAGGGAAAAGCTTTCTCCCGGAGGGAACTTCTGAAGAGACGCTTTCTCTTATGGTCTGGAAAGATGTGACACAAGTGAACAAAATTCTGGGGTGTCCGCTACGTAACAAGCGCACGTAGCCCTCGGTCCGTGCAGAAAATTGGGGGGGTTTCAGAGACCCTCACGCAAAGCGAACACTTGCCGAATGCTGGTTTCTTAGAGAGGCAGAATTCAGAGCGGCGAGTGGGCGACAGGACCATAAGCCCCTCGAGGTTTCTCCGCGAGAGACGTGGTAACCGGGCCTCGCAGAATGGGCGGACCCAGGAGGTGGGAGAAAACACGGCTGATGGGAGACGCGTACGCGCAGACCCGTGAGCTCAAAAATTCAAGACACGTGTTAGCAGATGGAAGTAGATGTAAGAACATGCCGGAAGGGGGGCAGGGGGGCACCCAGTGGGAACCAGAAAGGTTGGGATTGAAAGAATCCGAGAATGGGCAAATGGTGAAAGGCTTTAAAATGAAAGAAACAGAGCCCGAGGTGGAGGAAGTGACAGGCCAGCTCGGAGCCACACGGCGGGACAGCAAGGGAGCTGAGCCCGGGGAAGTCCGCCTCCCTGGTCCCCGGCCGAGCTCCCCTCCAGCCACTCGAGACTTCATATCCCGACAGGAGAGTCCAGCCCAGAAATCTTTGCCGATTCAACCTGTCTGCCTCTGCCCCTGACTGCCCCCCCGCCTCCCCCAGCTGCTGCTTCCCGTGTGAAACATCTGGTTTGAGGTCCACCCGTGATCTCCAAAGCCATCAGCCTAAGTCCGTGGGAGCCAGCCAAAAGAATGAAAAGAATCGCCCAAAGCCCAGGGAAAAGGAAACAGATGACCTGGGTTTGAAGTATTTCAAACGTGCCCTCTGGAAGGTGGTTTCATATACTGATGCAACAGAAATAGATAGTGTGGCAGCCACTGCTTGCTTTCGCCTGACACAGTCACCCCCCCAACACACACACACACACACACACACACACACACACTCAGAGACCTCAGTAGGAGCCTCCTATGAAATCTCAAGGGCTACTCTGCAAAGACAACAGCAGCTTGTTCTGTTATGAGTGATGTGTTTTTTCCATCCCCAGAATTAATTACTCGATGAGAGTGGAAGGGCTTTAACGTTGAATTCTGTGCCTTCAGCCCTCTGAACGGGGAAACACAGGAGGACGCCCCCAGCCAGACATCCGCTGGCCCTGTTTATCATCCTGAAGTGAACTGAACGGGCCCCACCCCTGGCCGGCTCCACTCATGGGATCCCCCCCTCCAGGAAAGGAATCTTCACCTGTTTGCGTGCTTCGGAAAGGCAGGAGTTGGAATTCATACGTTGTCGAAGAACAGACTTTGTAGCTGAAGATTCTGGGTTGGAATCCTGGTTGAAACAATTTTGTTAAGGTTTATTTTTGAGAGACAGAGAGAGAGAGAGAGAGAGAGAGAGGGAAGGAGTATGAGCAGAGGAGGGGCAGAGAGAGAGAGGGAGACCCAGAATCCGAAGCAGGCTCCAGGCTCTGAGGCTGTCAGCACAGAGCCCAACACGGGGCTCGAACCCACGGACCGTGAGATCCTGACCTGAGCTGAAGTCGATGGAGCCACCCAGGGGTCCTGAGCTTAACCAATGGAGCCACCCAGGGGTCCCCTGGCTCTGACAATTTGTAACTGGGAAAGTTACTTCAACTACCAAGAGAATGATTTGTCTCATCTTGAAAATTAGACCAATGATACCTACCCATTACTTCCTTTTAAAGAATAAATGAGAAAAGCACTCGGCACAGCGCCTGGTATGTATGAAGTTTTCAATAAAACGCTAGTTATGAAAATATAGCTCTGGTTCCTGTCTCACTGGATCCCACCTCACCGACGTGACCTGCAGTAAACACATAAGAACTATTTGATCCCCAAAAGAATGAATGGGTTTGCATCCAAGCGACATCCCATGAGCTTGATTTTATATAATTTATTTAACTCTCCCACACTGGTGATGGATAGTGTTCCTATTATGTATAAGAGTAAATCGAGACCATGTTGAGATACCAGAAATGTATTTTTGCATAATACGTCTGGTGGCGTTGAACCATGAAGATTGATGCCTGGATGTACTCGAATGATACTAACAGAGGTTAACATACTATGTTAGAAGAAAGACGGGTTTCGCCCCATATTCAGAATCTGTAGCGATTCAGGAAAGTTGCCAGGATAGTCCTTACAGGCATGTGCCAGAGGGAATGTTCTGTGTGTTTCCAGTGTGCCGGGCTGGTGTGCTATCCCCGTGAGCACTCAACACAACCTGGAAGTGGGAAGTGTTGCCCCCATTTCACAGAGAGGGTAGCTGAGGTTCCGAGAGTCAGAGCAATGTTTCCATACTACATGGCCTGTGAGTTTTAGAGTCGGATTCCAAAAGCGGGTCTGGGTGACCCCAATGCCCTTATTCTTTTCCACAACACCACACTGCCTCCCACGGGTTTCCTGAAATAGAATCAGAAAACTGTGTGACTCATAATCCCCCCAGTCACCGAGTCATCTCAAAAATCTCAGGCTTGAAAAAGACATTGAAGGACAACAGACCGGGCGATCCTCCTGATGTTGGACTCTCCTCCGCATTTGTCTCCCGAATGTTCTGTCCTCTCCTTGAACACGTCCAGGGACAGAGGACAGACTGCTTGGAGGGATGGTCAGCAAGATAGTAGAGGTGTGGACAGCCCCTGATTCAACTCCTCGTTGTATGGGTAATGAGCCAGAGGCCCAAAGAAAGGATGTGTTTGTTACCCAGGATCCCACACTGAGAAGCTTATGCCCAGATGGTGGACGGTAGTTTCTACAGCCCTCAAGGCCACACTGAATAGATTTGGGACAGAATGCTACCAAAGCACAGGATATTCAGCCTAAAAGCTTCACTGAAATGGAAGGAAGTGTTTCCAACCCCCCATGGGGAAGATCCACCAATTCCAGATCGGTCTCTCACAGTGGAGTCTAATCGCTCTGAAGAAATTCCCTTTCCCCTGCCCAACTTCTACAAAGAAAGCCACTTATAATCCCAGTCGACATTTATTAAGAGTGTTACACTTGACAAAACCTTATCCTGATTTTTACACCCATCCTATGAAGAAGGCAATACGGAAATTACCGTCGCCATTTGCATTACAAGAGACCGGAGATGAAGCATTGCTTTTTTTGGCCGTGTGGTAGGCACATTGCTACCAGAAGAAAACTTTCATGTGTGAAGCTACTGACATATGGGGTCTTTGTCATTCATTTTACAGTCTAGTGTGGGTCTGCAGTAAGACAGTGGAGAAGGTTCTTTTCCGTGCATTCAGAAACCCAGGCTCCTTTGGGATGACATCTACAATCTCCTTTGGAGCCCCTGCCATCCCTGTGTTTGTCTAGCAGGTGAAGGAAGACATAACATGTGGAGGATCCCATAAGAGGCTTCAATGGCCCAGGCTGTGACACAGAAAATATAGCTTCTGCTGAAAGTCTATCAGCCAGAATTCAGGGATATAGTCACACGTGTGTGAGGCTGCTGGGACAGGTAACCCAACTGTGTGTCCAGGAGGAAGGAAAGATTGTGGGTTTTTTTTTTGTAGTTTTAACCAACATCTGACAGTTTCTGTCAATAATCATCTTGATTTGTCGATACACCAGGTGGGGACCTGAGCTAGAATTTCAACAGAATTGTTTTAACGACCAGTAGAAGGTCCTCTTCAAGACTCCATCCTAAAGTTACATGGGTCTTAGGTATCACCTTCAGCGTAGTGAACTAGATTCCTGTGATTTTTTTTTCTGCCAACAATGCTTATTACCATCTTTGGTGAGCTACAAGTTTTGTAGATTTCTTACCCCACATGGAGACTGGATCTCTCTCAGTACAGTCTGAGTCTGTCACCTTTCTGGTTATTCAGTGGCCTTACTCAGATTCCTCTAGCTTCTTGGGGGGGGGGATTCTGCCCAAATATGCGTTCAATATTTATTTATTTGACATTTCAATAAGTCGCATCTGCTTTGGGCCAAGGCCACAGAACTTATGGACACTAAATATGTAGAAATGTATAAAATGGAATTTGTGCTAGAAAAAACTCACACTGCCTCGTGGAGAAACTAGAAAGAGAGGTAAATAAAAATGAGGTAGGCAGGCACTGCAATAAATGTGGGCACACAGAGTTTTGGGAATGCAGGGAGAAGGAACATAATTTTGCCTGGGAAAGGTTTCAAGGTGGAAGCGATTTTTAAGGTATTTTTCGAAGGTCTTTCTGATCCCCAATGAGAAATACAGATGGAAGAAAAATTTTGTACCCATCACAAGGACCAGATAATAATGAGAACTTTATCTTGGGTATTGCTTGAAGAATACGGTAGTGGAAAATGACAGGAGAGAAGTATGATTTCATAACCTGTACCCAGACAGCAAACATTTGAATGGCGTATAAATAATTTCAAGTTCTTGTCTTCTGGCATTATGGGAGGAGGGGCTGAGCTAAAATTCAAACTCTGGTTTCCCCAACTTGCTTCTGGATCGTTGCACACATCTGTGCCTGCTTCCCTCTTGATTTAAAACAAAAACAAAAGCAAACAAAAACAAAAGCAAACAAAAACAAAACAAAACAAAAACGAGTGAACATTTTTATCTTGGGAAATTAACTGAGAACATTTACTGACCCACCCAAAGTTTGTTTCCTCTCTCGCATTCCCTATCCCTCTCTTGTTTTCCCTGAGCCGCTTCAGAGCACTTATTTAATGTCAAGTCCTAAGTCGAGCCCACCAGACTGAGGAACGTGAAGATACGATGCCTGTACGATTTAATTCCAAAGGAATCTCGTTTTATTGAATCCCCAGCAGGGACTTCTTATTTTGAAGAGGTTCAGATTAGACTGCCCTGCAGAGAACATGTTTGCAGGTTCCACAAATCCAAGATCTTCCGACAGCCTGAGTCAATAGGGTGGCGAATGGAAGAATTTGAAGCATTCTAATATGGCAGACGTCTTCCTGGTGTCTTTCGAATCCTTGATAATTCCGTAGTGCACGAATTTCAAGAAAGTCTGCTTCTAAACAAACGTAAGAAAGAAAGAAAGTCTGCTGCTGACTATTGGCCAAGTGAAAGAATGACCTGGTGGGAAGACTCAATGCTTTCTGCGGGAAGAACGCTCTTCAGAAGCCACAAAAGCATCCTCCCACATTTACTGTGACTTCTGGGCCACAGCCACGTCTCAGAAGCAATGACACTAAGCCGTTCTGTCTCCAGTGTGCACCAACCATGTCCTTGTGGTTAGCAGATGCACTGGTTTTGCAACGAAAGGCTAAACAAGCCTGAAAGGAAACCATGAGTCTGACCTTGGAAGATTTCACGTTCTCAGCCTCACTGAGTCAGTCATCAGTGAATTTACAAGCCAGGTGAGGAATTTCCAGAGACCAGATGTCATGTAATGTTTCCCCAAAATGTGACTTTGGAGGAAAGGGAGAACAAAAGGAGTGAGTACCTCCAGTCTTCAGATCTGGTAACATTCTCTCGAATTCCCCGCCCTGCCTAAGATCTGTTGACTAGTAAGTTATGGGCCAAAGTCCAAGTCCGTGGTCCTACGCTGTACTGTTTTACAGGTGAGCTAAAAAAGATTGGCTTAAAAGGGGGGATGTCTTTTACGGAAATGATATCATTCCTTTTCAAAATTCCTCCCTTCATGATTTTTTATGACTTCATGTTTTGGCCTAGATCAGTGCGTTTCAGAAGAACTCTCCACCGTGATGAAAATGTTCTATATTTACACTCTACAATGTGGCAACTACTAATCACATGTGCCCATCAGGCATTTGAGTTCTGGCCTCTGTGTCTCAAGAACTGAATATCTAACTGTATTTAATGTTAAATTAAATACACTTGTAGCTGGTGGCTACTCTACTGGACGGCACATGTCAAAACTTTATAACACTTTGTTCATATCAAGCATAAAAGGTCTAGTATCAAAACCCCACAAAGAAGCAGGACTTTTTTATGGTTGGGAAAAAAAAATCTCCGTCCTGGGAGATTTTGTGGCTTTTCTCCACACACAGCTTGGTCTTCCATCAATTTAGAATACAGTTTGCTTAAGGGCCAGAAAATCTTAGATCTCTACGTTCAAGGACCCAATTTCGCTTAGCTTTTGGCCTGAGCGGGGAGACTGATGTTCTAGACATTCATTACAGGAGCCAAGAGGAAGCATGCGTACAAGAAATCCCTGGAACTTACAGGAAAGGGCCCAACCAAAAAGGAAACTTACGAGTCCACCTTTGAATTAAAGAGATAGGCACAGAATAAACTATCATAGACGTGAATTACAGCCCGATGCCCGGGAACTTAATGCAGTTCCGGTCGGCTACTTTCATCTGTCTTATCAGAGAAGCATGTTACATTGTTACCTTTGTATTTGCGGGGAAATAACGGCATAAGTGAATGAGAAGCTGGCCCTGGCATACACACCCCAAATAATTCCCTGACTAGAGGCTCTAATAACTCTCAGCCTTTAAGAGTTTCTATCATCGTTGCCCCTACTCTGCAGAGAGGAACACCATAATTCAGAGAGTTTGAGCCTCTCGTCCACATCAGACACGTGTCATTTGTTCTTTATAACGGATGCTGGTTTTCAACAAGCCGTTCTTGCAGTCCTTCACCCCCCCCCCCCATTGCCCTGTTTGGTCGGGGCTCCGGTTTTCCAAATGGAATACGATGTGTTCGAATGTGCAGCCATGTGGATCCCGGCACACGGAAGTGCTGTGTGACAGGCACTCTCGGTGCGAATAGTGGCACCCTGGACAGGTGCAACCCTGCCACCTTCACACGGGACGCCTGTAAGTCCCAGCTCAGTGATCACCTCTTTGGGAGTCTTAATTCGACTACCTTCTACTCACCCTTAGCCTTTCTTGGATACTGCAATTCGTATTTAAATCCAAACGAGGGCTGTGGTATTGCTTGTTAACTTTCATGCGACATCCAAAACTGTCCTGTATCATCCCCTCTTTAAAGATGAAGATACTGAGGTGGCGCAGAGTATAGCAACCTGATCTGGCTTCAGATTAATGCAGCCCTTCACACCGGCGGTGAGGAGAGAAGGTTCTTTGGTTTTAACTACCCAGATAGATCATCGCCGTTGACCAAATGCATCAGAAGCTGTTTCTCCCTGGGCCATAACTATGCAGCTGCAACAGGACCATAGCTGCCTCTGGGATATCTTCGCAGACCCCCTTTCCCGGGGAGAACCTCAGCTGCCTGACCCTCGAGCAATCCAGCTTGATTCCAGCAAGAGATGTTCGCCGTTGTTTCTTTGGAGGTCACTGCATTAGCCAAGGATTCTTTTTTCCACTTCTTGTTTGTTGGTTGGTTCTGTTTATGAAATTCATTTTTGCAGATACTGAGAATGCTTGTTTTGTGGCTTATTTATTCAACTAATCTCTACACCCACTGAGGGGATCGAACTCATGACCCAGAGATCAAGCGTTGCGTGCTCTTTCGACCGAGCATCAGGCGCCTCGGTACTGAGAGTTCTTGAGTGGAGAATAAGAAGAGATTATGTAGGGGCGCCTGGGTGGCGCAGTCGGTTAAGTGTCCGACTTCAGCCAGGTCATGATCTCGCACTCCGTGAGTTCGAGCCCCGCGTCGGGCTCTGGGCTGATGGCTCAGGGCCTGGAGCCTGTTTCCGATTCTGTGTCTCCCTCTCTCTCTGCCCCTCCCCCGTTCATGCTCTGTCTCTCTCTGTCCCAAAAATAAATAAACGTTGAAAAAAAAAAAAAAAAAGAGATTATGTGAGGATCTCTAGTGCTGTCCCTGATGCCTCTGAGTCTTTGGGAAGAAAGAGAGCGGGCTTCAGTTTCGATAGAGCTGGCTTCCCATATCAGTTCTGATAGGAAGTAACTGTGGTCTGAGGCAGGTCACAGCACCTCTGTGACTCTCGTGTCCTCGGCCGCTTACTGGAAAAGGTGTGTGCTATGAGGATTAAAGAAACCTATGAGAGCACTTAAGAGTTTGCCTTGCTCAGACTAGGTTCTTCTTACAATTCTATCAACTCTGGAAGTGTAAATAATACATTCCAGGTGTTTCTTTATTAAAATTTTGAAGTTTACTTATTTTGAGAGAGACAGAGACAGAGTGCGTGGGGGAGGAGGAGAGAGAAAGGAAAAGGGAGAATCCCAAACAGGCTCCATGCTGCCAACGCAGAGCTGGACAGCACGCTTGAACTCACGAAACCACGAAAGAGATCATGACCTAAGCAGAAACCAAGAGTCAGACACTTAACTGACCGAGCCAACCGGGGGCCCCAGATTTGTATTTTTTTAATTTTTTTTAACGTTTATTTATTTTTGAGACAGAGAGAGACAGAGCATGAATGGGGGAGGGGCAGAGAGAGGGAGACACAGAATCGGAAGCAGGCTCCAGGCTCTGAGCCATCAGCCCAGAACCTGACGCGGGGCTCGAACTCACGGACCGCGAGATCGTGACCTGAGCTGAAGTCGGACGCTTAACCCATTGAGCCACCCAGGCACCCCTCAGATTTTTTAAGAATAGTCCAGGTTGGGGCACCTGGGTGGCTCAGTTGATTAAGTGTCCAACTTCGGCTCAGGTTTGTGAGTTCGGTCACCACGTCAGGCTCTGTGCTGACAGCTCAAAGCCCAGAGCCCGCTTCCGATTCTATGTGTCCTTCTCTCTCTCTGCCCCTCCCTCGCTCACACCCTGCCTCTCTCTTTCTCTCAAAAAATAAATAAACATTAAAAAAAAAAGAATACTCCAAATAAAAAATATTTGCCTCATTATGAAATACTATGTCCCTAATTTTGGTTCGGGTGGTGTAGTTACTTCCCAAATTTCAAAAAATAAGTAAATATTAGCCCCTTCATTCTTGACGGTTTAATTCCCACCCCCACCCCCAGTGTTTTTCTCTAAGCTCAGAAATCACAACTGCTAATGATTAATTTCTCAATAGGATCCATTCTTCGGCTATCAATGAGTTGGCTTTCTAGAATGTCTCTGGGTATACGTTCACAAATGTCTCCAACGTAAGCACACAAATACAGCCTTCAAAGTCAGGCCTGTGACAATAAACAACATCGCTCTGTCGTCCGTTAATTGGAAAACAAAAACATAGATTATCTGGTCGGCAGAGGTCCCTTGATGTTATTGATTCCACCTCTTCAATTTACAGAGGGGCAAATAAAGCTAGGAAGGGCCTCTTCTTAATCGAGAAGGTAAAATAATGGGTCAACAAAAACCAGAAGTAGGATCCCATTCCTGAATATCAAAATGCCGTCCCTAGCCCCCAAAGGCATTTCAAGTTCTTCATATCTTCCAATCTATGCCTATGTGCAGCTCTGATAAGGGTATTTTTGTTTTGTTTTGTTTTAATTTTTTTTAACCTTTTATTTTTATTTTTGGGACAGAGAGAGACAGAGCATGAACGGGGGAGGGGCAGAGAGAGAGGGAGACACAGAATCGGAAACAGGCTCCAGGCTCCGAGCCATCAGCCCAGAGCCCGACGCGGGGCTCGAACCCACGGACCGCGAGATCGTGACCTGAGCTGAAGTCTGACGCTTAATCGACTGAGCCACCCAGGCGCCCCTGATAAGGGTATTTTTGTACCAGGGCTATCATCATCCTGGATCCACAGCTCTGAGGACAGCTCTAAAGTTGGCCTCAGGGCCCCTGGGCCAAATCCCAGGGACAGTTACATCTGCACAGATGGTCCTGCGGAGATGGTTACGTGAGCTCCTACAGAGAAGTCATGCTTCTGCCTCTACTACCGCCCCTGGAACTTTCCCCGGTGCAACCAGCAGAAATACCATGTGTTCCAAAACAACATGGCGTTCACCAGATTACTTGGTTACAGGCTGTCCCTAAACCACACGGTGAGGCTAGAAGACCGGTTTGCATTTCCATTTCTACCTGTGGTTGGTTCATCATGCCTACAAATTTTCTTCGACCTCATCCCCTGCCTGTAATGAATCACAAAAACCCTTTGTCTCTACCTTCTAACTATTCCTCCTATCTGCTTCCTTTCTTGTGTCCTGGAAACCACCAACCTCTTCGGGCCACCACGGTCTCTCACCTGGGCTACCGCTGTGGACTCCTTAGATTCTATCCCCAACTTGCCATAAAGACCTATTCCTCCAGGGCATCCCCTTCCACAGCGTTCACCGCACCTGCTTCTCCAATGGCCCCTGTCCTCACTATGCTGTAAGCTCGGGGAGCATAGGGCTGCTATCGGACACCGAACATCGGTCGTAGGACTTAAGATACAATGTCCTCCAGGCAAGGGGTGCTCATAGTAACCATTGTACCTAGTGTCCTGCCCCACCTCAGACCCTAGCACGGAGCCTGATACCCAGCACATGCTTATCCTAGTTTGCTGAAGGAAATAAATGGAAACATTAGTGGTGGTTGTTTTAACCACTGGAGCATGGCATCCTATTAACCGATGCCAGGGAGTATGCATGTGGTCCAGATCTGCAAAGAGCAAATCTCTGTCCAACGCATCTGCATTCGGCACAGATTGTTTTCGGCAAGTATTGTGTCAATCTTAATGGCAGACGGACAGCTGATTCTGAGTCACATGGGGGTGCTGAAGTACATCGCTGAGGAGGGAGGGAGAACTGGATAGTGCAGACACTTAAGAAAAACCCAAACAAACCAGAAATAAGACTTAAAATCTGATCTCAACCAGATTCGTGCAGGTAGAGAGGCTTGGAATTCTGTCTCTTCTCAAGGGGCACCTGATAGAAGAAAGCTGGCATCAGAGTGGCACTCTCTAGGGCCCTTCAGCATGAAGATATGGAACCAAAATCTGGCTTGAGGTTTAACAGAACCCACCGCTTATACTAGAAAGGGTTCAAGCACCATGGCATAGAATATTCAACAGGAGAGCTTCACCTGGCTTTAATTGATTTGAGATGGAACATTCAATTTGTTCTCTGGAAGATGGACTCCTAACGGATGAGGAATGTGGCGTGTGTGTGTGTGTGTGTGTGTGTGTTTATTCCTTCTTCATGCTCCTACCAGTTAAATTCCATCAATTGTCAGCAAGGAACTTCCAAATCGAGAGATACAACCGAGCCTCACACTGTATGTGGCTGTGGCTGTGGCTGGGTGGGTTGTGTCTCTTCTGTCTGGGCTTGGTTTGCATGAACTGCTATGTTCCGAAGGAACTGCTCGAAGGAAACTGACAGTTGAAGATGAAGGTCAGCTCCCAGCAGCTATCTCTGCTGAGTGAGATAACATCAGAACACACTAGAAGTGCTGAGGGAGAGGGTGAGAGCCAGCCTCCAACAGAGGCCGAAAGTGAAACCTCCCCATAGTGGCGGGGATATCTGGCCAGAGGGAGACTAAGGTTAAGTACCTACTATGTGAAGATGCCCACAAGCGGGGTTAACCCTGCTAACAACCCTAATGTGATTCTTTTACAGATAGATGATCTGAGGGTCAGAGAAAGCAAGTGAGTGGCCCCAGGTCAAACATCCAAGCCCACCGGGGAGCCTCTCTGATTCGCTTCACCAAAACTAGGCGTGCACTGGCCCTGGCTGACCCCACTCTCCTACAACACGTTGACGCAGGCATTTGCTGAAAAGTCTCTCATGAGTAGAGCGCCTTGTGCGTGACAGGGCACTCGGGCCAACCTCAGCCTCAGCCTTGCTGTGAGGAAACTCTCCTTTCCAAAGAAGAGCTGTAAGTGAGCGTGACAGACTTGAAATCAAACCATAAGCCAGCTAAGGCTCAGACCTCCTCGTGACATCACTCGCCTGGAGTCACACAACAAAGATCGAACTCAATTGTAGCCGAGAAAACATTCTATGTTCTTTCTACCACTCTTCACTGCTTTACTTCCAAAGACGTAGACAAATCTTCTTCTGAGTTTTCGTATGTTTTTTACATCCATAAGTTTGTATGTGTGAATGCGTGTGCGCATGTGTGTGCGTGATCGTGTGTGTGGGCATATGTGTAAATGAGCGGGCGCGCGCGCGTGTGTGTGTGTGTGTGTTTTGCATCCTCCTAGTTTTCTCGTCAAGCTGAAGATTCATAACTCAGCTAGTTTGAGATCTGGCACTGTGGGGACTAGATATATGGTTTCTTCTCTCCACTGGTGGCCACCACAGCCCAGGAAGCTCTCCTCTTGTAGTTCCCTGATTTCACCTGCTATTCCTCGCAGTGGTCTGAGCCCACCAGGCAATTAGAGAAATTAGTTTGCGTCTCAAAGGAGGTAACTCCTTCACATAAAGAACGCAAATCGTAACAGTGAGCGTGGACTTGCTGTGATGATGTTTCCCTCAGACACGGAGGATATGATGCCGGCGTGGATCATCGTTCGCAGGTATCGTCGTGGGACTATCTGCAAACCATCTCAAAACAGACACACATCTCTCAGAGAAAGTTTCAACGTGACTCGCTCTTCCATTTTCTCTGCTCGTCCATTATGTTACTTCCCTCCCCCGCTCCCTGTCCCCAGTCCCAACAAAAACCTATCCTACAAGCAATGCCAGAATCCTCTTTGAGGACTTGTGGTCGGATTCACTCATCGTGTCCATAGGTACAATGGTTTCTAATCGATCATACAAGGAAACCCAAATGCCGTGGATTGGAGACCATCTATGAGCTGGCGTCTTGCTGTGTGCCCGCCTCACGGCCCTCTACTCACTCTGCAAACCCTAAGTTAGAGCCTAGACTATCTGTCATGTGCTGAGCACACCTCTAAAGGTGATCTCTCCTCCCCCCGTGACACCTCTTCTACCATCTACGTCTGTGAAAATCCTACCTGTAAGTCATATTGACCTCAAATGACAATGATTAAGGCTTATCTTCAGTGAGACTGGACATCGCCCTTCTTACCTTTGAATTCTTCATAGTGCTTGGTGGATGACCCTTTGCAAAGTACTTTGCAAAGTACTTACAGTTTTTATGCCGTTAAAAATTATTTATTTACTCTCACTTCTTTGTAGGTTTCTTCTTATTGTGTTTATACAACTTGTCTGTACTTTCATCAGGCGAGGTGTAGGGACTTACGGAGGATAAAGGCTATATAAATTTTGCATAAAAATATTTTGTTAAACTCTTCAAGTAATTACATATCCTGCTCTTAGCTTACCACGACATTTCAAAGATCCCAATGCACCAGTTACTTATTTTCTGGTGATTCAACTATGATCTATAGCATTTGATCACAGAAGAGTTGCATTTTATATTTGTTGAAAAAGTTCCTTTAGACAGGTGAGATACTGTTTTTAATCCTAGGCCACTTATGTGAACATGAACAAGAAAATATAAGTGAAGCTAATTGCTTAAGAGATATTAAAAGTACTTTGTATTCAGAATCACTGATCTAAAAATAATGTTTACTCACTGATGTCCATGTTTTTTTCCTCACACAATATCATTTTCTTTGCCAACAAGAAGTTTCCACTATTGTCTCAAGACTCATACCCAAGCCAATTACATCAATTCTGCAAATTCTAATCCTGGCAGATGTTTGATATTACCAAAAAGTTTCAATAAAAACTTTTCAGACGACAACCAGGATTTATGCTCATTCCTCAAATAGTCCTTAAATGGTTGTTGACTGAAACATCAAAGAGCTGCCATTGTCCCGTCATGCTACCAGAATAGTAACCAACTTATTGCCAGAGTGAATATAACAGTCTGGGCAACCGCAATTGTAAGATGCTTCTAAATTTTATTGGTGTCAGGATAGATGGTTGGATATATATATCCAAGAGCGCATCCCAGAATTAACAGAAAATAGACGTTGCAAAATATCATTTCAAATTATAGTCGTTAAGCTCCTTTCAGTAAAGCAAAACAATAATCGAAATTCTTCGTTTCCTGATGAGGAGGAAGACGAGCTTAGCTATCCAACAGTTAGGGCACAATGTGATAAGGGTCAGATGACACTGATGGAGAATTGCTTTGTCTTTTGCTGCTGTCTTCAGGGTCAGAGCTAAATGAGCAGGAAAGCTGTAGGAGAGGAATCCAAAGGGCCAGGAGAGCCGCTGGGACCACTGGTGAGTGTCAGACGGTGTCCAATGTTTTCAAGAAAAGTACAGAGTATGTCTCATTAACAAGTGTTTAACCAAGTCTGCCTTGCATCTTAAAATATACATACCATATCCCCCTACACTTGATGTTGAAGTTGAAAGTGGTTATTGATTTTATGTAACAAATTTGGAGAAGCAAGTTGTTTGTTAAAAATTACTTTCGCCTATTACGATGTATTTTTTATTTAACGAAAGCTAACATGAGCAAAGCATGAATTTCCTCAGACAGGAAATTTTAGCACTATTCTTTTTATCCCACTAACTGCGTTTCTATATCAAGTATTTTGTCAAAAAGAATGCCTCAAAATAAGAAGTCCTCCGTTTATGACTTGGTGATTTTCCAGTAAGAGGTTACATCTCTAACTATTCCAGGGCCCTTGTTTATAATTGTGTGGCATAGATATATTGATTGCACGAACGACTTCTTTAAATGATTCATAACCTCCCTATAGCTTTTTTATTTGCCACATTCTCATTACTTTTTTCCTTTCAGAGAATTTCAGAATTATATTAGAATTTTAAATTATTCATTTAAGGTAGCTTGCCCTTCCTATAAATCTGCCAGAGATCTCCATCATGTTGGTCCATTGTTATGAGATGCAGGAACATTGGAAGTCAGAGAGAGGACCAATGAGGCTGGCAGAAATTGTACATTTTAAACAGAGTTCTGCAGAAGGATCCCATGTCTCTGAGCCAGCAGACCACCCAAATCTCTCTCTGAAATCCCTCTGACCTGCATGTGATGCCTTTCAGTAGAGCAACTCTTGCTTGCAGCTATCAGGCGGTCCAGCCTCTCAGATCTACCCTGAAACTGATCTCTGTTTTCATAACCAAACTGTAGACAATGAAGACAGTGCCTACAACTCACATTTTAGCGTACTAAACATGAAACTTGCTCAATTAGAAAACACTGGAGAGGAGATTGAATCAACATGTTGGACTAAATACACTTACCACTTGCCCTTTTGTACCAGATCCCTAAGAATGACAGAAAAAAATTCTTTTAAATAAATAAAATCGTAGCTGTACTAGAAATCCAAGCAGAGTGCCATGAACTAAACAAAAATGCTTGAAATACAAATTTCTATGGTCAGACGGGGATTCTCAAACAGGATGAATACAGAAATAATAAACCAACACTTTACGAAAATAAACCAAATAAAAGATGCCAAACTCGAAATGAAGAAATCACGTCCCCAAAATGAGCATTCATGTAAGAAAAGAAAGAGAATTACAAAAATTAATATTTTCAAATAAACAGGAGGAAAAAAATCGGTCTCTTAAGAAAATCATCCATTTGGGGTGCCTGGCTGCCTCGGTCGGAAGACTGTGTGAATCTTGATCTCGGGGTCTTGAGTTTGAGCCCCATGTAGGGTGTAGGGTTTCCTTAAATATATAAAACTTTAAAAAACAGATTCATTTGTGATCTTGGGCATTAAAAGAGGGATTCTGAAACAAAAACTGGCAGTTCTTCATAGCTGGTAAGAGAAAATTAGCACCCTGGGAGTTTGAGTCAGAAGCTTCTCCAGGGTTGAGCACAAGAGGACTACAAGGGGTGAAATAGTGTAGAAAAAGTTTAGGAACATAAAGGATGCACCCAGAAAATCCAGGTCCTTCTAACGGGCATTCTACGTGTGTAGAACATAATGGAAGGAACAATGAAAGCAAGAGGGAAAGAATTTTCCCAGAGACTCTGGAATTAAAGAAACAAGGAAATGCCAAATAAGATGAAAGGGATACTGTTACCCTTGCAACCAGTCTCCATGCGGTGTGGCTTCAGAGGAAGTGCGAGGGCCAGAGCGAAAATTCAGGTGACCGGCAAACGATGACGGCCTTCGCACAAAGGCCATCACCGCGATCCTGGTTGAGGAAAAGCGGCGGACACTTGTGTATCACATTCTGAGACAATGAATGACGCGTTTAGAATTTTATTCCCAATAAATCCATCCAGCATCCCCCCCTAAATGCAAAATAAAGATATTTTCTACAGCCGAGGCTTCAGAATATGTCGTACACGCAGGCTATTTCTGAAAGTTTCGTTCACACTTGGACTCTAGGAAAATGTGAACTCAATCCAGGAAAGGATTTCAATCCAGGAATTCAATCCTGGACACGGGCAAGAGCATGGAGACAAAGAAAGCAGTGTGACAGTCACAGGCGGTTGACGGAAGAGGAGGGACTAAGGCTGAGATGCACGTGACAAGTTAGTGAAACTTTGCAGCGATCAGACAAATGAAAATTAAAGCAAAATGAGACAACCCTATATCGACGTAAGTGTTCGGGAGCCCTCACGCCCTGCCGGTGGAAAGGAACACCGGTGAAGCCTTTCTGGAAGACAGCTGGGCAGGACCGTCAAACCTCAGGCGGCACACCAGCCCTCCCTCTCTGGGGCAGAAATTCTCAGAAACAGGTCTTTACAGGGACGTAGACTGGCATGCTTGGCACAGGATTGTGGAGGTGCGGGGGGGGGGGGTGAGGAAACTCTGCCTGTGCATGTGTGGGAGGTGGTCAGGTATAATCTGCAGGGTCACATTATGGAGTCCGGGCTAGGGGACACACAAGGGCAAGGGTAGACACAGACATGTCGTACTCAACAAAAGAACGTTGGAAATGGGGCGCCTGGGTGGCTCAGTCTATTGAGCCTCCAACTCGAGCTCAGGTCATGATCTCACAGGTCGTGAGTTCGAGTCCCTCTTTGGGCTCTGTGCTGTCAGCATGGAGCCTGCTTCAGATCCTCTGTCCCCGTCTCCCTCTGTCCCTGCCCCCCCCCCGCCCCCGCTCATGCTCTCTGCCTCAAAAATAAACATTAAAAGAACAGGAAGAGAACATGGGACACAACAAGCAGTATTAGAAACGGTGCCAGTTCCATATAAGACAATACAAGCACAAAACAACAGACATTTTAGGAAACACCATAATGAGAATAATAGTGGCTGGTGGAGGAAAGATGAGAAGAGACTGGGGAATAAGGGAAGAAATTGGGTAAAATTAGATAAAATGCCTCGTGCCAACCTGTAATGATAGAGGCCATAAACTAGATTAACTCGAGCCTCTTCTCTTGACAAAAAATAAATACTACGGAGAATACATGCTTAAATGCATGGATCAAATGAAAAGCCACGTTGAAAGTTTCAAAACAGATGACCATCGGGGAAGGGAAGGAAAAATAAAATAAGATCAAAAATAGAGAGGGAGGCAAACCATAAGACACTCTTTTTTTTAAATGTTTTTAAATGTTATTTAAATCCAAGGGAGTTAACATATACGTAATAACAGTTCCAGGAGTAGAAGTTAGTGATTCATCACTTACGGGTAACACCCAGGGCAACAAGTACCCTCCTTAATGCCCATCATCCATATAGCCCATCCCCCCACCCAACACCCCTCCAGCGACCCTCAGTTTGTTCTCTGTATTTAAGAGTCTAAACCATAAAAGACCGTTAAGGGTAGAGAACAAACTGAAGGTTAATGGAGGGAGGTGGGTGGGGGATGGGCTAGATGGCTGGTGTGCATTAAGGAAGGCACTTGCTGGGATGAGCCCTGGGTGTTACACGTAAGTGATAAGTCACTAACTTCTACTCCTGAAACCAATAAAAAATCAAAATAAATAAAGAGCTATCAATCTATACAATACCACCTATCAAAAATCTATGAGATACAAAAAAAAAAATCTATAATATGCAGATAAAGCAGTGGGTTGGGAGAATGCAATAGTCTCAAATAAAGATACTAATAAAAATTTAAAAACAGGGAAAGGCTGAACTATTAATAAGCTATGCTACCAAAAAGCTAGAAAAATCATGAGAATTAATCCAAATAATGTACAAAAAAGAATTAATCCAAATAATGTACAAAAAAAGGAGAAACTAAATACTGACATAGAAAATCATGCTTCAATAGCTGACAGGTATAAGAGAGAGGACACGTAAGGCCACAAATTGGTTCTCTACAAGAGGGAAAAAGTTTATGAGGATTATAGTCAAATGAAAGATGAGGCACAAATAAGCAGCATCTTGCATGAAAACAGCACAGTGCTACAGATAAATGGTAAATGGTAATGAATAAAATAAAGGATAAACACGTTCTTTCCCAAATGATCTTGACCACACAGTTTTTCAGAAAACAATTAGCCAACCAAACCTTTACCCGCACACAAGATTAAAGTTTTAGAAATTTGCTAAAGAAATTAAAGAAGGCAAAATAAAGGTGTTTTTAAATATTCAAAGCTTCAGAATATGCAGTGATCACAAACTATTTCAGGCAGTTTTAGATAAATTTTGGCTCTAGCAAAATACAAATCAAATCCAAGATATGTATCATTGTTATAAAGGTCACAGTTGGAATCTACATATCCATGGGGTCTGTCCTATTTAAGGTTTAGTTCCATGAAAGATCATTTCCATTATTACCCAAATTGATCCATAGAACAGAAAAACAAAGAATCATGCCCAAACCATTTTATTAACTTTATTGTAATCCTGACAGTAAAACCAGAGAAAAATTGTATAACAAAGGAAAATTAAATGCTTTTACTATAACAGCAAAAACATGGAGTGAATCATCATGACAAGTGATTTGACTAAAGTTTTATATATGTTTTTAACACAATGTTATACAACCATAAAAATAAGTGAGATCTATATTTTTGAGACCTCTCATAATAAAAAGATAAGTGAAAAAAAAAAACAATTAACATGGCAAAACTTTACACAAAAAGGAAAATACAGTTTTAGAAATCTACTAAAGAAATTAATTTGGTGAAAGCCACAATGAGAATAAACACAAAATAAGTCCCTGTAAAAGCATAAAGAGATTTGTGGACACGCATGTGTTTAAACAGACATGCTCACAACCTTGTTTGGCGATGATTATATGAGCATGGAGGGAAGTATAGAAAGGTGAACACCTATTTTCTAGCACTTTTTGGTAAAGAGATGAGGGTAAAGGGAGAAGAAAGGAGAAAAAGCAATGTTTTCAGTGGCATATATGTTATTTTTAATACAAAACGATAGACGTGTATGTGGTATGTGAGTTCAGAGAGAGACAAAAAATATGTTCATCAGGGTATTCTGGTAGTTATTAGAGGGAGGTAGAATGTCAGCTATTTTATTTGTTTTCAATGATCAGGGATATAAAATCAGGCATAGATTGTATTTTTGATTTGCCAGGAGAGAAAAAAAGAAAGATACACCAGATACATTAGTTAACTAGGGCTTCTGGAACAAGGTACCACAGAGGTAGAGGTTGGGGTCTTAAACAATAGAAATCTACTCCCTCATAGTTCTGGAGGCCGGAAGTCAAGATCAAGGTGTCAGCAGACTTGCTGCTCCTGGGACCTCTCTCCCTGGCTTGCTGATGTCCACCTTCTCCCCGTCTTCAGGTGGTCCCCCCTTTCTGGGTGTCTGTGCCTTAATCTCCTTTTAATCTTTTTTTTAAGTTTATTTATTTATTTTGAGAGAGAGGGAGTGAGCAGGGGAGGGGCACAGGGAGGGGAAGAGAGAGAGAGACGGAGAGAGAGAATCCAAAGCAGGCTCCACAGTGTCAGCACAGAGCCCCATGCGGGGCTCGAACTCACAAAACCGTAAGATCATGACCTGGGCTGAAATCAAGAGTCAGGGGCTTACCCAGCTGAGCCACTCAGGTGTCTCCTAATCTCCTCTTCTTGTAAAGACATACATCACTTAGTGGATTAGGGCCCACTCATGTGACCTCATTTTTGCCTCATCTGTCTCTTTAAAGGCCTTGTCACCAACTATGGGCTGTTCTGAGATACTGCGGGTGAGGACTTCAACATTTGAATTTGTGGGGCGACATAATTCAGCCCCTAAGAGCGGATAATTGATACAATATTGATGCGAGACAAAATAGAATGCAGAGGGAAAAGCTTTTTAAAACCCAACAGGCGTTTATAGATGGGCTCTTTTTTCAGTTTATTTCTAGGAAATTAGCCTAAAAAGAGGTGAGGAGAGACAGCTTCAGTGCTGTAAACGTGGAGGGTCCAAGAGGGACGTGTGTGGGAGCCAAAAACTGCACCAGATGAGAAGTCGTGTCTCACTCTTTAAGAAAAGTGTCTGGAAGGTTCTGATTAGGTCTTGGCCAGGGGCGTTCACCAGATGGAGGACACTGGAGTTCATTAGGACACTAAAAACTCAGGTTGTGATCAAAATCCAGCTTTCCGTTTTTGTAGTATTATATCCTCTCTCTGCACTGCCTGACATGATAATGCTCCTTCCCAGCAGGCCATCTTTCCTCCGAAATGGAATATTTCTAGAAGAAACATTTGATGTCACTCTTCCTGTTCACCAGGAACACACAAATTGTCACAGCCAGGGGACACCTGGGTGGCTCAGTCAGTTAAGCGTCTGACTTCAGCTCGCGTCACGATCTCGCGGTCCGTGAGTTCGAGCCCCGCGTCGGGCTCTGTGCTGACAGGTCCTGGCGCCTGCTTCAGATTCTGTGTCTCCCTCTCTTGCTGCCCCTCCCCTACTTGCTCTCTGTCTCTCTCTCAAAGGTAAATAAACATTAAAAAAAATTGAATAAAAAATAAAGAAAAACTGACTGAACTCCCAATGCTCGGAGTGATCTGTGTATTTCTGCGTGAGTCTTCGAACCAGCTTGCCAACTTCTAGAAAAAGCCTGACTTGATTTTTAGCAGGACTATGCAGAGGATACAGCTCAACTTGGTTGGATATATTTCTCCATAATATTGAGTCTTCCAAAAGATGAACGTGGTATATTGCCCCATTTATTTAACTCTTCTTTACTTTCTCTCAGCAATGCTTTCTCGTTTTCAGTGCACCAGGATTGAGTATCTTTTACCAGATTTATTCCTAAGATTTTATATTTCTTTTTTTTTTAATTTTTTTTTCAACATTTATTTATTTTTGGGACAGAGAGAGACAGAGCATGAACGGGGGAGGGGCAGAGAGAGAGGGAGACACAGAATCGGAAACAGGCTCCAGGCTCCGAGCCATCAGCCCGGAGCCCGACGCGGGGCTCGAACTCACGGACCGCGAGATCGTGGCCTGGCTGAAGTCGGATGCTTAACCGACTGCGCCACCCAGGCGCCCCTCTAAGATTTTATATTTCTGATGGCGTGATAAATCCTTTAAACATTTTGAGGAACTCAAGAATGAAACTTTGCTTTATTACAGATGATTTACTGAGGAAGAAAATCCTAAATGCATAGATAACAGGGCAAAATTATTTCGGATAGAGATGCACCTTTTTCTGTCACGCCTACGAAGTGTTATTTTAGGTTTGCCTTTCAAGTAATTTTCTTGCGGTTAGACCATCTGCAGATTTATAAATTCTCTACGGGACCTACTGAGCACGTGACACGGGATAGGTACCTGAGAGACTTGTTGAGTTAACACGATTGAAAGAGAAGAATCCTTCTCCCTCTCCATTTCAAAAGATTTGCCATAGTAAAATAGTATGAGTAGACAAGACCCAACTTCTCTCAGTTTCTCATTTGTAAAAAGGGGAAGGTCACAACTGGGTATGGTTTTTCTGTCAAGTTTAGGTGAGAAGTGTATGTGTGAGTTGTACCGTAGCACTTTAGGCGGTAAGATATGGAGAATGGTACTTTTTTCTGCAGAGATGAACATTCTTTTAAAATAAGATCGCTGTGGAGGAGTAAGCCTCCGATCCCCAGGGTTATTTAGCTGTCTACACAGAAGGACTTGGGCACGATCAATATCAGGAACTAACAGAAACAGAGAATGCTTATTTTTTGCTTTTGTCATGTAAAGTCTATATGTCAGCAACCCTATTGAGTGGGCTTTCTTGGCATAAAGTATAGATCTGCCTCTAAACCTTGGCCTTTTCCCATCAACTCAGCAGAGTTTTCTTAAACAAACAAACACGCGAAAAACCGAATCGTTCATTAAACCATGGAAGTTCGGAGCAGAAAAGAGACGTAGAAATTGTCTGATCACACACATCCACTGCAAATTTTGCCCACGGTTTCTTTGCCAGGATTATCAAGGATCTCCCGTTGATCCAGTGATAAGACATTTCATTTCATCTTGGATTATTCAGTAATAATCCCAGTTAAGCCCTGTCCGCGTTGCCTGCCTGACGAACTGCACCCAGAGTGATCACGTCACAACTGTTTTTCTCTTGACAGCTTCTTCACACTTGAAGACGAAATTAAGGTCTCCACTGAATTGTCTTTCTTCAGCTCAACATTTTCTTTTCTCTCAGTGTTGCTAGCCCATTTGAAGTGGGTTTCTGGCCTCGTGTTACGTAATAAGCTAGTTGCTCTTCTCTGGACAAATTCCTATTTGTCAGTCTTGCTTTTACACACCAGTGCTTGGAGCTCAGTAGGATGCACTTGGTCTATGGCATGGAGAAGACTGATGCGGGAAGCAGCGACTATGTCCCATGGTCTCCATGTGTTGCAGTCAGTCCTAGAGTCGGGTCAAGAAGTCCAAGATCAGCCCCAGGGCTTTCCTGTAGGGTAAAGTACAATGGTGTTATTGCAGCTAACGCCCCTGCCAGGGGCAGACCTCTCCCCCTCCCCCTTTCCTTCCCTCTGTCTCCTCCCCTTCTCTCCATCTCTTCTGTCCTCCCTTCTTCCCATTCTGCTCCTTTTCCCCCCTTTCTTCCTCTTCGTCTTCATCGTCTCTCTTTCTCTCGTAAACCTCTCTGTTTTAAGTTACATTTTGCGTATATAACTGACTTGGCTGGAAGACAGCCCTCTGAATACTAGAATTCATTAAGTACGAATTCCAAATAACATAGCATACGTGTCCTTGGAAAGAGCTTGCCTAAAGGTAACCTTACCCTTAGAATTCCTTGTTTTGGACCATGACCATTGATGATACGTTTGAACCCCTGAGTCGTACCGCATCTAGTGTAGGTCAGATTGTTAATGCAATACCATATGGGATCTAATCATGACAAAAACCATTTCACAGTCGAGTCAAGCTGTGTACCTACAGTCCACAGATAAACTTTTTACCTGCAACACTTTCCCTCCAGGGAAATGCTCAGCTTATTTGGAGAATGTGAAGAGGGTTCACTATTTCCTGTGCTTCCTAACCGCATGGGTCTTTCCAACCCATTCTGTAATGAGGCCACGGAGGGCCTATGGCATCACCTTTGATGGCCCAGGAAGAAGGGTCTGAAGAGGGAAAATATCCCTGCCAGGAACTAAACGGGGGCATAAGGAAAGTACCTTTGCTTTTGCAAAGGCATCTCCCTTCATGACACAGGACCACTTTTAGGGAAGGCTTCCAGAAACCCCGAATATGTGAACAACACCTAAACGAAGGCCCACCGGTTGCAGAGTTTGCTCCGTGCTCAAGACGACCGTTCACAGCCAAGGCCTTGCTGTGACAGGGAGGAGGGTCAGCATGGCTATGGAAGAACCCAATTGGTCTCTGACTGCACTTTCTAACGGGAAAAAAATCCGCCTTGGCATGCACTCTGAAGATTTCCGAGTCTCGCTGGGGTGAGGAAAGAATCCACCCCACAGGCCGGAGAAACATGCTTGGCCAAACTTCCCACAAAACCAACGGCTGCTTGCCTGAGAGGCTTTCCTTTCATTGGAATAGTTTAAGGATATGTCATCACTGACTCATATCTCATAAACATGATTTACAAAAAAAAAGACTTGGTGTCAGCTGGGTTTTATTAAACTGTAAATTTTTTGAAAACCTGCATCCAGAACAACCAACAGCTCAACACCCGCAAATCCACGGGCTCTCTTCTTTCTGCCTCTTTTGGTGGCCGATAACCCTAAGAGAAGGTGGACCCCGCCGACGCCCGTCAAGCGCTGTCTGCGCTCTGTAGGGGAAAGCTTCGCAGGCACAGAATTCCTCAGCACAGATCCTCGTGTGAGCGTGCACACGCTCGCCCACCACCAGCACAAGCAAAAAAAAAAAAAAAAATGTGGTTGTGTATAGTGATTCCAAGGAAAATAAACTGCTGCACTTATACATGACAAATGAGAGAGAAAGTCATGCTGCATCGAGCTGGAAATACACATTTTAAAAGCCAGACTTGTGACTTAAAAAAAAAAAAGAAAAGTGCTTCGGTTGAACTTGCCAAGGGAAGCAGTGAAACGTTGAAAGAAAATAGGATGCCTGGTCACTACAATAATTTAATGAGAGCGCATCGTCCTGACTCCGGCGAGAGTTCCTCTGCTCGCAGATATTACATAAAAGTCTCTTCCCATTGGTTCCTCGAGTTTGTGGAAATCTTCACGTCATTTTATTGGGCGGTCTCATATTTTAAATGATTATTATATAGGAGTCCTGGGAAGACGGAGGGGCCGCTGAAAACTCTAGAGACCTCTTCTCTTCACTTTACATGCGAATGCTTATGAAACCATTCAAAAGAGAAAAAAGGTGCACCAGTAGGCTGGATTTGAACAACAACGATGATAAATGATCTAGAATTCACGAAGAAACTCATTTAAGTTATTGTATTGATGGTGTACGTTGTCAGAGTGCACTACAGGTCACAAACAAGGGGAAAAAAACGTATAAGCAGCCACGTGATGGAAATTTATTGCTATTTATTTATTTATTTTTAAACCAGGTTTCTTGTTTGTTTGTTTTTAATGTTTTTGTTTATTTTTGACAGAGACAGAGACAGAATGCGAGGGGGTTAGGGGCAGAGGGAGAGGGAGACACAGAACCCAAAGCAGGCTCCGGGCTCTGAGCCATCAGCACAGAGCCCGACGCGGGGCTCGAACTCACGAGCCGTGAGATCATGACCTGAGCCGAAGTCAGACGCTCAACCGACTGAGCCACCCAGGCGCCCCTTTATTTATCTTTTTTTTTAAATTGTTTTCCTCACACAGGTCTCCAAATTTATGTTCCTCATTAGCCACGCAGACTTTCTGGAACCTGGTCTGCTCCTGTGCCGTGCTATCTCTAATAATGGGCTTTCCAAAAACAGTTACCAGAGCCATGTGTATGTGTGTGAAGGTGGAAAAAAAAGGAAAGAGGTCAAGAAAATATATATAGTAGACTTCTGTGCACCGGGATGGAAGGGACCCTCACCACCTCTGCTCACATCCCGCGGGCCAGAGTTCAGTCACGTGGCCCCACCTGACTTCAGGGAAAGGTGGAAATGTCTCCTCCTCGCTGTGTGTTCAGAAAACCAAAGAACTGTGTTTGGTAAATAGCCGAAAGGAAGGAAGATACCCCCAGTGCTGGCAGCTCTAGGCACGGCTAGCGACACAGGCCATACGCGTTCAGCATGTAGTTGGCACTTTGGAAAGATTTTCAGCAGTGATTCCAGGAACTAGACTCTCAGACCCTCACCAGGGAGTCCCTTTTCTGGGGACTGAGTATCGAAAATGAGACTCCCAACCAGTCTACCATGGACGAGGGTTTGGGTATTAGGAATAATGATGAGTGGCCTTCTGCTAAAATGGCCTCGGAAGTCAACTTCATCTGAGTTGCCACATCATGGGATGTCTTTCCATGATTGGTGTTTGTTTATTCGTTGTTTTTTACTTTCAAACCGATGTGTATTCGATCATGTAGAAGTTCGCTCATTTACCTTTCCATTTCTTTCAAAAACTAAGTTGAGGCAGCCTATAAAATACAGAAAACCCCATAAGAAAATAACCAAGTCAGGAACTTGACAAGGTAACATTATTGATAGTAAAATTAAATGAAGCCAGAAGTGAGGGTGTTGTATTTAATATGTATTTGTATGTCTCTAGAAGAGAGGGTTACAGGGGCACCTGGGTGGCTCAGTCAGTTAAGCATCTGACTCTTGGTTTCAGCTCATGTCACGATCTCATGGTTTGTGGGTTCGAGCCCCGCATCAAGCTCTGTGCTGGCAGCACAAAGTCTGCTTGGGATTCCCTCTCTCTCTCTCTCTCTGTCCCTCCCCACTCATGCTGTCTCTCTCTCAAAATAAATAAATTTAAGAGAAATTTTAAAAATACCATTCATAATGAGAATTAAGTAGAAAGGAACATTCCTGAAGGGAACCCTTATATGGGGGATGAAATCAAGTACTGGACTTAAAGAGAGAGGGGTGATCTGGGAAATTATTATGGCAAGAAGAGAGAAAGGCGTAGTGGAGGACAGAGAAGGAAAGTTCTGGCAACCTAGGTTGTTTCATTGTTCAATGAAAAACAAAACGCAAGAAGCAAGTTTTTTTTAAGGCAGTCTGTTGGACCCCCCCCCCCAGACTAAATGGGTGCAAAATGGGTAGAGGAGAAGGTGAGGGAGCAGAGCCAATGTGCACAAAACTCCATAAAAGGGAGACGGGTGCTGTTGTATTTGACTAGATGGATATAAATAGAAGATCCCAGTCTTTGGAATGTTTGTGGAATGTCTTAAGATAACTATGAGCATCCTATTAAACATGGTGTTCTTACCTTTCAGAGTCTATCAAATTATAAGAGAAAATAAACAAAAGCCAAGGTATCAAAAGGCCTAGTGAAAGCAGAATGAGTTATTATGTCCATTGACATGAATGTTTTATCACAGAATGGGGATTTAACTAAGGAAACAACAGAGAGACGGTTCAATAATTTATGGCACATTCCCTGAATAAAATATTATGTAGCTATTAAAATGAACATTGTGGAAGCACCATAGCAACAAGTAGAATTGTTTATTAGGCAGTAATAGCGGAAAAAAAGCTAGGGTCAAATGATACATCACAGTATCATATACATTACGGTTACGACCCTATGGAAAATAACTGTGGAAAAGGGGTGGAGAGAAATAGAGCAAAAATATTGTATATTCAGGGTGATGGGAAAACAGAGGGTTTTTAATTTAAATAGTTGAACTGTTGGGGCACCAGGGTGGCTCAATCGGCTAGGAGTCCAACCTTGGCTCAAGTCACGATCTCACGGTTCTGAGTTCGAGCCCTGCTTCCGACTCCGCACTGGTGGTGTGGAGCCTGCTTGGGATGCTCTCTTTTTCTTCCTCTCTCTGCCCCTTTCCCACTTGCACACGCTGTCTCTCTCTTTCAAAATAAGTAAATAGACTTAAAAACACAGTTGCAACGTTGTACTAGAGATGGAGGGCGAAAACCAAAAACTCTCTCCTACTTTTCTCGATGTTTGGCTTCAAAAGAGGGGCCCCTGGGTGGCTCAGTCAGTTAACTGGCCGACTCGATTTCTCACGGTTTGTGAGTGCGAGTGCCGCATCGGGGTCTGTGCTGACAGTGCAGAGACTGTTTGGGATTCTCAATCTCTCTCTCTCCCTCTCTCTCTGCCCTCCTCCCGCGCTTCTCAAAACAAATAAATAAACTTTAAAAAACGGTAAGAAAGAATGTGCTGCAGGTGTCGCAAGGACCCCGGGAGTGTCAGGTGCCCTGTGCTCGGCCCCAGCTCCTGTGACCATTCCTTGGGCTTCTGCCTCAGCTTCTTCTCGTGACAGTATAGGTGAGGGAGGAAACTGTGTCCTCTGGGCCTCAGTTTCCTCCTGGGTCAACCTAACAGGCTGGGTGTGAGGACTGAGTGGAGCATAGACAGGTACAAAGGGGTTGCTGCTGGTAATTGTTCGAACACTGTTAGGATGCCATAAAAATGTTTCTACCTGGTTGGAATCTCCTGCCCTCTCCTCTTCCTCCTTCTCACCTCTATCTGTCAGTCTCTATCTCTCTCCAGCTCTCTCTTTATCTCTCTCTGTATCTCTTTTTCTCTCCCTCCCTCCTATCTCTCCCACACCTCCTAGTCGACCTCTGTTCTTTTTTCAGTCCCGTGGGTACACACACACACACACACACACACACACTCACAGGTAGACTTCCTGCTCCAGATACACTCAAGTCTTCTGTTTGCAACACTCCTTGTTCTCTTGCCTTGGAGAAGGCAACTGCCATTCCTCTGCGGGCCTTCCTCGTCTGAACACCCCCTTCGTTTCTGCGTCTAATAGGCACCTGAAAGGAATGTTTCCTGTTATCATCACCGACAGGACACAATAATGTGGTGCTGCGGCAAGACTTTGTGTCCTGTGTCTCAGGGATCCTGATACAGCCACCGAGACCGATTAACTAAGGACATCCCTGCGCAGAGGTGCGACCTAGGGGTTAACCATGGAAACATGCTCAAGATTTCAAAGCACTTAACCCCTATGTATTTCATTATTTAGAATAAACCAAATTCAATTTGTTACATATTATTGACAACATCCCAGCTCAAGGAGTTCAATAGAGCAGATCGTGTCACGACCACCATTTTCCGAATGAGCAAAGTGAGGCTCAGAAATGTTGCTGATATAAGTATCTCATGGCTGGAAGAGCTGGGAGTGGGAACTGGGAGCCCAGGGCTAAAGTGCCTGAAGGACACTTGCATTTCTCTCATACCAAAAACTCTGGTTCCACAGAGTAGGGAGGCAATAACCGCACCAGAGGTTGTCCAATCACCACAAGGCTGGGCCCCACCCCAGGGTTTCTGATGAGTTTCCAACTCAACAGACTTGGTGTAGAGCCCAGATTTGCATTGTCGGCAGACGAACCAGGGGCCATGTCGGTGCTGCTGACCTGGAGACCACCCTTTGGGAAGCACTCGTCTCTACCGTTGCTCTGCGATGCTCACTGGAGACGGCTGGAGGATCATCTGTCAGATCGCCAGCGCCTTCTGCATAAATGACATTTTAGAAACTGCCATCATGCAGAATTGTAATGGTGCTGTCCCTTTTCCCCGTCAGGTTTTCTAAGTTATGAAATGGCTTCGGAAATTGCATTTAATGGGGACTGAGTTGCCAAAGGCATGGGTCTTTGGCCCTCATTAATATTTAGAGCTTCCTGAACCTTGAGGAAAGTGGGGGCTCAGCGGCCTGGCGGATGGATGGGCCGAAACAACCAGACTTATTCAGGCAGCCAGGAACCAGCTGACGTGCACGTTAAATGTTAACTCCCTTTAAAAATAAGAAGGGCGCAAAAAGCAATCTTCGCGGAGGAAACAGATCACTCTAGATTAGGCGAAAGTTGTTGTTTCAGGTGGCTAAACTTATTGCTCGCAACCTAAGCTTGGACTTAAAACACAAAACCACAAACCAGAGGGCCCGTCCGCAGAGCAGTAGTCTGAAGGCAGCACTATTAACGGTGACTTAATACTATGGATTCGGGAAGTTTGCTCTGTGGCCCTCTTGCTGCTTAGGAGAACTGGAGGAGAAGAGAGCTGCCCAGGGATCACAGGCAGGTCACTCGTCTTCCATCAGCTACCTGGTGGGAGGTATCTGTTGCTCACATCATCTCCTGGAGGAGTATTTCCTGGGTCAGGAGTACAACCGTGTGGGGGTGCACAGGGTGGGGAAAGCTGGCGGGGGGTGCGGCACCGAAGTTTGGACAACTGCATTTGGAAACAAAATTGTGCGTGATTCAACCCACTTGAAATTTGGTTTCATTAATATAACCTCAATCACATGAAACATTAACCCAGGGTGGATGGTCATCAACTAGAGAGCTTTTCCAGCTGGGTAGCTGTCCGGTGGCACCATGAACGTGGTCACAGCTGATGTGTTGTTGGGTTGACCAGCTCATGGCCGCCATGCCAGTTGAAGCCAGAGAGCTCAGCTCTGAGAAACCCAACAAAGTCCCCAGCAATGTGAACAGGGAATGGCTCCCCGCTCCCTGGGAGAGGGAGAGGGGAGAAGTGCGTCCCAGTGATGTAGTTTGATGGTCTAAACGAGAAGCAAACACACAACAAAACCGGGTCAAACACACAACAAAACCGCTGCTCTCACAGCGGGAAGATTCAGCCAAGCATCATCCACAGTGGTAGTCTCCCGGGGATTTTAACCCCAGAGACCTTCGGTAAAATGCCACTCCCTGCTGCTGTCACCATGTTCTGTATGGTCCGTGAATAGGTCACACGTCTGCTGGTTGAGACCCAACATGTATGGAGTAACTTCCGTGGACCAAGCATTAAACTGGTGAAATTTCACAGTATCATTTCATCTATATGTTTTTGGTAGACAGGGTTAATATCAGTTCACAAATAAGAAAAGTCAGTGATGGGTCTAGTAATTTCCTCCAGGTGAAATAGGGAGTAAGGTATATGAACCAGAACCACAACTGGTTCTGATTCCAGCCAAAACATCTTGGTTGATATTTTAGGTGTTGTTCCCTCTGCCTATAATATTTTTTTCCATTTTTTTTTCCTGCCCAGGCCACATTCTCTTTTTTCCCAGCGTCCTGGTCCAATGCATCTCTTCTGTGTGGCTTTCCTGCGACGTGTCTTCTGACCAAGGATCGCTATTTACACTTCCCTCCTCGGTGTCCTCATAGCCCTTTGTATACTCCTACAACATTTGTCGCACGCTGTTACAAAATTATTTACAGTTATCTTCCTGACTATATATACCTTGTACTCTTGAAGGCAGAAACCTTGCCTTATGTATCTTTATACACATGATATCTGGTACTCAGTGAGTATCTGTTGAATCAAACTAAATTATACTTGTAATTCTAACACCATTCAGAGTCGGGTTCTAATGACGTCTAATAAAATAGTCCCTCAGTAACTCTTTAAAAAATTTTTTTTAATGTTTATTTATTTATGAGAGACAGAGACAGACAGAGCATGAGCAGGGGAGGGGCAGAGGGAGACACGGAATCCGAAGCAGCTCCAGGCTCTGAGCTGTCAGCACAGAAGTGGGGCTTGAATTCACTGGAACTCACTTTGACCTGAGCCAAAGTCGGACGCTTAACTGACTGAGCCACCCAGGCGCCCTAATAACTCTTAAGTCTACTTGTGAACTATGGAAATATGGCACATCCGAGGTGGTATCACAAGGAAGCCCCATTCAAGGCACAGAATTTCACTGTGTATGGCCCAATGGAAAACGGGAATCTAGAAGTTAGGGACAAGTGGAGTGATGGTCACTTAGGAGTCCACCACAGTGGAAACAACCTGGCGTGCGTAATGCATGTGGCATTCCCAAGTATTCTCGTAGTGTCCTGCGTGCTCCTCGCCCCAGCATCACGATGCTGAATGTAATACGTTTCTTTCACAGATGTGAAATTGAAGTTCAGTGATGTGAAATAAACCACCCAAAGTCACAGAGTAAATATATAGCAAGAGTGTGACTTTAATGCACGTTTTGCCAAGTGTAACCCTTTCAAACAATTCTGTCTTGAATATAACATGAGGTAAAGACCACAGGATCTATTGTTTAGGAAAAAAGAAACCAAAACACAAAACAAAAACATAGTATGACCTAACCAAGAGCACTGGAAAGTCGAGACATCTGGCTTCTCGTCTAGTCTTTCTTGTACATTAGCACTGAAACAACGCCCCAAGCAGTGGAAGCCTGGAAGCCTTTCCTTAGAGGCATAAATGGATCTGATGCTTATGAAACATCCCAATAAACTGTAAAATACTCTACAAGCCAAAGTCCAAGAAGCCACTGGAGGTATCTTTACCGTCGGGGGAAGGGTGACATTGGTTGGCGCAGGTATGGTTCAATCGTTTAATTATAAAGAAAAAATTCATTCACACAAAGATCTTCAAAGGAAATATTTCAACTTCTCTGCGGAGTTTCTTCTGTACCTTAAGTTGTATCAGTCTACAAAATGAATAACCAGTATTTATAGGTCTTTGCTAAATATGAGTGAGGAGAAAGTTCTGAATAGTTTGGATGAAATTAAGACCACATTTTCTAGAAGAGGGAAGAGGAATATGGTGGCAAAATGTGTGCTATGATGGAACGTGATGGGAATGGCCCAGTGATGTCAGACCCTGCTTTACATCAAGTCCATGGTCTTGGCCAGTCATTGCTCCTTCTTCTGCTGCAAGAGAGCTACTCTGCCTCTCTGCTTTCTGGGGTAGCTAGAAACAGTCTATGGATCCCAGTCTGGGGTCAGAAAGCCATAGCTTTGTTCTCTGGGTTTCCCTCATGAAAGCACCTGAGCTATCACCATAAAACCTTGGTCTCTTTAGATCATAGGCCATGGAGATCCATCAAAACGTGTGCTTTGTTTTGTTTTTGCTTAAACTGGGGACGTATTGACTAGAATTTTGTTTAAAAACATCATCCTAAAAATTGTGTGCAAGGCATCTGGAACAAAAGAAGCCACGAGTAGAAAAGGGTTTTGTGATGCATTGCATTTTTGACAAGACAGGGAGAAATTCATGATGACCCCAGACGTGTAGTGGAGGAGAGTGAGTGGCCCAACCAGGAAACAGAGAAAGAGGATGAGGTTATGGGAGGTACTGAGAGAATTTAAAGAATGTAGTTTTACTCACGTTGAGTTTGACAACCTGTGGCATCTACAGATATAGATATCTATCAGATGACTAGATATATGGAGGCATAGGGTTCAGGCAAAAGGCTATGCAGGTGGTTCAGATACACACACACACACACACACACACACACACACACACTGAGCTGAAAGTAATCCACATATTAGGGAGGCAAGGAAATAAAGCATGAAACACAATGAGTATCACAGAGATAACAAGAGCATCAAACTGGCTCTCCAGGTCTTAATAATCTTAAATGATTATGCATTGGTTCACTCATGTTAATCATGTTCACTAAACAAAATATAACATCATGAATTGTGATTATAATTAAGACACAACCATATGTTTGAATTTCACGTCCAGCTTAGGAAAGACCACAGTCCATTATTTCTTAAGCTAGGCAGGAAGCTCATGAGTATTTATTTCATTATTATTTTTAATAACAAGCATCATCTCTTAAATCATACATAAATATTACAAAAACTCTTATATATGCTATATTTCAAAATAATAAAAATCCCAGAAACATAGTATCAGGACAGAGAAGAAATTTATTCAAAACTTAACTTTATTAGTTAGGTAGGGAGGTGATGATGTGACCTACTATTTCCAACACGGTCCACGGTTCTGACCCTGAATTTCTTGAGGATTTGGCAAATTAGACATCGGGTCTATTGTGATGAGATACCGGGGAATTTGAGTAAATTGGGTAAAAAACTTATGGATTTGGATCATACACCAGAAATATGCCTGCAGGTAATGACACTTCAGTTGTGGCCATTCATCCATCCACTAATTTATTCAATTAATACTTTTTCTGGGTGACTCCTCTTTTCTAGGTACTATGCTGGCTCTTGGGGGCACAGAAATTAATAATACAGAGCCTTTCCCTCACAGAGTTGGAAATCTAGGAGTGCACTCCCACCTATAATTTCACCTGATAGAGGTAGGCACAAGGTGCCAGAGAGCACAGGAGAAGACGTGCCATGGAATGGATGTTTCCATGAGGTGACATTCGAGCTGGTTATCACAGATAAGAAACTAGCTGGGGAGAGATGGATAGGAACAGAATTTTAGGAAGAGGGAACTGAGCATGCAAAAATAAATAAATAAATAAATAAATAATTTTAAAGCGCCTACGTTAGGATTGACATTCAGCCCTAAATAAAAAATACCAACATAAGAAAACACTGCTCTCTCTGTCGTGAAAATCTGCTTTCTTAGGCCAGAAACACAATGATCATTCTCCACCGGAGTGGGGACCATCCCCAAGGAGGACCCACCCCCTTGTTCTGTTTCCCCCTGGTTCTCTACCTCTTCTCAGGCTCTCCCAACAACCTAGGTGCTTCTCATTGAATGTAATGCTGAAGAAACTCAACGTACAGTAACCGATTATCCAGGTGACTGAAATAGTGTTTGGGGAGTTTTGCGTAGAAAGGAGAAAAGCAAGCAGGAGTGCCTCCCTTCCCCGGGGGGCCTTCTGGAAGCCCTGATGAAGTGTTGTTCTTCCCGGTTTGCAAATTCGGAACCTCTGACAATCCTTAGACTGATTCCCCGAGAACGCCACAGTGGATGGTTTCCTGGATCTGTGTTTAGTATGTGGCAACACATGGCTCAGAATTTTAAAATATTTCTGTGCTGCAGTGATTGAACAGCCTAAAGTGGTTCCACATGGCTGGTAAAAGTCTCCTCCGGCAGAGAGATCTGGACTATTTCTCCTCCTCTGGATGTTTATAATCTGTAGACCGGTTTTCGTATCATGGCGTGGAACCAGCAGCTTCGAGGTGTATCCTCACGGGGAAGGAACACGGTATCTGATTTCACTCCAACCAAGTCCAGTGACTTGCCTCTTAAGCCAAGAGAAGGACAGCTGCCCCAAACCTTAACTCTGCCTCCTAACCATTCTTCTGAAAAAGACATCAAGAATGTTTTTCTGCCCTTGGCAGCCCAGGGGTCTGAAGAGATCTGCCAATGATGTCAGGTTCCATTTTAATTTAAGAGAAGGTATAGACGCAAGTGTGAACGTTTCTTGCTGTTATGTCTTCGTCCGTTCGGGCTAACAGTTTGGGAGACTGGACGGCTTATTCACAACATTTGCTTCTCACAGTTGCAGAGGCCGGAAGTCTGAGATCCGGCTGCCAGCATGGTGAGGTTCCGTGAGGCAAACTGGCCTCCTTGTTGCAGGCTGCTGACGTCCCTTTGCACCCTCACGTGGTACCAAGAGGGCTCAAGAGCTCTCTGAGGTTCCTTGACAGGTGCCCTTACAAGGGCACTTACCTCATTCATAAGGGCTCCACGCTCATGACCTAATTACCTCCCAGAGACCCCACCTCCTAATGCCTTCACATCAAGAGTTAGAATTTCAGCATCTACACTTTGAGGGGACACCAACATATAGCCCCTCACATGTCATTATTTTAAGTTTGCATTACAGGCCATTTTCTATTAAATGGGCCCAATGGGTCTTTTTACAAGGAGATAATCAATAAATGAATGGAAAGGAAACACACACAAGCATGGCCATAGCAGTGGCCTACAGAAGATGTCTCTGCCCCGGCAAGGATTTCTTTCCTGTTAGAATCCGTTGCTTCCCACAAGAGAAAGAAGCACCCCGATGTAAACAGGTCCTCGGTTATGAAGAGAAGTAAAGAGGCCACCGTCGATCACCCACGCACTGAATCTGAGATTACCCGCAGAAGGATAAAAAGTTGGAGGAGAGCCCAGAGACCGGTTCCTCCCCTGAAGACCATTACTAGGGGTGCCACGGAAGGAACATGGTGCTGAAAGGAAGTATTTAGAAGTGAACCCCAGAGACTTTCTTTGAACACATCTGGGATAGGCTCCTCCTTCACGGAGAAACACAGGTGGAGACACAGAAGTGACACAGAGGAGGTGATGCTTCAAGATGGGGTGGAAAGGACGTGGGATTTGCAGTGAAACAGCACGGGCTTGAAAACTCATCTCTGCCACTAATTCAGTTATTTACCCCTGGCAAGACTTTTTCCTAAGTCCTTGAAGTAACTTCTCTGCCTTGGTGACTTACATAATTAAAACAAAAAAATTAATATTTATTTATTTTTGAGACAGAGAGAGAGAGAGACAGAGAGACAGAGCATGAGTGTGGGAGGGGCAGAGGGAGAGGGAGACACAGAATCGGAAGCAGGCTCCAGGCTCTGAGCTGTCGGCACAGAGCCCGATGCAGGGCTCGAACTCACAACCTGTGAGATCGTGACCTGAGCCAAAGTCGGACGCTCCACTGAATGAGCACCCAGGCTCCCCAGTGACTTGCAGAATTTCTAAAAGCATGAAGTATGCAAATGTATGGAATTAGTACCGTGATGGGCTTCTGGTTGCCACTTCAGAGTTGAAGAGGCCCAGAGCTGACTGTCTCTTCGACAGAGTTCTGAATCAACTGAGAGACAGCCGTAAGACCCGGGGAGATGAAAATCAAAATACAGTGAGAAAGGCCACTTTGGAGAATCTGCCTTAGGATTTGGCAGCAGTCGGCTTCTGTCCTGACTCTTAGAATTGGACTGACTTACTCACCCAGTCACTGCCAGTGACCGGCCGCCTCGAGCAAGGACACAGCTGAGCCCTGAGAGTCTATCCTGTCTGCAGGTAGGGAGATCCGAGGACAAAGGGGAGAGGAGGGCATTCTCAGCTTCTGCCAAAATGGCCTGCGGAACCCCTGTTTTGCTGGGGGCTGCAGGGAGAGTGTGGGGCCAGCGGAGGAAGAAACAGTGGGACTTCACCCCTACCTTGACCATCCACAGCCTGGAAGGATGAGGCTCCTGTGGAACTTGAGTGAACAATCATCCTGAAAGGTGCTGATAATATCAATAATGCATTTTCAAATGTTTCATGGGATACAGAGGACAGGGATCAAATATAAGGTAATTTAGAATGGAAAGAAACCCTCCATCCAGTGTAGCTTCCCCAAAGCCCCGGAGCAGGGCAGAAGGGAGGTGGTTCTGTAACTGTGTACCTGACGCTCTTCATAGAAGCCTTTCTCCTCTCTCCAACACGCACTTATCCAATGCATCTGCTAATTCCTGCGGAACACATTTCAGACTTTTGTATTTCAAAGGTGTGAATTAGAGATAAAAATGGCGTCGGGGCTAAAGGGAGGGATTTTGACTTTGGGGGTTGGCGATTCACTTTGACGATGGCTTTTTCTTCTTCCGCCCTCCGCGTGTAAAAGGACTCAGCAACTTCCCTCTCAAAATTCAAAGGGTTCATAGCTACCTTTTCACATCCCCTAGGGTGCAAGCATTTAGTACGTTGAAGCAAATGTCATATAAAGGAAACTACTTTAAGACACGATAGGCCAAGCTTCCACCGGGGGTGGGGGGATAGGGGTGGCACCAGACGGCAATCAACAGCAAGGTTGGTATTTTAGGTTGCAGGATCCTAACACGCACAACCAAACGATGGCCTTGCTTTCCTTGTCTCCCGAGTCTTGGTCAGTCCAATAAGTAAAAAACAGGAGATACTTGCTCTTGTCTTAAGCGTTGCTCTCAAATTGTGTGGTTTCGTCCCCAAAGCAAGAAATGAAGAGCCGAGAGAGTCTGGGTCAAAGATAGGGTTAATTTTATGGGGCGCCTGGGTGGCTCAGTCGATTAAGCGGCCGACTTCAGCTCAGGTCACGATCTCGCACTCCGTGAGTTCGAGCCCCGCGTCGGGCTCTGGGCTGATGGCTCAGAGCCTGGAGCCTGCTTCCGATTCTGTGTCTCCCTCTCTCTCTGCCCCTCCCCCGTTCATGCTCTGTCTCTCTCTGTCTCAAAAATAAATAAAACATTAAAAAAATTAAAAAAAAAAAAGATAGGGTTAATTTTAGCTGAATCTCTGGACGTTAAAGACTGCGGAATGATGCAACCTATTTTCTCTTCTAGAACATTGGGTCAAAATGTCCACTTGGTAGGACAACCGTACGGGCTCACATGCTGCCATAGCTCAAGGCCGTGTGTTTAAAATGTGCTGGGGCGCCTGGGTGGCTCAGGCGATTGAGCATCCGACTTCGGCTCAGGTCATGATCTCACCGTTCCTGAGTTCGAGCCCCATGTCGGGCTCTGTGCTGACAGCTTGGAGCCTGGAGCCTGCTTTGGATTCTGTGTCTCCCTCTTTCTCTCTCTCAAAAATAAATAAACTCTAAAAAAAAATTTTTTTTAACGTGCTCAGGCGGTAGACTCACTTTGAAACGGCAGCCCTGGTGAACCCTGTAGCCAAAAGAATCCTTGAGTGACTCGTCACAGCCTCACCCTCTCACTTCTGAAGACCCACTCTTCTGCTGTAATTGAGCCTGTGAGAGTATTTTCGTTAGGAGCACAGTGAGGAAGGGAATAACTTCAAACAGAACTAAAACAGTATGATATTTTGGAAACTCATATTTTAAAAGGATGTTGGAGTCCATCAACTTCACCGTGATCACAAGGATGAGACATGCATGACACATGTCCCCGGGGTGTCACGGGATGGTGACGGTCTCAGGCTTAACACCGGCACACCTGGGCTCCATTCGTTCCCCGACAATGACTGGTGTGACCTGGGCAAGTCACTTCACTCTTGGGATCCTCACTCTTCATCTGTAAAATGGTCTCAGTCTGGCCAAAAGGAAAACACAAAGTGCCCACACACGGCTGAACTAACGGATGGAAAGTGCTAGGAACAGCATTTATCAACAACAGAACATTCAACAAATCTCCATCTGTCACTGACATAGGTTGAAAAAAATGCACACTTCCGTGTGTGCGTGCGTGTGTGTGTGTGTGTAAATGTCTCCTAGTAAAGGGCGCACGTGGAAGCTGGTCTAGTTGAAACACCAAACAGCCGCTGAATGGCACTGTCCAAAATCTCCAATTTGTCATGTAGCTTTGAAACTTTCTTTTTCTCAAGAAACAAAGGCAAATCTGGAATATGATTAATACTTAGCAAAAAAGCAAAGAAGGAGGAGAAGAAGAAGGAGGAGGAGGAGGAGGGGGAGGAGGAGGGGAAGAGGAAGGGGAGGAGGAAGAGAAGGAGAAGGAAGAGGAGCAGGGGAGGAGGGGAAGGAGGAGGAGGAGTGAGGAAGAGGAAAAGGAAGAAGGAACAAGGGGAAGGAAGAAGGAGAAGGAAAAGAAAGGGGAGAGGAAAGGGAAAGTGCTTTATCGAAGACACTAAGTTTCCTTCATTCTAAAAGAAAAAGGCAATGAAAAGCCTAGAAAACATATGGTGTAACCAATCCCTCTTGAAAGTACATGATTAAAAAGAGAGACGCTTCCCTCTAGCTTCGTAGAGACCTGTATCTAAAGTAATGAAAATAGGCACCTTTATAGGAAACAAACAACAAAAAAAACCCCACAAAACTCTGAGTATCGTAGGTGTACGTCTAATTCCTTAAAACCTGCCAGTACTTTGTCACAGAAGAAATTAAAAAATGCCAGCCCTGGCAATGGGAAGTGTGTGGATATAAAAGTGAGTTGCTCGGCAACAGATTAACTTACTGAAAACTTTTACCACTGCTTTGACAAAGGGGCTGAAAAAAGAAACGCGAAGGCAACAGTAAAATCCTCAAGATCAGAAGCTCCAGGAGACGCTCCAGAGTAGAAGTCTCGCTGGCCCGTAGGCCAAAGTCGTGAGTTTGCAAACGGCATTTCCTGTTAGATTCAGGCAACGGCAGGTGTTGGCTGGAGACCACCGGGCAGGGGAGAGAAGCGTTTTGTGCCCCTGACAGCGTGGAAGCTTCTGGATAGAGCTGGCTGTGAGCATGAGGGGATGTGAGACTACAGTGGCTGGAGTCGAAGTAACCCCTTTTTTGTAGCTCTAGGCCTGGAGCCTGGGGTGCCCTGCGATAGACTGTGATGGATCGATCGATCGATTGATCAATCAGCTGTGAGAGTGTCTCTAAAATCTCAGTAGCGGGTGTAGACCTGTGGACTTCAGCTCCAGAGTGTTGGTGTATCCCATTCTCTGAATAATACCATTCTTCCTTTTCCCTCCTCCACACCGCTGAAGTTCTCTTCCGTCCTCCCTACCCTCAGAGCAACCCCCCCCCACCCCCGACCCATTTTAAACTTTTTCTTTGGAAACACCTAAAGTGGTTTCTGATTAGACATTGACTAACGGGATCTTAAGGGAGTTTAAAGCCTCTCTCAGTAGACTCACATTGCAGAGCAATACGATATGGGCCAAAGTAGACGTAAGCATTATGAACCAACCTCAGAACGGTCTTGTGGTGGTTAATTTAAATCTGTCGGTAGAGAGTAATCAGTATAGACAGAGACGGAGGTTAAAGAAACGCTACAGATGTAGATATTCTGTGGCTTCTGTTTCCCAGGAGAGCCCTGGCTCCTGCAGGGGTGGGTGCCTGGAGGATGAGGCCATGCTGTAGGTGGCAGAGGCCAGATAACGAAGAGCTCTGATATCGGCCGAAGCCTCTGGGACTCTATTCTAAGGTTCAACAGAACCCTTGCTGTTTTGAAGGGAGAGGAGTGAAATGGTCATATTTTATTTTCTTGAAAAGCACCCTGGCTGTAGGAGTGTGGAGGATGTATCTCCAAGGAAACTAGACTTAGGAGAGCATGAGCCTCAATGGAACGACTCCTTGGAGATTCAGCTGAACCTCCACACGTCCGACAGACACGTTTTCCACCTCCCAGCCACCCAGACCCAACTCACTTCTCCCTACTGACGTCTGATTATCTCATCGTCAGTCTGGGCCACTGTGGGGGCGTGGGCTCTGCCTGGCACGTGGTCTGGATCCGAACACAGTGCTCAGAAACTATAGGCGAGGGCGGAGGGATTGATGGTGTGAAGCTGTTATTCTTGACCCAGAACTATTTAAATGACTCCAACCAACTGTAAGTAGATAGTGTGGGTGTCAAAAGGACATGGAGAGGACCCCTGACAGGCTTCGTGGCCACAAGAGGTCTTCATAGAAAGGTCTGGGTCTCTAGTAATGGTCTGGGGCTTAGCATGTGGTCTTATTACCCAGAGGGAAGGAAACCAGCCCACAGAGTCTCCAAACATGGAACCCAGGGTGTGTTCTCTGTGTATTTAGTGAAACTTAAGCCTTAGAGTCCTGGTGGGCACGGGCCCCTCCCAGGGCCCTCGGAGTGCGTTGAGAGAGCCATCTGGTTTTGTAAAATTTGCAAAAGTAAGATACTTTAACCACAATCAACTAAGACCGCTGTCTCTTTCCATTCCATCTTCTCTGCCAAACTTTCCCTTGTGTCGGGTGCTATTACGGTGGCCGTGGGCACGTTGAGACTCTCACTGGGAAGCACTCAGGTTGGGGTTCGTTTGGGTTTATGGAATGATTTCATATGTCTCAGTCACGTCCAGAGCCTTCGAGTTATTGTAACCATTGGGGTGTAGGAATGAATTCTAGAAATAATCCAATTACCCACGGTGTTGACTTACCCACAGCCGTGACACAGAAGTGTAGGGCCAGAGGCCGGTTCACAACCTAAACTTACCCCTGGCCGCAGCAGCGTGTGGGGAGCCGTGCAGAAACAGGTCTCAAGATATGCAGAGCCAGGAGCTAATCTGTGGAAATGCTTTCAATCACCAGACATGTAAAAGTGTAAGCAGATAATTGGAAACAGAAGTTCTATCCTTCCAAGAATATACTTGATGGTGCCGTCTATGCATTCAAAATAGCCACATTTTTACTTTTTAGAAGGGAATCCGATGAAATAGAATTATTAAAATAACCGTTTAAGTTCTTGCTGATGTGACTAAAAATGCCAACGTTAACAAAAACGACACGCTCATACTACACCATCGCGACAGAGACATTGGGAGAAGCTGGTTAATGAGTGTTGTCTATTCAAAGTTTTTACCAAAAAAAACTTGAAAAACTTGAAAAGACCTGAAATCTTCTAGGTTATAGCTCAAAGGAATGTGATGGTGGTTTTCCCAAATTTGACAACAATAGTAACTATTTCTATGGCATTAGTGATAAGTAATGACACGGAAATTTTTTCTGAACTAGTAATAACTAAAAAAAATCAACCAGGGGCACCTGAGTGGCTCAGTCAGTTGAGCGTCCGACTTCAGCTCAGGTCAGGATCTCACGGTTCTTGGGTTCGAGGCCTGGGTTGGGCTTTGTGCTGACAGTTCAGAGCCTGGGGCCTGCCCCTCTCTCCTGCTCCTCCCCTGCTCATTCTCTCTCTCTCTCTCTCTCAAAAATAAATAAACATTAAAAAGAAATCAACCAGCTATGTGAGAAGAGACGCAGCATTATCCTTCTCTGTAGAGAAAAGATGACAAAATCACTGTTATATGACAAAATTATCAAAGATTTTACCATTTGCCATACTATTTTGTAAACAAAGCCTAATTGATTCCTAGCTCCTTTTGGAGCTCTGAGATGTAAACTCTTATCTTAAAGATGTAAATTCTGATCCAAAAGCCCAGCAAATATTGACGAAATACTCTATTTTGTTATATTAAAATTAATTAAATTAAAATTATTAATTAAAACTGTATTAATTAATCAATTAAATAAGTTATTTAATAATTATATTTATTTGTATTTATTTCATATACATATAATATATAATATGGAAATATATATTTAATTTATTTAATAAAATAAATAAACTAACAAAATATTTTATTTATATATTTACTTATATATTAAATATAGTTAAATTAATTAATTAAAATTAATATAAACTTGTATATTGTATATATTTTCTATATATGAATCTAGACAATAATTAAATTTAATATGTAGAACCACATACAATTAAGAAAATATTGCTATTTGTTCATTTGAACACTAGCCGACATTTACTGAGTGCTAACTATATGTAAGGTATTGGTCTACAAATCTTGTTTTTTTTTAAAATTTTTTTTTTTTCAACGTTTATTTATTTTTGGGACAGAGAGAGACAGAGCATGAACGGGGGAGGGGCAGAGAGAGAGGGAGACACAGAATCGGAAACAGGCTCCAGGCTCCGAGCCATCAGCCCAGAGCCTGACGCGGGGCTCGAACTCACGGGCCGCGCGAGATCGTGACCTGGCTGAAGTCGGACGCTTAACCGACTGCGCCACCCAGGCGCCCCTACAAATCTTGTTTTTGAATGTATACTTCTTTATTTTGAGAGACAGAGAGAGAGAAAGAGAGAGAGAGAGAGAGCACAAGTGGAGGATGGGAAGAGAGAGGTAAGAGAGAGAACCCCAAGCAGGCTCCTTGCTGTCAGCATGGAGCCCCACATGGGGCTCAATCTCAGAAAACATGAGACCTTGGCCTGAGCCAAAATCAAGAGTCAGACACTTAACCGACTGAGCCGCTCAGGCACCCCAAGATATTGGCCTCGGCACCTGATGCATATATATTATTTTTCAAAACACATACGTGCATTTTTCCCCGTAAGGTAATTCAATCAACTCACTCAGAGAGGACAGTCATTAATTCCAAATTAGAACTGTTTTGTCATAGGCAATTTAGGTAATCATTGGGCAGTTTCCTAAGGTCAAACAAACAAGTTCTCTCAATATGTTGAATTGTTTTTGTATCGTCATGAAAATTCAGCATTGAAGGGGTGAAGCAGGACTCACAACGATTCAAAGCTACATACCTCCCTTCACCGTGTCTCACCTGCATAGTGCAAATGTCTGTGAGGACACGGCATCGAGAGCCAAGCTTTAATTTCCTTATTTTGGGGTGCCATTTCCCCAAGCATAAGCTTTGGAAAGGAAGGAAAGGAGCTGTGTTTACTCAGGACCCTCTCGGCCACTGCAGGTTAGTTCCTGGTCAAAAACATTCTGCTTTTCATTTGCTACACATGAAAGATTTTCTCAGAAGAAACGTGGGCTCAGAGAGCCCAGAACCTGCCCCTTACCCTTATGGGGACAGCTGGCTCCCTGTGACAGTAAATCAGCAGTGATCACATCCTACCTGATGCCACCTGCCATGGCCCTTCCTCTCACAACCTAGAAGCAGGGTCTGGAAGCACACCAGCCCACCTGCCCTTCCTCAAACCTGCCTTGCCTTCCACGTCTCCCCGGGGCCTCACACATCACCTCCCTCACTGAGATACATTCCCATCTCTCATCTATCTGTGGACTCTTGCCTACCATTCCAGGTCCAGATCAAATGGCCTTTCCTCAAAGTACTCACGTTCCTGGTGGCTCTTCTCCTTCTCAGGACCTAGTCCTTTCAGACAAGAACCCTCTCCTCCTGGGCCTCCTGGCTGGCTCAGTCGGTAGAGCATGTGGCCCTTGATCTTGGGGTCGTGAGTTCGAGCCCCATGTTGGGTATGGAGCCTACTTTAAACAGATAGATAGATAGATAGATGATAGATAGATAGATAGATTAAATAAATAAACAAGCAAACAAACAAGCTCCCTCTACCCTTATGACTTTGCTTAACCTTCCTTACTTCCATAAAAGCCCCATCTCCCAATTCAGGCATACTGGGGTTAGGGCTTCAACATAGGAATTTGTGGGCCAACATATTCACTCCATAGCAGGAAGGGGCCACTTAAATTGGAAGAGGGATGTGAGCCATCCAGAGACGGCACCTTGCAAGAGATGCCCGTCCCGGGCATTTGGGGGGACTCCCAGGTGGTGGCACGGATGAGACGTGCTGCCTGTAGAGGGTGACACAGTGAGCCACCCAGGAAAGGCCACGTCCACGGCAGCTCGGAAGCTGCATCAGTCTTCTGCTCTGACTACTGCACAGGCTAAAGGGAGAGGCTGAGGGGAGCCTGGGGAGCCAGGGAACAGCAGGGGCTGGGGGGGTTGAGTAAGGAGTCTGTCCTCCTCAGCCCCCGGTGGCTCAGAGACATGGATGTCACATCCGCGTCTTTGATTCCTAGGAGCGATCAGGGCACAGAGTCCGTGTTCAGTCGTTAGTGAATTTCAGACCGATGCGTGCATGAGCCCATGGTGAGCTCCCCGTAACTGCAGACTTCCCCCGCTGGGGCTGCAGCTGTTCCAGAAGCTGTGGAAGGCGGCAAGGCATCAGAGAAGCCCTTCAGGATCCTGTCCTGGCAAACATTCGGACCTCTCGTTTAGTAATAAAGTGAACCAGAGCAACATTCCCACGTCTTTCCACGCCCGAGTACATTTTTAGTTTACCGCTATAATCCTACGACCATACTGTCGTTTTACTTGTGAGATTGCTTCATTCTTCAGGGGCATTTTAAGAGGAAGAGAGCTAACGAGTTTCCTTCATTAGAAACATCAGACATGATGGCTCTTTGCCTTTTTTTCGCAGATGTATCTATAGGGAACGTCAATGACATCTCATTAAAGGCTCTCTCTTCTTTCAACGGAGGGTATAGGTTGAACTTGTTCTAGGACCCAGCACCCCTGCTGCCCCAGCAGGGGGTTGGCCCAGCCTACTGAGGTGCAGGGGTAGGTCCTGACCACCGGCCTCTCGCTCTAAGAGGCGTGCTGATGTGTACTGTTTTGCCCCAAGAATTAGACTAGACAAAGTGGCCCAAACATAATAAGACAGCCCATTAGAAACATTTTCTGTGCTTACATCTAACTGACTTTTATCATAAATTAGAGATTTTGAAGAGAATGAGTCATAGAAAAGGGAAAAATAATAGCGTGGTTCGGCAATCAGCATATGATATCTCCCCAATGACTCATAACATCAGACTCAAGTCAGGACAAACAGAGTTCCTGTCAGAAAGAAGTGCAGTTAAAAATAAAAGCAAAGGGGGGGAGGGGGAGGGGACAGCTTATAACTGTACCTTGCGTTCTCCCCACCCTCGATTCCTAATGAGGGGTTTGAGGGACAAATGAGCCGAAAAGCTTACGTCATCAGCCAGGAGGAAGCGGCCCCCAGGAGCCAAGACAAATGGATTTCTGAAAGAAAAAAACCCTCCAGGAAAAGAGGAGGGTGGCGTGAGACCAGAAACGTGCGTTATCCTTCAAAGGGGTCAGGGGAGGGTAATAGGAGAGGGCTCTGCCCAGGAGAAGGGTGGTCAGACAGAAGGAGCACAGGTTTTGGCATTAAACAAACTCGCAACTTAATTCAGCCTCCACCAGAATGTGCTGTGCAACCGTAGGAGGCTGGGGATTAGTTACCCTCTCTGGCCCTTAGGTTTCGCACCTGTTCCCAAGGACAGCAAGATGCACCCCAGGGCCATCGTGAAGAGACCTAGGGCGAAGTGTGTGCAGCCCTCACCCTGTGTGTGTCAGTTTACGTATGAGCGTTAAGTAATCCTTCGCCTTAACAAAACAGATGAAAACAAATCTTGGCAGAGGCTTCGAGAATCCTCTAGTTAATAACTCAACTATCTGTCAAGCATGATTTGTACGGTCTGAGCTCCATGAGGGTAGTTTAAAGCCTTGTCACCGACTTTACGATTGCCCTCCCCATTTATTACAGAGGAAGACTTGAAGGGGCCCAGGCGGGGCCGATAGTCCCTGGACGACAAGAGCCTCCTTCCTCGGGTCTCTCACCAACCTTGCGTAGCCTGCCTGTCAATGCACATGTAGAGTCCTAAAAAACAAGTTTTACACTAGCTGACTTTGGCACTAAGCCTTGACTCTTCCACTTATATTATGTGACATTGGCAAGACGATTGACCTTTGGAGACTCAGCTTCCTTGCCTGTGAAGGTGGATAGATAGCTGCCACCTCAAACAGATGCTGTGAAATTTTAAATAAGGAAAACTTGAAGCACCTAGCAAAGATCAGGGGCTCAAAAGCAACTGATGGAGTATTTTTATTTCTTTTTAGCAACTAACCTCTGCATCTTCCCCAGTGTAAATAGGGTAACCCAACAGCAGAAACCACCCCTCCTGCGTTTACAAATGCTTCATTGGAAAGGAATTAGCTCCGTGTCTGTTTCCGTGAAGGAAGACGTGACTGTCCCTCCCCAGGACAGCATCTCTGGGTCTTTGTTGGTCTCTGCTGTCTTGTTCCCAGGAAGGAGGAAGAAACACGCCCTCAAAGAGAGTCAGAGGTGTGGTCTTCCCTGTGGCCTGCCTCTAGCACTGGCGTGAAAGATCACAGCCTTCGGAGACAGGCCTGGGTGGCTTGTGTCCTGCTTTGCAGCTTGGTAGCTCTATGAAGCTAGAACTTGGCAGCCTCAGCGTCCTCTCTAGCACCCGCAGCTCTCAGGGTTGCAGTGAAGTTTCAACACAACAAAGGAGGAGCCTGACCCACTGGTCATCCGGGCATCGTTGTTGCCAGGCTCTCCTGGCCACGCCCCTGCCTCCTGCCTTATGAGTTTTTGCTTCAGGACCAGAGACTTTGTTCTTTGCACTTCCTTTCAGAGCAGACGGGCCCCATGAACTCCTCTGAGGCTCATCTCTATGAATAGTTGCAGTGTGGAATCTGTCTACAACTCACACTCTTCCCCAGTGACCTTGAAGTCAAGTCCCAGGGTCCTCTGTGATGGCAAGACGCAGGGAGAGTGGCCAAGTTTTAGTAATTCGCAAAATCTATACAGCGGCGTCCCCTGCCCTGGACTTCCTAGATCCCTTCTGAGAGGGTCTTGAGCTTATCCTTATTTGGGGAGAACAGGATCACCCTACCGTCATATTTCTCGGTTTCGGTCTGCTTACGCCACAATGTTTTTTTCTTCTACAAATGTTGAATGCTTGCAATAATAGGTAAGACTGGATGTGGGAGATGATATTCTCCAAAAAAGGGCCACAACAATTCTTCTGTTCCCTCCTGTACATCTAGACCCTTATCAGGAGGCACAGCATAGTGATGTTCACCTTAGTCGTGGTAGGTCTTAATGGCTGGCCCAGCAAGGACGAGGGGTCAGGAGTGACAAGTGTGACTTCTCAAGTTGGATGAGAAAAGGTGACATGGACTCCGCCTCTCTCTGTCTCTGTGCCTGTCTCCGGGCGTCCCAGCAAACTCGCTTTGGAGCCCTGCTCCGTCACACAAGAAACGTTGCTATTCGGAAGCCTCTAGGCCTCTTCCCAGCACCATAGATGGGGAATTTCCCAAAGAAGGAAAGACTGTTAGACCTCAGAAATTTACCCCTGAACTTAAGAGTAGAAACAGATGGAGGGCAACTAATTATTCCCACAAAACAACAGCAACGAAGTAAGACAAGACCTAGATGGGGTTTGGTTGTCTCCTGAGATCGGGAATAGTGTAGAAGGAAGTAGAAAAGGGAGCTTCCTGTGGTCTCTTATAACACTTGTCCAAACAAAGAATTTCACTCGTTGCCCCTCCTCTGGCTGGGGAGGGAGGGGCCAGCAGCAGAGGAGAACCCAGGGGAATGGTAGCTTGAAACTGTTGAATCTGTCAGACCGTCTGTATTAGGAGGACAATCCAACCCAAACATGGTGTCTCCACCCACATAAGAAGGATACACCCTGGGCTAGTCGGCATAAAACCTATTACAACAACACAACTATGAAAAATTGTAAGAAAACATCCACCAATCAAAACAGTCATGACTGCAGGTGAAGCTCCGTAAGGAAACAGAAACATAGGCCAACAAACACCAGGAATCATCAGTCCGCCAAGTGAAGTTCAAGGGGAAGATACAAGCAGGCTTTCACGAAGGCAGGCAGGGAATCAAGGAGGATTTGCCTATGTTGTATTTGGGCAAAGAAAAGCGCCTAGTAGTGTTGCCAATATTAAAGATGAGAACCGTAAACAAGCAAATGTCCCGCTACCGTTAAAAATCACAGAAGGCAAGGGGCGCCTGGGTGGCTCAGTCGGTTGAGCGGTTGACTTCGGCTCAGGTCATGATCTCCCGGTTGGTGAGTTCGAGCCCCGCGTCGGGCTCTGTGCTGATAGCTCAGGGCCTGAAGCTTGCTTTGGATTCTGTGTCTCCCTCTCTCTGACCCTCCCCCGTTCATGCTCTGTCTCTCTCTGTCTCAAAAATAAATAAACGTTAAAAAAAATAAAAATTAATAAAAATTAAAAAAATCACAGAAGGCAAAAGTAAAGGGGAGGAAGAGAGAGCACGTGATACTTAAAATTTTCTTCCGGGGGCGCCTGGGTGGCTCAGTCGGTTAAGCGTCCAACTTCAGCTCAGGCCATGAGCTCCCGGTTTGTGAGTTCGAGCCCCAAATCGGGCTCTGTGCTGACAGCTCGGAGCCTGGAGCCTGCTTCGGATTCTGTGTCTCCCTCTCTCTCTCTGCCACATCCCCCCCATCTGTCTCTGTCTCTCTCAAAAATAAATAAATGAATTAAAAAAAATTCTTCTGAAAAAAAGGCATATACTATTATAAAATAAATATTTTTAAAAATATTTTCCCAAAAGAACTTATTAAAATACAAAACTGTCTAAATGAACGAGTGGTATACATAAAAATTAAAATCTGAAGCATAAGACGCCACTATCTGAACGCTGAGTTTGAAAAAAAAGAAAAAGAAAAAAACACAGACAAGAAAAGAAAAAACCCGTCAAGACCGAGTCTGGTGAGGAAATACAACTCTTGTTGGGAGGAGTGTGAAGGTGCACAATCAACTTAGAAAACTTTTTGGTAATCTCACCAAAAACTGACTCCATACATACCCTAGGAGTGAACGATTTCACTGTTAGAAATAGGCTCCAAGGAAATAAACACACACACACACACACACACACACACACACAGCAGAAGATAGGGGCAGGAACATTCTTAGGAACATGTTGCACGAAAGCTCCAAAATGGAAACAGTACAAATATTAATGATTAGTTGTTACAAAGGCACGCAATCCAGTGCTCTGCTGTCATGGCCAAGTTTTAACTATTGCTACCTGCAAATCGGGGCTGGCTAGAACAGACAGAATGCCGAGCGAAAGAACCCTAATGCGAATCAGTACACAGAGTATGATCTCACGGATACCAAGTTCTACAAACAAGCAAAACCTCACTCATCACTGAAATAAGACTAGAGGTTATTTTGAGGGAGCAGGCGCGAGAACCAGAATAGAACAAGAGGACGACGACCACTGAGGTCCTGCTAATGTCCCGGGTCCTCTTTTCTGTGGTCCACATGGATTTGTTTCCTTAGTAACACCCCCCAGGCCACATACTGGTGATTTTGACACCTTACTGTATTTGTTACACTGCAACTACTATTTCCAACGTTCACAAATCACCTTTGGACGTATAGGGTTGTGTGATTACCCTAGTCAGTCACGGTGGAAAAGTAGAAACGGAAATGCAAAGACTTTAGGTTACTTGTCCGAGGCTCAAGCCCTGCGCCGCGTCTGACTCAAACCTGAGTGTTCCTCTCGCGACCCTCTCGTTGCTTAGAACCTCACAGTTTTGCAGATGCCTGGGCGATGACGGGCGGCTGTCATCGTCTGCCGGCAGGGGACTCACAGGATGATAACGGCACACACTCGGGATCCTCAGGCCGGGGTGGGGAGAATGTTGGCACCGGAAGAGTTAAATTGTGAGAGGACTCGAGACGGAGTGGTTCAAAGCCCTCGCCAATAACTCTTTATTATGTGCAGCGTTTTCAAAGCAAAATTACACCATGTTAGAAAGTGAATGAGGCAAATTATTGATGATGTCATCGAAGTAATAACTGCTAATGAGCATTTTACTTCTGGGGATTGCTTCATGCCACACTGACAGGAACCACTGATTTGCTTTCTGCGAATCTATTTGGATTATTTACAAGGCATCCTGAAAGTTGTAAAAGCATAATGTGAGAAAACGATAGATCAAAGTTGGAATAGAACACAGGGATGACAGAAGGGAAAATGTATTCCCTCTTGTGTAATGGGTAGTTTGACAAGGGTTTGAAGGACTTTCCTAAGGGGTGACAGTAAGCACATATTTAAATGATTAGATTTCCACCCATATTAAAAGGAAGCATAAATAAAAATTAAAATGTGCTTTTATTTCCCCAAAGGAGTTTGGAAGAAAATGGCCATTTAGTGGGAGATTTCATTTTGATGTGACATCCGCAGTCCTGGGGACAGGGACACTATGGGCACTGGCCCTTCGGCAGTGTATTATTTGACAACCGGTGATGATCCAAGACTCAAGTCTCTGCTTGTCCTCTCCCCCCCTGCCCCTCTCTCTGCATTCCAGTGGCCATTAGCATCGTCCCCTGGGGGCAAGAAGCATAAAAAGAAAGACATTGAGATTCTCGCTAGTCATGTGGATATTTGTAAGAACTGGCATAGTAAAAAGGAGAGAGAAAAGAGTCGCATTAGTGGCTGGGAAGGAAAAGAAAAAAGTCAATATGTTAAAAGATGTCTAAGTGTTGATGGGCTCTCATGCAGGCATTAGCAGTGAGCCGTAGGGCCTTGGTTCCATCTGTGACTCCACCGCCTATGAATATCCCAGCTAGGTGGGGGTTCTGGACACCGTCTGAAATCCCGGAAGGACCACCCAAAGAGGCCGGGTAAAGCGTAGCCAACATGTTGCTGCGGAACTTGGTCAAGGAAGATCTAGAAATGCAGAATAGGCAGCTTCAGGTCAGAGACACAAACCGAAGAGAAAGCAAGTCATTGTAGATGGATCTCGAAGGTCCAGATCAGGCACCCAGGACCCAAGCTTGAAAGGACCCACGCTTTGTTTAATGCTTTGCTGTTGCCATCTTGAAATTCTTACTAATTGTATTTTTGAACTATGCTTCCTACGTGAAGTCAGAGGCAGTGAAGGAGCACGTGTGTGAGCAGATACGTGTGATGCGTGTCCACCTTTCCCTTGTGGCTTGGTTCGCACGCGGTGTTTGGGACGCCCCATGCGTAGAGTTGCATCGGATCGCCCTGCCCAGAAAGCAAAGTGTGGACGAGTGATCTCATTGTGTCTACTGCTGAGTGAGCAGTGGTGACAGGCTGCACTTTCCTTTCAAACCAGGACTTGCATCAAATGCAGAAAAAAGGCAGAGTGACGTTCTAAGACATCATACCTCCTCCTGGTCACGTTACTTCCCTGTGTTAGCCAATCACGTACGAGGAAAACGAGGAAATAGAAGGAAAGTGGAAGAGAAGGCAACCCTTTGTTCTGCCCTACCTGTCGCCCTTCTCATCAGTGAGTCAAAGGTGGAGGGATGCCTGATGGCTCAGTGGGTGGAGCCTGTGCCTCTTCATCTGGAGGTTGTGAGTTCAGGCTCCACACTGGGTGTAAAGATAACTTGAAAATCGGAAAAAAAAAAAAAAGATAATGATTAAAAAAGGTGGAATGTGATAGTATGTGAGGTTTAAAAAAAATTTAGTTTAATTTCACGCCCTATTTCCACCGTTCCGGTAAGAATGAAGTTCACGTGCGTGTTGAGCCACGAAAGAGGACTGGGGTCCTCAGTGATTATACGTAAGTGCGAAATGTGCTTATATACTATCCAATGTTACATTGCACGGTACAAATTAAAGTTTTCCTTACTTAGAATGGCATCAAATGACAAATAAAAAATAGCGTAACAAGTACAGAAACCACAAGAGAAATAAAAAAAAAAAAACCACACTTTTATTTGTATTCTAATGGTACTTGTATTCCTGCTCTAAGAAATCCTATATTTTTTATTTTGCAGTGGGAGCAACGAATTGTGCAACCTGTCCTGGCCAGAAACAAGGTCGCGGTGGTTAGCATGAGCGCTTCCCAAGACCGTCGGTGGCTTATGAAGAACTTTGTCTATATCCACAGGCGCACTGACCCAAAGTAGACATTGTAATGATTTCTCCAAAATGCACACATGGTGGGTTCCAATGAACCAGTTTTAGACTTACTCCATTTTTTAGGGAAATATTAATTAAACATTTATCAAGCGTTACATGACATTGCCCAAAGGGAAAGCATAATATTCTAACCATTTTAACGTGACAATCTCTTTTATTTCAAGGCAGAATTTGCTTCAATCTTTCTTTAACCTCTGGCCCCTGATTCCTTTCATGCTACACCTCAGACACGATTCTCAGCGTGATCCCCACCCTCAACCCTGAACCTCCTCCTTAGGCACGAGGAGGTTGCCGCTCAGGAACTCCGCGAGACACAGTCGTGCGCAAAAAGCTTCCCTCCTCCCTCCCTGGGTCCTGGTCTTAAAGCGGCCCCTCCCCCTCCCTCCAAGCAAGAGCACGGACAACTCTGTGAGGGTCTCAGCTTCTGGGGGATCGCAGCCTTGTGAGGGTCAGGGTGTCACTTTTTGCGCTCCCAGCACCTAGCAAGTAACTGGAACAACAAATAACTGCTTGGTTGTTCGTTTTTAATACTGATTTTTCCCAAATTAGTTTTTATGGAGAGCATTCTACATACGATGTTTTTCTCAAACCGGACATGAATGAGCGGAATGAATGGGAAGTAGATTTGTCAATCGCTTCATGTAGGCTGATTTTGATGCAATAAACCATGTTTGGCTTGGCTTCTCAGTAGAGGGGAGTGGGAGGGTACAGAGTAGATGATGTTGAAACTTACGGGTTGTGGGAGAGGCTCCAAATATGATGGCATCATGCAACAAGGAGTTTCTCATCTTTCCAGAGTAAAGGGTTCTGAAAAGTAGCAATTCAAAATGAATCGACATTTTAAAGCTCGTGGAGGAGATTTGCCCCATCTGAAATTCTTGAAGGAAGAGGAAATCTTTGTTCCTCATCCGACAACGCTTTGAGATGGAACCTGGGAGTCGGGGGTGGGGCGGGGGTGGTACGCCTGTCAATTACAGGGCTTTGATCAATTTTCTGGGCCTCGATTTTCCTCATCTGCTAAATAAGCCTACAGACACAGATCTCTAATTTCTTCCCCAGGATTTTAAAGTCCTAAAGACAGAAGTCTATGAAAGCTGGTAAATTCTAAAATCCATATATAGTGAAGAAAAGGGAGACCTCCGTGGTTGAACCCCTCTGACATGCCAGGCTATATGGTTGACACCTTACGTATATTATTTCTCTTAACTTTCATCATGATCACGAGAAGCTCAGATTGTTATTTCTTGTCGGGCATCAGAAGCAGGTTCAGAAGGAAAGCGAATCAGGTCATGTTACACATCAAACACCACCAGGACATAGCAGCAACCAGAAGAGGACCCAGGTTTGGCAGAAACTGCCCCCCTCCATTCCTTCATGCTCAATCCGTCTCCTCTCTTCCTCTGAGAATTTCCCAGCTCTCTTTTCCAGTCTCCTGGTACCCTCCAATAGGTAGAGTGATGGGGGTTGAGAAATGCCGCACCCCAGCTCTCCTGGCACGTTGGGTAGAGCTAGGCTCCTCCCCCACGTAAGAGAGGGCAAAAGAGGCATATGAAGGCATTTGGGGAGCTAGAAAGCAGAAGTGCTGGGATCCAAAGGCAGAACAAGGATTTCACCTTACTTCCACAAGTGGATCTTCTCCTCCAACCTCAGATCTGCTGGTGGCTGGCTGCCAATAGCAGGTGATAAACAACACTTTTAGCTGAATTTAAAGAACTAGGGCACAGGGAACTGATAGATTTACAGCAAAAGGCATACGCTGAGCCAGTCTTTGGTAGTTCCTTAAAATAATAATGACAATAATAAAGTCCTTCTAGGCTTAAACCACGGGATGATTTTACCCTGAGCAATGGCTCAGGGGTCTCCGCTGAGAATTTTTGCAAATTTCGGTCCAGATAACCGGCCAGTTAGGGTGAAGGCTTTCAGAGCTGTGGACATGAAGCCCCATGACAAACTCATGGGGGACACAGGCAGCCCTACTGTCCCTCCTGCTGGCACTGTTTCCATAGCCCAGAGACAGACAATAAGAGGGTTCCTGGGACCAGATCTGGTTTCAGGTGACAGAAGTATCTGGAAAACACTCTCCCAGGGGATGCGATGAGGGCTACAGAACCCGTGACCTTGCCTACCAGCGGGAGCTAATTTGGGCTCGGAGACTAACAAATCAATAAACCAGGGTATTTTGACACAGCGCTGAAATGCACCGTCATGTGTTGCCTCATTGTGTATGCGCACACTTGTGGTTGCCTCGCGTGGAATCCTCCTTGGAGCACTGTGCTGTCAGTGGCTCTGGGACGGCTCAGACCTCATAGCCCGTCACGACAAATTGTTGCACCGTTCACAGAGTTTCTTCACTTCCTAAATATCTTATAATGTTATATAAAAAAGGTGGATATAAAAAATGTAGTTACTGCTGCCTAACTATAATGAAAGAAATGAATTTAGCTAGTCGAAGTGATGTCACCTTTGTCACATGCGTGGTGCACCAGTGAAACAAGTGGGTTTGGGAGACAACCAAGACTGAGTTCAAATCCTACCTCTGCTGGTCATCCAAGGGCCCCATGATCAGGGTTCTCATCTACACGGTGAGAAACCACGATACTGCCTCACTTGGTTGTTGGGAGGGACACACACTCTTGCCGTAACCCATTTATTCTTCTCACTTCTACAGGAAGACCAGTTACGAACCACTAACACGTGGCTCACCTGCCAGACGAAATAACTTCAAGAGGTCCATGCCCTCTGTTATTCTCCATAGATTATTGTCAATACTCATTGTAAGAAACTGCAAGGCAATGTGACAACCCATTTATTTGTAGCCACATCTAATAAATACTAACAGTGGACTATCTATGACTTTCTACACAGGGAAAGCATTTGAAGACCTTCAAAGTCAACTTGGAATTCTTCCATCCGCCTTAACTTCTGTTTCATATTAAAAACCCATACACGGGCTGCTGAGTGGCTCAGTCGGTTAAGCGTCCGACACTTGGTTTTGGCTCAGGTCAGGATCCTACATTTCATGAGATGAAGCCCCGTTTTGGGCTTTGCGCTGACAGTGCAGAGGCTGCTTGAAATTCTCTCTCTCCCTCTCTCTGTGACCCTCCCCTACTCATGCTCTCTCTCTCTCTGTCTCTCTCTCTCTCAAAATAAATAAATAAACAAAAAAATAACCCACGTCATTTTTTTCAACAAACATCCATTGAATGCGTGCTATGTGTAGGATGTCTGTACTGAGAGGTCCTTTCCTTTGTGAAGCTTTCCTTCGGTGCCTTCTTTTCTGGGCTTCCACTGTAATTGAGATACTATTTAATTGTAGCACAGTAATGTCCCCTGCTGGATTTGATGCATGTATCTTGGAATCATTGCCACCTGGCATAGTATTTAACACTTCATAGACAATCAGTTTCTATTGACTGGATCATTTTGAAACCATTCTTCCGTGTTTTAAAGAATTAGGTTTAGAATATTGGTTTCGCTTCCATATTCCCTATTTATACCTATGGATAATTATTTCTGATAATTATTCTGGGATTTATTAAAAGCTTGGGGGAATCTCAACTCAGAATAAAATTATAGTTCTGTGTTTCAATAGCAGGGATAAAACTAGTCTTGCAGAAGATAGAAGGAATCCTAATTTCCTGCCCACATCTTCCTTAGGCAGAGTCAAGGAGTGATAGCCACAGAGACGTGGCACTCGTATCCCCTATGAAGAAAAGACTTGGTTCCCCAGCTGTTGGTAGAACTGTTAGAAGATTAGCTTCAGTTGCTATCTATTTCAAGGATTACCTCAGCAACAGATAGCCGCCTTGCCCAAGGTCACACTCTTTCAAGAGTGACTCACATCTAATGGTTGATCGAGGCAGAGGCACAAATGCCCAACCATTACAGCCCGATGCAGGATAACTTTGATGGACCATTGTAGTTGCAACGCTCTCCATAAGATCGACTGAGACTGTGCCTGAATGCTAGCTCAAATTTTCCTTTTCTCCAATCCCACTTTCTACGCTTTCCTTCCGGGGAGATTGATCACGGGCATACTCTAACAAACCTCTTGAACATTAAACTTTATTTTGGTGTCTGTACCCTGGTGAATTCAAACAGCTGATTGATGTAAGCAGGACTACGTTGGGATTTGGTAGCTGTGTTACTCACCACCCAGCTGGTGATTAGGGTGCAGTCGCTTGTGGTTGCTTGTGCCCATATAGTCCTGGCACCAGATGGTACCAACTTGTTAATACTTTCCCTGGCGGTGAGTTGGGATGCTATACCAACAGAAGGAAATGAGCTTGCGGGTGCAGTTCATCAGGCATCTGAAAGGGAGGAGAAGATAAAGGATATAAGGGTAGTGAGATTATATTACTATCCTTAAATTTTGTGTAAGATCTGGGAAAACATAACAACAAAGTTAAGACTGATTAAGAGGCCAAGGGTGGAAGCCACGGTGTCTGTGGTGGTGTATAAGAAGACTCTAATCTCTTACAGCAGAATGGCAGAGAAAGCTGGGAGTCGCCCATAACTGAATCATCAGGGTAGCTGAGCTACAAAGAAGAGTACACTCATAACCACGGCCTGTTGATGCCTAGGTGAAGGGTCTTATTAGAATGAGTGGGACGGAGGTACATGGAACTGGAGACATGTGGGTTGCTGCCCCTAAAAATTATAAATTCTCAGATTCCCCCAAATCTGAGCCTGCAGAAATGGCCTTCCCCTCTCTGTTAACCCATCCAGAGGTCTCTCCCCTGAAAGACCGCTGGTACCCCCTCATGATCTGGCCCCATCTTTCTTCCTGGCCATTAGGCCAATAACTAAGGTAAGTGGCAGCATAATCTAACCAGCTATATACTGAGCCTGGTAAGGGAGGAAAGGGACCACGTTCCAAAGAAGTTGCAAGACCTGCTAACATGGACCAGCTGGGGCCAGGTAACTGGTGGGAGGATTGGATTGTGAAGGTGCTTGATCAAGGACGCTGGGGCATAAGAGTGGCTAAGGATGGCTTTAGTGACTTAGGACCACACTCTCAACTTACAGGATATGACAATTAGCAAAACCCCAGTTGATGGTGAAAACTGGTTCTTATAATCATGCAAACTGGTTCCTGGAACATGGAAAATATAATACCCAAGATAAGTGAGGTCTAAATGCCAGAATTTCTTTATCTGATGAGGTTAAAAGGCTCAAGAAATAGGCATGCTGAAGTAGATATACAATGTATGAAAAGGTCACATTATGGTTATATTCCATGAGAAATTCCAGAAGAAACATCAACACCAACATCAGCAAGAAGCTCATTCGTGGCTCCCCTTTGTAGGCAGGGTTAACAGTGGGAGAGGACATTCTAGAAATAGACTCACTCATGGCAATGAGGATGATAGGATCCCCGATGAGGCCAGGTGGTAGTAGTTAGTTGTTAAAATACGGATAAACACAATTGTTTTAAAATGTGGCAGGATTGAAGTTGCAGGCAAGAAGACCTTACCCACAGAGAATTATAGAGGTAATCAATAGAACACAGTGTCCTTAGAGTCAAAACAGATGGAAAGCCAATAAGTGTAATATTCAACTTGTCTCATCCAAAGAAATCAAGGATGAATGACCTAGAGCTTGAAAACAGTTGGCTCCACTCGATGTGTGTGTGTGTGTGTGGTGTGGTGTGTGTGTGTGTAGACATATCTGGACCTGAGCCAGTTTTAGAACTGAGGACCCATCAAAAAAAGGAGACAACAGAAAGAAAGATTTTGCAATGCTATAGTGAATTGTATAGGAATCCGGATAATGACTTTCCCCAAAGGGATCAGTAGACATTTATTCCAGTAACTTTATACCAGGGAATAGGAAAATCCGAATTGACACTGATGCTGGAGCCCCAAAATGTCATCAGGGTCCCCATGTTGTAGTGGGGTCAAGTAAGTAGACCGAATCCTGTCCAATGTCCAACCAACTATCTGTCCACAGTCTACTCCTTGTCCCATACCCTTCTGAATCTGATCCTTCCACCAAGCCCAAATAGTAAGTAAAAAAACAGTGTCATGGCCCAGGGGTTTTTGCAAAATAATAATTTCATTCTCTAGTATCTAAATGATGTACAGGGAGTGGTCCCTATCAAATCCCCAATTAATTCATCAGTCTCCTGAGGAAATCAGATGATTCTGAGAGGAAGATAATGTACCACCATAAACTTCACCAAGTAGTCACCCTAAGTACCATTGCAGACTTTGTTACAAATTAAGTATCTTTGATATTGCGGATTAACATGGTCTCAATAATGGCACGTGGGGCTGCCTAGGTGGCTCAGTTGGTTAAGTGTCCGACTTTGGCTCAGGTCATGATCTCATAGCTCGTGAGTTCGAGCCCCATGTCAGGCTCTGCGCTGACAGCTCAGAGCCTGGAGCCTGCTTCAGGTTCTGTGCCTCCCTCTCTCTCTACCCCACCCCACTCATGCTCTGTCTCTCTCAAAAATAAATAAATGTTAAAAAATTTAAAAACATAATGGTATGTGGCCATTGATTATGGTTTTTCTTTTCTATTCCCATCAGAAAAGAAGATCAAACATAGTTTGTATTGCATTGAATAGATAAAACCGTAGGTTCATACGTGTCCCCTATGATGATATTAATTCCTTCCCTCCCCAACCTTGTATATAGTCTAAAGAGATCCTGGACTATCTAACATCCCATAGAACATCCCTTTGACCTACAACATTGATAAAACACACTTATCAGACCAGATGGGCAAAAATGGCTACCTTGTTGGAGCCTCAATAAAACACATATACAACTGAGAGGGGAGATAAACCCTACAAAGAGTCATGGGATACCCATGAGTAAAATATTTTGATTTAGGAACAAACTAGGATTCCATATATATTGGTTTTGCGAAGCTGTTGTAGGAAATTACCATAAAATGGGAAACTTACAACAGCAGAAATTTATTTTCTCAGGTCTGGAGTCCAGAAGTCCAACGTTACAGGGTTGACATGGCCATACTTCTTCCAAGGGCTCTAGGGACAATTTCATTTCTTGCCTGATCCTGCTTCTGGCTCCAGGCATTCCTTGGGTTGTGACTTCATCACATCAGTCTCTGCCTCCATGGTCACATTGTCTCCATCTCCTGTGTCTGCAAAATCTCCCTCCCGTCTCTTGTGAGTACACTTGTCATTGGATACACGGCACGCCCAAATAATCGAGGGTGATCTGTTCATCTCTAGATCCTTAACTTCATTACACCTGCAAGGATCCTTTCTTCAAAACGATGAAGTTCACAAATTACGGGAATTAGGAAGTAGGTGTATCTCCTGGGGAGTCATCATTCAACCTACTGCACCATCCAAATTAAAAGACAAATTATTCCATAATATGCTTCTTCTCACACAAAAAAAGAAGCATACCACCCGGTAGCTAGGCCTCTTCACACTCTGGAGAGAACTCCCACCTGGGAACACTACTCTGGCCTGTGTAACAGGTAACATGAGATGCTGCCAGCTTCGAGTAAGGTCAGAATAGGAAAGGGCTCTGTAGCAAGTAGCATCTCCATTTGGGCCACATGACCAGTAGACCCTAAGATATTAAACATATCCAGTGCTGGGAAAAGATGACCTGGGGAGCCAAAGACCAGCCCAGAGAAAAGAATCCCAGAGCAAACTTTGAGATTCTGGAGTGAAACTATCAGTAGACCCATGCAACGTACACACAGTGGGAAAATCAATACCTTTTGAAAAACGACTTCTGGCTTGTTATTCATCCTGGTTAAAAAAAAAAAAAATAGAGCACCTATCCATGGGATTCTTTGTTATCCTGTACACCAAACTGTCTGCAGTGAGCTGGATTTTGTCAGAACACCCCATGCCATAAAATTGCCAATGTGGCCAACTATGATACGTCGTAAGAAGGAAGTGGCATCTCAGGAAGCACAGCGAGTTTCATGAGCAGGTACCCCTGACACCCATGTCTTCCACCGCTGATGTCCCAGGACCCTCCATCAGCACACGCCAGTGGCCATGTGGGGAGATCCCTGGGTCCGCTGATGAAGGAGGAAGTGTCCTTCATAGAAGACTTATGTCACAGATGAGTTGGCTCCGAATATGAGCCCAAGTTAGAAATAATAGTCTCATTTGGAGGCAACCTTGAAAGATTAGTGAGGAAAAGTCCTCCCCCCGCTCCCAATGCGCACGACTTTGGGAAGAGCGTGTAGTGATATAGTGATGCCATTGGCCACGCTGTCATCAGCGCTGGTCATTGGTGGGTCCACTGGGTTCTTGCACGTTTATGTAACATCCCTTGTCAGTGGATTCAACCCTCCATACACCTTCACACAGCGGTGCTGGCCAGGACCTTGTAGGCAGGAAATTATAATCTATAGCTGAAATATCTGTCAATTTCTCTTAGAATGAATTGCTGGCCCTTGAAGTCTGGGAAAGGCTCACTTGGTCGGCTGCCACTTAGCGACCCGCTGGGTCTGCTGAAGGAATGGCGCTATACTGTCACACCGCCCAGAAGCTGCTGGCTTCAAAGAGGATGGGCACAAAGAGTGAAACCACAGCCGGAGCACCAGCTCAGAGACTGGTGGAAGATAGGTTACCATCTCCGGGAAGCAGTATATGCACCAAAGCACAGTCTCCCTATGACGCTCTGTTCCCAACAGGAAGAAAACACGGGTCCAGGAACAATGCGATCGAAGCAGAAATGGAACGTCCTTGAAAATTTCAGGAGAATCGTTTCCAGCTAGCATTGTCTGCCGTCCTCACCATCGATGCTGCATGATTATAAGAAGTGATTTTGACATGTTTACAGCCTCGAAACACTATCTGCATATACTCTTTTCTAGATATCTACTTGCAGAGGTATTTTGCCAAAGGAGAAGACACTCCCCAAAAAGATACTTCATTAAATTAAGGATTCTATACAAGAGAGCCCAAGGGGATCTCTAGGGTGGGAGGGGCAGGAGATCCCAAGGTGACAGCCGGAAAACAGGTTCAGCCAGATGCCAATCCAGACAGAGCCTCTGGGAAGCAATGTCTTCAAGTAGAGGTTTTTGTATTTTGGACGTGCCCAACTATATTACAAGATTTTTTTCTGGGGAGGGTTTTGGGATTGAATTAGTAATGATTAATAGAAGAGACAGGAGTAAGACAAGGTTAGGGAAAACAAAGCAGTCGAAGGAAAGTCATTAAAGTGTAGTGTATTTCCTGATTTTGAGTGGCTTTTAGAATCGCAAGGTAGAACACTAAACTTTATCCAAATGAAACTCTAATCGAGATAGGGGGGAGGATGATGGACCAGGAAGCGTGCCTGAATAGGGCAGGGAAAGGGATATGAGAGAGAGGTGGATTCTCACCTTCAAGGGTCTAATTTTTATTAAAGTGCGATTTGGCAGAAGGTTATCAGCCCAGGAGCTGGAGCCTTATCACAAAGGCCTCTACTGTATTTGCTTTAGAGAAACGTTTGGAGATTAGTTTCCTTTTATGTTCATGTCACCCTTATGAACGAGTATAAGGTAGATTTCCCCCTGGCCGTTTTACCAAGAAATGTTATATTTCCCTGGAGAAAAACCTTTTTGGTGGTTGTCTTTACATTTTCCCTGTGAACACAATGAATCTTACACTAACCCGTTTTCAGTCTTTTGCTTTGAATGCTAATACATGCAGAGGTCGCTTTGCATTACATTTTTATCACGTGCACAGAACATAATGACATTCAGCTTGCATACTAACTCTGCCGCTGAGTCATTGTATTTTCTGACTTCCCTTTTTCTTTTCTCCATCATGCCTTCATTTCCAAATTCTTATAATGGCTGTGTTTCTTCAAATTGCCTTACATTATTTTGTTTTGGAATGAGGCAAGGTTAAAAACAAATAAACATATAAATAAATGGAACTTTGGGCACATTAATAAATTTTGGATGCGCTTTTCGTAATCACTCTGCTTGTTTATGTACTGTGCTGTCACCATGTTTTCCCACTGGAGCATAAATTTACAAACATCATGCAAATGCATTATTTGTAATAAAACTGACTAATGAGGATTAAAAGCCAATTATTCCTATACATCTGCTGGCTATGGCTGGCAATAATCGTGCATCATTCAGATTGGTGGTTATGTGTTTGCCTTAGTAAGATTTTAATCACTCATTAATTTATGGATTACAATATGCATCATGGGTGCCAGCGTTCCCCAAACTGCCTCAGACTTCTAAATCAAATAGCTAGAGAACTTGGAAATGTGATAACATAGGCTTCTTTCCTGAGTTGTGTCTTCATGCCGATGTCTACTGAGGAGTCGTAGATGGGGTCAGACAAACCCCCCATGAAACACATCGTGTACAATCGATCCTCTATTCCATTGATGAATTACTTAACATTTTTTTTTTACAATATCATGCTATGCATTTTTGTGTTATTATTATTATTATTTTTTTTTGGTCAGGTAATAACATCTTGATAGTCTAACCTCTGGAGGTACGATATATATGGTATAAGGGCACGCTTTCACAGGTAGAAACAGGCTCAAATCTTGTTTCCAGTCCTTCTTTGTTGCAAGATCTTAGGCAAGTCACTTAGTGTTCTCAGATCCATTCATATAAACATATTTTTTTTATTTTATTTATTTTATTTTATTTTGTTTCGTTTCATTTTGCTTTTGAGAGAGAGGGCACGAGTGATCAAGGGGAAGAGAAAAAGAGAGGGGGTGGGGAAAGAGTGTGGAGCCCAAAGCTGGGCTGGAGCTCACCCAAATCAGGGCTTGTGCTCAACGGATGCAGGGCTCTAACTCACCCGATGGGGGGTGGGCTCCAGCTCATCTGATGCAGGACTGCAACACATGAACCATGAGCTCATGACCTGAGCTAAAGTCCAATGCTTAACCAACTGAGCCACCCAGGCACCCCATATAAACACATTTTTAATAGAAAAAGATGCAATATAATTAGAAATGAGGATTCTGATAAATGGCACACCGGTCTTGGAAGAAATGGTTCTTAACGTTTGCAGGAATAAGTTTACTGGGAAAAGGATCAGTGACCGACTCCTCCCTTGACCCTTGAACCAGAAAGAAGAGACAGTGGAGGATGTGGCCAATTCCACTGGAGACCCCCCCTCAATGCCTCTCAGCTATGTGGTGACCAAAATGGGTGTATGGGCCCATTGCACATCACCCTCCTCCACCAGGTGAGACTAAGTCTGTTTCCTTCCCTCTCACCCACTTCCCACGTATACCCAGCACCTCTGATCTCAGTAAGTCCAGCTTTGGAAAGGACATCAATGGTAGGACACTGTCAGCAACAAATCCATGAGGGTTAGCAGAGATTTAGAAGCACCGTACTATGAGTAGCGTGTTTTTATGCTTACAAAACCAGCCAAAAAATGCAGAGTTTTTCAAACACACCAAAGGTAGGATGGGAGGGTAGTCAGAAGGCCATATTGAAGGGATCAGGGGAAAGCATCTCACCTTACAGCAAAACAACACAAGATAAAGGCCTACCAGATACTTAACATGTGGCCAGAAACAGTGCTTACGACACAGTTTAAGATGTGCAGGGAATATCAAGGCAGCACCCAGGTGGACAATAAAATGATCAAAGCCAATATACACTCATGCCTGTTGGCAAACTGCAGACACATACAGATCTCACCTCATATAGGAAGAACTAAAGACAGCAACGGAAAACATCATGCGCGCTACGAAAAGATTCTAACGTGTAAAAAGGTAAGACACACCCATAAAGATCCAGAGCAAAAACACATTTATGAAAATAATTCAATACAAATGGCGGGAAAAAAAATCAGGAAGTGTCTGCTTTGTGTTCTGGGCATAAAAGAAAATATTAGTGTGTGAAGTGGATGGAATGTGGGTTGTTCCGGTGACAGATAAAGTTTTAAAGGGACTGGGAGAATCAGGAGAGAGAAATAGAGTTAAACCAAAAATGCAACAGCAAAAATTAAAATCTATATTGGAGGTAGTTAAAAGTAGAACCAATACTTGTAGAACCAATGATCTAATACAGGAGTCAGCAAATAATGGGCTAAATCTGGCCCATCCCTGGTTTTGTATTGTCCTTGAGCTAAGAATGATTTTTACACTTTTAAATGGCTAAGAAAGAAAAATCCAAGAGGAATAAAATTTTGTGACACATAAAAACATTTGAAGTGTTAATTTTGATGTCCTGCATAAAGTTTTATTGGCACACTGGCGCCCCTCCCCCATCATTTACATAATGGTCCGTGGCTGCTTTCTTGATACAGAAGCAGAAAACTTGTGCAGAGATCCTATAGCCTGCAAAGCCGGAAATATTGACTATCGGGTCCTTTACAGAGAAAATTTGCTAACTTCTGGTGTAGAAGCCTACTAACGAGAGACCTGCTTCTCTAGGGGACAAGGAAAAATCATTAAAATTACAGGAGAGAGAAGAATAGGTATTACAGGTGGAAGGCACACATTGGAACACTTTTGAAAATCCTCTCGTGTGCTGGTGGTACAGAAGTGGTCATTTACGAGTAACAGATTTGCCTTAGTCAAATACAAATAAATAAATGTACTGTGAGCACGGAACAAAAGTATACCACGTTCCAAAAAACGTGAATGAAAAGAAAACTATTATCTTGTGTGAGTTTAAAACTAAAAGGAAAAAAAAAGAAGAAAAAATATCCTTGGGCGTTTAAGTAAGAGAAGATTGGGAGCAAGGCTACTTGTAAAGGAACACAATCAGACTAACCTCAGAGTTCTTTGTTATGTCACTGACTTCAAAAGATAAGAGATTGTCTACCGAATTTGTAACCTGCCAAACAATCACTTGTGAAGGCAAAGAAAAGACTTTCTCAGATGCTTAAGACCCACTCGCATTCACCTCCAGAAGACCTTGAATCAAGGTCTTGACCAAGACATTGAATCAAAAGTAAACTCTCAAAAATGCAGAAGTCAGAAAACAAAGGAATTAATGACCACGCCTCATATCTATTAAATATAGGAAGGCACAGATACATAAGTGTTGTCGAAACAGAAGTTAAATTGAATGCAAGTAACAATAATGATGAAAGAAAAAAATTCTATGATTAAGACACATAGTGGCAAGTTATAATCATACCGGTCTCTGATCATGGATTTTTTTAAAAAGACCCTGAAATTGACAAATATACAAACAAGTAAAAATGTTAAATTTCCCAAATGACATAGGAAGTAGTGTGAGTTCCTATATTGTTCAGGAATTTGGCAGTTAGAGAAATATTCTGTGGTAGTCTGCTGTATAAGTTCATCATAATTTAATAATAGGCCATCATCCGAATGAGTACTTCCTGTATTTTGCTCTTCAAAAACACTGTTGAAGAAGGCTGTTAATAATGTACGTTTTTAGAGCACTGGTTCCCAACGTGAGGTGATTTTATCCCCCGGGAGACAGCTGGCAAACTCCGGGGTCGTATCTGATTGTCGTAACTTCCGTGGTGTCGCTGGCATCTGGAAGGTACCGGTAGAGATTCTTCCCAAAGTCCGCCAATGCACAAGCCAGTTGCTGATAACATAACATTATCTGGTCCAAATTGTCAGTAGTATGAAAAAGCTTCCCCTTCTCCCCCCCCCCTTTACGTATTTACTGGTTTACTTTTATATTAGTATATACTCAGAAATCCTTAGTTTATACTGTGAATTATTACCCATTATTACCATTATTTACGTGTGTCCTGTGTCCTTTTAATATGTCCCCATCATTTTTTTAAATCCCTCGCTTCCAGTGTAGCAAAAAATTCCAGGCTCATCTTGGACTTACGCTGACCCAGCCCTTAAATCAACTATTTCTCCACGGAGTCCTCATTTCTTTTAGTGGAGAGTGGTTATTTAGAAACCAATATTTCAGTGCTAAGTGTGTGCGTTGCTATTGGGATTCAATACCGTTGTCAACTCTAGGTCCCCTCCTGCAAACAGAACTAGACACATACTCATGTGCACAATCTACGTCATTTTTAAAATCTATTTGTAACTATTATCTATCTATCTACCTACCTACTTATCACCTATTTTAAAAAACAAGAATTCAAACTGTTACCTCCAAGTCAAAACCAACGCTATAGAGTTCATTCTAGTCTTCTCCATTTCTATATGTTAACTACCTTCTCTGACAATAAGAATCTGTTCCCTTATCCCCCATATATTTATTTATTGGCTTAATACGATCATACACATAATATCGTACTTCACTTGCTAAAACACCATTACTGAAAAATAGACCTACTGACTTAGCCTGCTATAATATACTCAAAATACCATGTTCAAAAGCAATGAGTTTCTTTGCTCCCCTCTGCTTTAGGGTGCTTAGGCTATTCACTTGGCATATTAGGGTCATTTGTCTCTGTTTGCATTCCATTTGTTTTTTTTTCCCTGTTATTGTGGTTAATTTAATTTTTGAGTGTGTGAAATATTATCATAATTCTAAACGTCAGAATCTAACAAACAGTATACTCAGAAGGTGTCATCTTTCTCTTGTCTTCTGTATCTAGTCTCATCTCCCCATCCTTTCCACTCTTTTTCCGTTTCCCCCGAGAAGACAAATAATGTCATTAATTTCTGATTTATTGTGTGCATACGTATGAGTGTGTTTGGCAAAAAATGAACACGTCTCTATGTATTTTCTTATTTCCTCTTTTTGCTTACACAGCCGATAACATAATTTTGCATACTTCTTTTCCATTTAATAATATATCCCAGAAATCACTCAATACTATCAGTTCATAGAGATATTTGTCTTACATTTTTTAAAGCTGCAAAGGACTCTGTCACACAGAGGTATCATGGTGTTCTTAAACATACTCCCATGTCCGACATATGGACACTGTAGGTTTATTCCAAGGTGTTTTTTTTTTAATTTTTTAATGTTTATTTTATTTTATTTTATCTATTTATTTATTATTTATTTATTTATTTATTTAATGTTTATTTATTTTTTATTTTTTATTTTTTTTTATTTTATTTTTCAACATTTATTTATTTTTGGGACAGAGAGAGACAGAGCATGAACGGGTGAGGGGCAGAGAGAGAGGGAGACACAGAATCGGAAACAGGCTCCAGGCTCTGAGCCATCAGCCCAGAGCCTGACGCGGGGCTCGAACTCCCCGACTGCGAGATCGTGACCTGGCTGAAGTCGGACGCTTAACCGACTGCGCCACCCAGGCGCCCCATGTTTATTTATTTTTTAGAGAGAGAGTGTGAGCGGGGGAGGAGCAGAGAGAGAGGGAGACACAGAATCCGAAGCAGGCTCCGGGCTCTGAGCCATCAGCACAGAGCCTGACGCAGGGCATGAACTCACGAACCGCGAGATCATGACCTGAGCTGAAGCCGGGCGCTTAACGACTGAGCCACCCTTTGCAGCTACAAACTGCAATGTGGCAAGGAATGACTGAAGTATTGCCCTACTTTTTGAAGTATTCTGTTCTTATTTTCCGTGCAACAAAATGTAAGCCTAGGGAAATTAAATTCCTGATCAAAGAATACAGCTTTGAAGTCTATTCCATCTCAAAGATCACTTTTCTTTCTGACCAGGTTGGTCACAATAGCATCAAGGTGGTGGAAATCTTGGACAACAACAACAACAAAAAAGTAAGAAGAAAAAATAAAAAACAGAAACAGTGACTTGCTCATCAGATTAAGCTACAGTTTGGACACTCAGTGAATTTAAAGAGAACACGGAGGCAGGATGGCAACAAATGTTTATTGAGAATTTATTATGTGTCAAGCGTATTTCCAGAGCCAGCAGAGCAGTGAACAATGAGAAGAAAGTAAATAAATAAACCTTACCCTCATATCATGTGTAGTTTAATGAGGGAAAGAAGTAACAAAATCAGCAGCCCAATAAATACAGTACATCGGAGGATGATTAAGTACTGGGTAGAAATACAAAGTGGGGGAGGCAGAGAGAGAGGGACCTCATTGATAGCAGAAGTTGCCATTTTAAATTTGATGGCCAGAGAGAACCTTGAGAGATGACATCTGAGTGATAGCCCATAATTGGTGACCGAGTGATTGATGTGAATATCCTAAGGGGAAGATTCCAAGCAGAGGCAACAGCAAGGGCTCTACAGCATGAACCTCCTGGTGTGTTTGAAAGTAAGGAAGCCAGGACTTCTGGAAAAGAGTGGCAGGAGACAGGACCAGCCGAGTAACAGGAACCGATGCGCGGAGAACTTTTTCAGGAACCGAAATGACCCTAAGTGAGGTAGAAGACTGCTGAGCAGCGGGTGGGGGGTGGCAGCTACTCTGCTGAGAATCACCCGTCGGATGAAAGAACATGGGCAGAGAGACCGGTCTTGCCATGTTGCAATAATCCGCTCGGGCAGGGTCGATGGGGTTGGGGTGATTTCTGAAATACATGTGGAAGCTGTAGCATAGTGGTTTCGCGAACAAATGGGACGTGTGGCTCACGACAGAGAAGGGTCTAAGAAAAATTGCGCAAGATTTTTGACCGGATCGATTGAAATCGGGATCGTTCTCTCCTTGCGAGGGGAAGGCTACAGAATAGTCTGGTTTACTGAACCACCAGCCTTGGTTCAGTAAACTCTTAACTCTTTCCTGGCTATAACTTAGATCAATGATTCTCGGCTGTAGCCCCACACCAATGTCACATAGGAGGCTTTAAAAAATAGTCTGCTGCCTGGGATCTGCCACTGAGTACCCTGAGTCAATTAGGGGAATGGGTGTGAGTATTGTTTCAGGCTCCTTAGGTGATGATCTGAACGGCCATGTACGACAACTGCTGAAGCTTGTAGGGAAATCTAATTAGCTCTGCTGGTGGAGAGGAGAAAACAGAAGCAGGAATTATGCTGAGAATGGAGTCAGGAGTTTTCCAGAAGGATGAGCACATTGCCGGGCACATATTTAGTGTTCAGTTCATGTCTATTGAACGAACCACAGATAAATGAATAAACCGGTTTAGAGGTCATTTTTCACAAATACGTTCCCTTCTCCCAAAATGGCCAAAGGAGGAGGAAGGGCAGGGACGGCAGAGAGCATGACATTTTAATTCTCACAGTGCCCAGTTAGCTTCCTCTATGTCTGTAGGGCTCAGGACACGTATGTGTCTTCATTCTGCTCTTCTGGAAGCATAAATGAGAGCACATGGCAACAGAAGTCATGTTTTAACTGCTGTTTTAACTGCTGTGTAACCATTGCCACAAATTTAGTGGCTTAAGATAATGTAGTCTTTTTTTTTCTTCTCTAACGTTTATTTATTTTGAGAGGAAAGAGAGGGCAAGCGAGGGAGGGGCAGAGAAAGAAGGAGAGAGAGGTTCCAAAGCAGGTTCTGCACTGTCACCACAGAGCCCGATTTGGGGTTGAACCCATGAGCCATGAGCTCATGACCTGAGCCGAGATCGAGTCACTTAAATGGCTGAGCCACCCGGGTGCCCCGACAGTGTAGACTTCTTACCTCATGGTTTCTGTGGTCAGAAGTCCAGCTACAGCCTAACCAGATTTTTTGCTCAGGCAGTCAAGGTGTCTACCAGAGCTGGGCTCCCTTCTGAAGCTTGACATCCTCTTCCAAGGTCACTAGTTGTTGACTGAATTCAGTTCCTGTGGTTGAGGGACTGAGGCATCCAGCTCCTAGAGGCCACTCACCATTTCCTGCTACATGGCTCTTTCCACCATAAGGCAGTTTGCTTCTTCAAGACCCACAACAGAGGGCTTGCAGTCGCCTCTAAATGGTTTGTAAAGGCTCACCTGATTAGGCCAGGCCCACCCAGGATAATCCCTCTTTAGATTACCTCAGAGACAATGGGGCCTTAATTACATCTTCAAACTTTTCATCAGTCACCATATAATGTAACCTAATACAGGCAGCGACACCTTCACATGCACAGGCCCTTTCTGCACTCAAGGGGTGGACGTTACATAGGGAATGGTCGTTGGGGGTCATCTTAGAATTCTGCCTACCACATGGGCTCTTCTCTCATCATGTGGCCCTGTAGGCTTCTATGCTGTCTAGGGGAAGCCACTGATCTCACAGAAGCAGTGGACGTGGGGAGTGCAGTGTGGGTGCCCATTTCAGGGATGGGAGCAGATCTGAATGGCTTTGTGACCTCAGGCAAATCACTGCAAGTCTATTTGTTTTTCCGGTTGGGAGACACTTCCCCATTGGGTTCTCACATTTCGCATGTGTTGCACGCAGAAGCACTCAGTTTTGTTCCGATCGAACTTTTCGACGGCCTTGGAGATGGTATCACGCTGCACAGCAGAGAACAGGTTGGCTTACTATTGAGTAAAATAAAGATAACATCTCCCTCCCAGGCCCAAGTTGCAAAATTTGCTTGCGGCCGAACAGAGAACATGCTCTTTTCTTGAGCTTGGGGTTCCGCATCCGTGATGCAAACCTACTGCGTGTGCCGTAGCCCCCGGGGCTGCCTGCGTGGCCCCCATGAGAACTAGAGGAGAGAGCAAACCCTTGCACTTTCCTGTGTGTTGCAAGCAATGAAGCCCCTCATCTCTGACCCCGGGAGTCACATTTCTTCTGCCAGCATTCACAAAACGGGCCAGCTCACTTGTATGCTTTGCAAAAAAGGATACAGCCTCAGATTTTTTTCATGGTTCTTAACGTTCCCCCATAGTGCCACGAGGCTTCTATACTTGTGTGAGTGATTCTCCCTGCTGAATTTCCTCGGCGTCCCCACCTCCAGTCCTTCCAAATCTCCCTCAGGCATGACTTCTTCCTTGGAAGGTTTCTTAACTCTAGATCTACTCTCTCCCCTAGAAGAAGGCCAATCACCCTTTCCTTCCTGTCACCTTTTAATTTATACTCATTTACCACAAAGGCCAACCTAAAAGGCAAGGTGGCTTCCAGAACACTCTTTGGAAAAGAGGGAGTTGTATTATATCCAATTCCATACAATCCATCACAGGGGAGTCTCCGCATATTTTGTTTTTCACGTCAAAGTGGTATTCGGAGAAGGGACGGGAGCACAAAGCCATCTCCATAAATGTTGGTGTTGGATCCCCATAGAGGTCACCTCATGGAATTCTGAACAAAGGAGGCAAAGAAATGTAACTGAGGCATAATTCCTTCAGGCTGGAGATAAGCTGTGACCTCTGAAGTCTCTTCCTGCCGTGTTGTCACAAACGAGGCTTTAAAATGGCTTTAAAAAATAAATAAAATAAAATCAAGAAATCTATGCTGGGCGGGTCGTGACGAGTGAACGGAAACTGTGGCGTGAGAGTTTCCAGGGACGAGATCGTGTAAGGTTTCCAGAAGAGCTGTCTCTCCCGCAGACGGGATTGAAGATGTCGCGGGGTAGCTGCCCGTGGGCTACCGATGAGGGGGTAACTGGCCCTGAGCAACCCCGGAAAGACTATGAAGCAACTTGCATCATGAGAGGAGAGCAGAATGATTTAGCACAGCGTATAAGTGACCCAAGTGCAACCGTAGAGCCGGTCTGAAATGTAAGTATTTCATGAAGTACGCGGCCAACTTAGCGGCTCGTACCCAGGTTGTGCGCCTGGGTATGAGGGCTTGGGTGCCCGCACACAGGCGTGCAGCCCTGATTTGGACTTTCCAATTGGGAATATAGGGCTCTCCTTCCACACACAGCTAGTTCGTATTCAGTCCTCTACTGTGAGGACTGGTCCCTTGTACGTGGCTAGTAGTCCCCTGAACAAGCTGAACTTAGGGATCGTCAATCCTCACCATCTTGCCTGGGGTCTGACACACGGTGGATGTAAAAATTCCCAAGAGCCTCACCTGAGGGCTCCGTTTCCTTTGCTATGAGTCCAGGGGATTCGACCCCCGCAGCCCCACCCCCCCCCTTGGTTGGCCATCTCAAGAACCTGTCGCCAGCAGTCTCCGGGTCCAGTGCAGGGAACAGCCTGCACGTTCCAGAAGACTCGGTTCAAGTCTCCCCTCAGAGGCCCGACCAGAAAGCCTGGCCCTTGTTGAATGGCGCCTTTGTGGCCGCCCCCTCCCTCTCCCCGTGGGGCCGGGGGGCTGTGGGAGAAGGGGGAGCCCTTGCTTTATGGCATGTTTTGCTAATGTGAGAATCAAAGGCTTTCCAGGTGTTAATGGCGGCAATGGTGCAGAAAGCCCAGGGTGACCTAACTTGGTCCTGGTCTGTGTCGGCGTGATTGCCTCTCTTGGCTCAGCTAACTCTTCGTTTCCTCTCACCTCCCGGTTGGAACGAACCTGGTGAGCTGAGGTAAAGTTTCCCAGGGATTAGGACGTGAACCTGATCTTCCTGCACCCCAGATCCCAAGGCTGGGAGTCAGCCGGCCGAGGAAGGGGAGGGAGGGAGCTGGGGACCGTTCACTCCGCAGAAGCCACAGCTCCCCGCATCTTCCAGAGACGCCGGAGAAGAAAACGAGTTTCGTTAAGAAACAGAGCCTTCCTCTTCCGCGTTCATGAACGCTGTCACCTCCTTCGGCCTGCTCGGAGGTGAAACGTCTCTCATTCTGCTTTGTTTGTGAAATTCTCAATTTAAGGAGCTCAGCCTGGCTGCCTATGGCGCCTGGAGGCCCGGGGACAGCCCTTCCCAATTATCACCTCCAGAATAAACCGATCCAGCTCTCTGCAAAAACAAATGACATCACCAACAATAACCTTGCAATCGCGTGCCATTTACTTCCTTTCTGAGCACTTCTGCCCTGAAATGGGTTCCTCTAATTCCAAATGGTCAGTGGGGCGGCCAGTGGATGACAAAGGTCCTGGCTCTCAGCCCCCGAGCAAGAAGAGCACCTTAAGAAATCACTTCCTGCAGGGTCACCTGAAACAGAGCTTTCTTCCATGGCTCTAGGGCTGATGTGTGTGGTATAAGAAACAGAGGAAAGGGGGTGCTTGGGTGGCTCAGTTGGTTAAGCATCCGGCTCTTGACTTTGGCTCAGGTCACGATCTCACGGTTGGAGCCCCCATCTGACTCTGCACTAAACAGTGTGGAGCCTATTGGGATTCTCTCCCTCCCTTTCTCTCTGCGACTCCCCTGCTCATTCTCTCTCTCTCTCTCTCTCCTCTCTCTCTCTCTCTCTCTCAAATGAATAAACTTAAAAAAAAAAAGAAAAAAGAAAAAGAGCAAGGTATTCAGAGTCAAGCTAATACAGTCTTCAAATCCTTGATCCATAATATACAAACAGTAGTATTAACATCTCTAGAGCTTCAGTAAGTTATTTATAAATGATAATAATAAGCTTCTCTCATGGGATTTCTGAAGATATAAATGCTAACAGACAAGTGAAGTGCCAGAGTATAAGTTAAGCTCTCAATAATAGGAATTTCTTTCTCTTTTCTTGAAGAGGCACAGCCCCTCACCATCAGGAATTTGACTTGCAGATCGCCCAAATGGCAGGGCTACAGACAGACCTAATAAAAAGAAGAAATCAAAATCTGATGCCAAACGTCGTGCCAGAGGTTCATGGTAGGAAGGATTCCAAAGTTGGGAATTTTCAGCCGCCATCTCCCCACGGGTTGGACGAGCCCCTCGCTGGACACTTGCCAGCCTCTCTTTGGCCATCAGTCCAGCTGTTCCTGACTCGTCTGAGAGCAGGACCTCAGACTCCAATCAACTCACCAGTTGTTTTCAAGACCTTGGAACAAAATGGTGCACAAACATCAAACCAAGGCAGATTTCTATTCTCTATAAAACCCAGAAATCCAGAGCCCAGACTCCCAGAAACTTCCTCTGTAGGGAGGGGCCCTCCAGTTGCCTCTGCCAGGCTGGTCAAGCCCTCAGTCCCGGACAGAATACCTGCACTGGCTCGTAATGCTCCCCAGACTCACATATTTACAAAGCTACAGGTTGAAGGCCCCGGTTTATTTTGAAGCAAACACCTCCAGCTGAGGTCCAGGAAACACGCTCACTCCATAGGTGAAATAATTGGGCAAACATTCAGAATGTGAGACCAGAGACACGCAGGAGGAACAAGACAGCCTCTTTGTAGCAAAGTTGAGTTTTTTCAAGGATTTGTTGGTTAGCGGAACTTCAAACGTATTTACACAGATCCCTCTTTCTTCTCATTTTTTTTTTTCAGCTGAAGCAGAGTCCATTTTCACACGTGTTTCTGATTCAGTCACACTTAGTTCATCAACATGTTTTGTCTAAATAATGTAATGCTGAAAAAAACCCTCTGGTATCATGAGTCTTTTTGAAGAAAAAGACACGGGGCCAAGTACGGGCTTTGCAAGGCCCAGGGCAAATGTGCAGCCCTTCTTCAAAAACTGCTGAGAATTTCAAGAGGGTGACAAAAGATCATTAAACCCTGCATGAGGCCGCTCTAAGGATGCCCTTTTACCTCAAAGCGAATTTCCCCATAAGAAATAACGGAAACTCAGATGATTCGCTCTCCAACCCAAAAACATTCATATAAAAATGATTACAATACCATAACAGAACACAAAATAATAAAGAAAATACAAAACATGAAGACAAATAAATTAACCTGCACTCCCCTTTGTAACCTTTGTGGCTGGTGTGAGGGAGACGAGAGAGATGAGGGTTATTGTGTAGGATGACTTTCACTATCACTAATGGAATCACTGCTATCTGTTGGCTCAGTGGAATCATTTCTTTTCATGCAGCTTTAACAAGGAAACTATCCAATGACACTAGCGTCTGCGTCCTTTTGAGGATTTTGCAGAAATGTGACATTGCATTGATGATCCCCCACAATCCAGAAGCAAGAGAGAAAGAGAGAGAAAGAGAGGAACCATTGGCTCAGTTGTGACCATGTGACGTTCGACATCACGTACCACTCACGTTGCAAGACATCGCTTGTTTGACAAGTTAAAATCTACTAGAAATGCTTGCTTGTCTTGTAGATCGCTTGCAGAGCAAGTTACTCGCAATCCAAGGTTTTACTGTATTTGCAGTTTATTTCTAGCTCGCCGGCATGGCACGGAGTCTTCTAAGTCCCACACATTTTGTGAAAGGTCATTTACCTAGTCATTAAACTAGCTTTTGTAAAAGGTCATTTAATGAACCGGAAGTTCTGGTTGAGGAACTTCCCCAGGATGGACAGACAGTAGAGAAGACAGGGTGACCGCTGCTCCAATAGAGGTACCTGTGGAAGAAAAGTCATCCTTGTCGGTCGCTTATATCATGATGGCTACACAGCCTTAGCTGTGCCCATGACCTTCATTGTCCTTCAGCTGTTCATGTCACGGACACAGGAGTTCCCAGACTCTGGTTTGACACCTACATGGCGATACAAAGACGGAGCAAGCAATGCTGTCCCAGGAGTCCGGCGGAAGGAGGGTGGGGGCTCGCTCCCATGCCCCGACGTGCACAATCCTCAACGCACAGCAGGCAGAAGCTCTGCCATCGGAGGAGACAAGATGGCGTCTGGTACACAAGGGTTTAAGAACTGCTCTGACACTTAGTAAGTGGTTGGGGGCGTCACCTAACCTCTGAGTCTCAGTTTCTTCGTTGTTGGGAAAGGGTGAGCGGAGCTGGGGAGGATTAATATCAGGTGAGTGAAGACGTGTGCAGGGCCTGGTACTGGGGAGGTGTCCCATAAAGGGGGTTGTTCTAACTAACCCCCAGACTTGCAGTCTGCTGCGAAGGGCCTCAGGGGAGGAAAAGGCAGGGCCCACTCTGCGGACGGGCATTTCCTGACAGGACTGGGTCTAACAAATGCTGGATTGATAGGCAGACTCCTTTTTCGTGTTTGTTCAGCAAGTGACGCTGGGTCTGGTTATCAGGGTAACTGGTGTTTTCATGCTGTGCGTTCACGTTAACATGATTCCCCATTTTACAGGAATGCGCCCAATAAATGATTAACTGAAGCTCCATGACATACGACTTTTAAAATCCATTGATTATTCAACAAGGAAGGCTAAGGAGTTCATGTTTTGTAGATCATGGCACACTTGGAATCAACGCACGTATTTCACCAATTCTTGAAGCAGCCCATTGTTTCATCATCCATAATGTTCCTGAATGTTCTGGTGGGCACAGTGGACAAGGCAAAGAGGTGAGGGAAAGTACCCAACTTCTGTAGAGGGCTTACTAAATGGCAAGTGCTATTTCATTGAAATTCTTCCCGCCGCCATTTGAGACAGGTGCTATTGCCCTCGTTCTATAGAAAAGAAAACTGAAGCTCAGATTTCTAAATGGTATCGACAAGGTACATGAGGAGGAAATGCTAGTGCCGTGACTTGAAAAAGCCAGGTACATTTGGTTCCAAAATCTCTGCTCTCTTGACTCATTCGTACACTCTCCCCAAGACGAGTGAATCGTCCCTACCCTTGATGGCCTTATTTATGCTACACGTAAGAGGATTTGAACTGAGGGGAGGCTATAACCATCCCAAGCTCCCTGTTTTTGGTTCTTATGCTCAAATACAGACATGGATGGCCCAGGGCTGGTACCATGGATGGGTCCACTATTTTCATGGCAAACAAGTATGAGCGAGAGGAACGTGGATGCCCAGGAGCACTGTGGCAGATAGGATGTGGACACGCAGAGGTGGACAGATTCCAAAGGCTCTGTCAACCCAACTCCTCTCAACAAGGTACTCACAATGGGTGAACAGATGTAGAGGCCAATTCAATGTTTTGAAGGTAAGTTTCAGCGATCCTTCTTTTGAGAAATGTTTACTCAATCCTTTGTCCATTTTCAAATCAAGTAATTATTATTATTATTATTATTGCTACAGAGTTGCAGAAATTCTTGATACGCTTTGGATTTTCACTCTTTATTTAATATGTGATTTGCAAATATATTCTTCCATTCTGTAGGTTGCTTGTTCACGTACTTGATTGTTTCTCTTTACTGTGAAGAGGGCTTTAGTCTCATGGAGTCCCACTTACCTCTTTTTCTTCTGTTGCTTGTGCTTTTGGTTCTGTGATACTTAGACCAATGTCACGAAGCTGTTCTCCATTTCATTCTAGGAGCATTACCGTTTCGGGTTTTATGTTTTAAATCTTTCTGTTTAAAAACAATTTTTTTAATGTTTTTTTTTTTTTTTTATTCTTGAGAGAGAAAGAGAGACAGAGCATGGGGAGGGGAGGGGAGGGGCAGAGAGAGAGAGAGGGAGACACAGAATCCGAAGCAGGCTCCAGGCACTGAACTGACAGCACAGAGCCCAACACGGGGCTTGAACCCATGAACCACGAGATCATAACCTGAGCCAGAGTTAGAGGCTTAACAGACTGAGCCACCCAGGTGTCTCTGATTTTTAAATCTCTAATACATTTTGAGTTGATTTTCACGGGTGGTGGAAGATAAGGGTCCAATTTCAGAAGACACATAAAGGCTACAAGAAGATGTCTGAAAAGATGCCCAGTGTCACCAATCATCAGGGAAATGCAAATCAAAACCACAGTGAGGCTCACACTTGTTAGGACAGCTATTATTAAAGCGACAATAACAGAGTTGACAAGAACGTAGAGGAATTGTTCACTGTCGGTGGGAACATAAGACGGTACGAACTCAATAGAAGACAACATAGAGGTTCTTAAAAATAGAACTACTACTATATGATCCAACAATTCCTCTTCTGGGTATGTATCCAAAGGAATTGAAATCGGGGCCTCAAAAAGATACCTGTCCTCTCATGTTCTCTGCGGCACTACTCACAACTGCCATGAGATGGGAACAACTTGGTGAGCGAGTGGATAAAAAAAAAAAATGTGATATAGGCACACAACGGAATATTATTCATCCTTCAAAAAGAAGGAAGTTCTGCCTATGTAACGACGTGGGTCAACCTGGAGGACATAATGCTAGATAATCCGTCCCCAAAGGACAAATACTGTGCGATTCCACTCTACGAGCTATCGAATACAGTCAAACATTACTGGAGCAGAGACTAGCAAGGTGGTTGCCAGCTGCTGGGTGGGGGGAATGAACAGTTCAAAGAGCATAAACTGTCCGTTGTGCAAGAAGGAGTAAAAGCCAAGATCTGCTGTACGATGTTGTGTTTGCAGTCAACGGTACTGTATTGTGCCCTTAAAGATGTAAGAGGAATCTCATGCTAAGTGTTCTGACCACAGTGAAAACAAATGATCCTCAGTTCCTCCAGAGAGGTGGATGCGTCCCCCATCATCACGAAACTGAGCTTCCCATCAATGGTGCTCCTCTTGGCCTGCGCCTGAGATCGGTCTAGAGAAATGTTAGCCAATACTGATGCCTGGGTTCACCCCAACGTGCCTATTTCAGGGTCGAGGCCTAAGTATTTTTTCTGAAATCTCTACAAATGAATCTAACCGGCAGGCAAGTTTGCAAATCGCTGATTTAGAAAATTCTCTTATCCTCCACGGAAATCACTAGCCAGGGCACAAATGTGAAGGATGCGTTAACGCAACAAAACACTAAAAATAAAAATAAAACAACGACAGATGAATTACATGGTGTCAACCTCCCTTTTATCTCTCTCAATTTCAGTGGCCTTTTCTCCTCACCACTCGGTGTACCCCCCCCCCCACGCCAGCCTCATACCCCATCAGTGACGGTACTAATTCGACCCAGGACACGAACTCCTTGGATTTCTCAACTCAGAGAACATTTTCATTTCAGAAAGGGACATTAATACCTTAAAGACAACAACCACAACAAAAACCACTGGAGATCTGAGGGACCTTTGAGGGCTTCTAGAGGAGCCTGCTTGGGACACTCCATGCTGTTGTTGTGTATCCTCTACCCTACCCAATGTACCAACGTTCCTCAGAAAATGGCCGCCTGATTCTGAGGTGAAGCCCATTCCTGAGACTTTGGATTAATTTATCTTCGGATTTAAAGAAGGATTTATTTCTCTTTAATTTTTTTAATGTTTTTTCATTTATTTTTGAGAGAGAGGGAGAGAGCGTGAGCAGGGGAGGGGCAGAGAGAGAGAGAGAGAGAGAGAGACAGAATCTAAAGCAGGCTCCAGGCTCTGAGCTGTCAGCACAGAGCCTGATGCGGGGCTCAAACTCACAAATGGCAAGATCATGACCCGAGCCGAAGTCGGACGCTTAACCGACTGAGCCATCCATGTGCCCCAAGATTTGTTTCTCTTTAGAGGGAAGATAAGCTCACAAACCCTAGTGGGCCACAACATTCCCAAAACTCTAAACGACTCTCCAGCAGGTGGGCCAGTTAATGCCGGGCCCCCAGGATTATGTCATGTAGTTCAGCACATATGACCAAACATCTGTTCTGCGCCACACTGTCCTGCCCGGGGCCCCTCCCCTCAAAGAGCTGTCTTCCAGAAGCCTGGAGGGAATACAGGGCCGCAGTTGCAGGATAGCGAGACTCGTGCTTGACAGCACAGAGGATGGGTCGATCATTCAACCGCAATAGCTGTGCATGAGGGAAGTCTTCCAGCACGGATAAAGGCTGAATTGAGGTTTGGGGCACCCGGGTGGGTGAGTAGGTGAAGTGTCCCACCTCAGCTCAGGTCACGATCTCACGGTTCGTGGGTTCGAGCCCCGCATCGGGTTCAGCGCTGACAGCTCAGAGCCTGGAGCTGCTTCGGATGCCGTGTCTTCCTCTCTCTCTCTCTGCCCCTCCCCCGCTTGTGCTCTCTTGCTCTCTCTCTCTCAAAACAAATAAATAACCTTAAGAAAGAAAGAAAAAAAAAGACCAAACTGAGGTTTTAGGGCACGTCACAGTCCCAGGAGAAAGGCATTGCAGGCAGAGGGACCAGGAGGCCTTGAAGGAGCTGGGAAGGTCGCTGGATGGGACCCAAGAGCCTTGGGTGATTCTCACCTAACGCAGTTTGAAGTTCTCTGTGTGCACGACGGAGGGGGAGAGCCCCCTTCTCTGAGTCCCGTTCTCCAGCCATAATACAAGGCGGTGGATGATCTCTCTCTCCCCAGTGTTCCGTAATTCTAACGCAAGGAAGGCCTCCAAGCCACTGTCCCACGCAAAGCAGATAGTTACATCTGCTCAGTGATTTTTGGTTCGCCTTCCGCTGATGTGCCCGATGACAGCTCTCTTTGTACCCCCCCTACTGCACCGGGCAGCCAAAGAGGCCAAAAGAAATGAGAGTCAGTCTTGTGTAACCAACCAAACAGCCCAAGCGTCGCTGCTGGCGGTGCGGCCTGGCGCCTCCACCTGGCGTGGCCGCGCTGTCCTGGGCCACGTGCTTGGCTGCATTTGCGCCAGAAAGTCGAACAACAGCCACCGCATCCTGTCAAGGCAGAGGCCCCGAGGCCGGGGGCAGGAGGGACAGATGAGCCGTCCACTCGGCTGTGGTTAGCAGGCTTTGGTTTCTGGCTCCCCAAGACTGGGTGTGAGGGTCTGAGGAGCTGTTTTGCTTTGCTCTCCGGACTCTTCGTGGTTCTGGAAAAAAAGCTCAACAAAATCCGCTCAGGATCCAAAGGCAGCAGGGTGGCTGGCACGAGGCAGGTCGGCCTCCCCAGTCTGTCCCACAGCTCACTGAACGACTGTCGTATTCTAGTGGATTCTTTTAGCTAATACTAAACCCTGCCGATGCTGCTCCCTCGGTCACAGTTCTGTCACCGCTGTGCGCCCAGCCACCTGGCTTGGAGGGAAAAGGCGGCAGACTCAGTCTTACGGGACACCCGCAGCACTAGTCTTTGCGTGTGAAGCAAACGTTCTCGTCCATCACGTGATGCCGGTACCGTCATTGACATGATCATGTTCGCATTCTCACCTCCAGGGGAACCTGTCAGCTCTACCTTGACTGTTGGCTTGTCTGAGATGGAAATGTTGTGTGGGCATCTGTGACCCCAGACGGCCCTGCAATCAAGGGGTGGAGCTTTGAAGCAAGAGTGGACCCGCTGCCACGCCCGGCCGACGAGAACAACTCCCCCCTGCCAAAATGAAATAGGGTCCAGTGTCTGGAAACTTCAAAGCTCTTTCTGCTTCACTCTCTGGGTAGGTTTCTGCCAGACCGCCGAGAAAACCAATGACACGGAGCCGGGATCATTCAGGCGAGGACCTCCCTCTGGTGTTACAGGCACCTCCAAAGTCCTGTTGCCCTGTAAGGCCCGGTGCCAATGCTTCCCTCCCTGGCTCCCTGGTGATGGGTGGGATCATGTTCTCCAACTTGTTGGGCCCTCACCCGGGATGTGAGTGTATTTGGAGACATGGTCTTAGAGAGGTGAGTCACAACAACAACAACAACAACAACAAAGAGGTTACATGAGTGGGGCCTAATCCAACATGGCTGCCATCATTAAAAGAAGAGGAGATTGGGACAACGCGGTCACGTGCAGAAGAAAGAATATGAGGGGAGGGGAAGGAAATCATCTACAAGCCCAGAAGAGAGGTCTCGGGAGAAACTCACCATGCTGACATGCTGGTGCTGGATTTCCAGCCTCCAGATCTGGGAGAAGAGAAATCGCTCAGCTTAAACCCCCCGGTCTGTGCGTGGTATTCTGTCATGGCAGGCAGAGCAGACAAACCCCCCATCGCCAGACGGTCCCCCATCCCAAGTGGAGCTCATTTTCTCGCCGGCCGATGCTCAGATTATTGCACTCACAGATGTTTATGTTGTCCCTCTTCCTACAAGGAAAACAATGCAATCGATGTGTATAGGGTAGACCTAAGAGGGGGTGAGGGGTGAGGGCTTAACTTTGAAAGGCCAGGCGTATTTTGTACGCACTAACTTACTTCCAGATACGTGAAATTGCAGATCTCACTTCGGCAGACCCAAAAGTATTCTTTTTCCTTTTTTGTTTGTTTGTTGTGTGTGTTTGTTTATGATGGTGTCTCGAGTGAAGTGACCTTCACTTAAGTTTCCTCATCGGGAATTGGAGATGGTCCCGTCAGCCATTAAAACCTGTTATGAGTATTTAGATGTGATAGAGTCTCCAAAGCACCTCACAGAGCTGGGTACATGATAGGTGCTCAGTGGATGCTGATTTGTTTCTCATTTTTGTTGTCTCCTCTGGGAGCCTCTGAGCCAAGGGAGTCTCGCATACCATCAGACGTGTTGTTAAAGTTGGTGGGGTTGCCTCTAACGAACCACCCCAGAGTGCGGGGCTTAACCGACAGAAACATTGCCTCACCGTTCTGGAGGCTGGGAGTCCAAGATTAAGGTGTCCGCGGGATTGGCCTCCTCTGGGGGCAAAGAGGAAGAATCTAGTCCATGCATGGGATGATTAATCAGGGGTCAACGTGACGGGGCCATGAGGTGCTGGGATTAAACATCACTTCCGGTTGTGTGCGTGTGTGGTGTGTGTGTGTGTGTGTGTGTGTGTGTTGGGGGGGTGGTGTTTAGGCTGGGATTAGCATGTGATCAGTGGACTCAGGTGGCCTCCCAACCCTGCTGTGCATGAGCCAGAACAGAACCAAAGGAGGAAGAAGCAGAAATCCATGCTCCTCTTTTTAATGTTTTTTTTTTTTTTTTTCTTTTGCCTCGTGGTTGAGCTGGGACATCTCATTTCATTTTTTTCTTGCCCTCAGACTGGGATTTACATCCTTGGCTCCCTCGGGTCTCAGACCTTCAGACTCAGACTGAATTATACCACTTGCAAGACGACCGACTGTGGGATTTCTCAGTCTCCCATGGCAGCAGGATCCAGTTATTCACCATAAATCTCCCTTTAGATACACATATTATCTGTATCCATACGTATATACATGTATGTATTTATACACACCCATACCTCTTTATGGATGTACACGTGCATAGGCATGCGTGTCCCATGTATACGTCCCACATAGACGCCCCATGGGTTCTGTTTCGCCGCAGAATCTTGACTAACAGAACGCCTTCCTCCTGGTTTCTAGACGTTCGCTGGCCGTCTTTGGCTTAGAGAGGCATCACCTCATTCTCTTTCTTCATCTCTACATAGCGTTCTCCTCTATGCCTACCTCTTTGTCCCAATGTCCCCTTTCTCGTCAAGACACCGGGCATACTGGGTTAGAGCTCACCTGATGACCCCATCTTCCCTAATCACATCTACCAAAAAAACCTGTCTTCAAATAAAATCACATACTGACATGCGCGGTGTTAGGATTTCAACACGTGAATGGTGTGGGGGCGGGGAGGGGACGTTTACAATTCAATCCATAACATTTATTTTCCAGTCGACGCTAGAATCCCGTTTACGACCTCTCTGTGACTATGTTTGGTCCAACTGATGAAACTTGACTACCTTCCCAGGCAATCTTTCTCTCTTTGGACATCTTGAAACATCATTTTTCACCCCTATAATCCTCGCCCTCGTAGACACAAAACGTACTTTTTTTTTTTTTTTTCCTTCTATTCATCAAAAGAATTGGAAGAAAAACGTTCTTGCCGAAGGACCCAGGCTCCTCGGAGACCTGCATCACAGACATGCTGGACCTTGGCTGGCCCTAAGAATCACCTGGAGAGCTTTCAACAAAACGGTGCTCGAGAGCCATTCAGACCAACTACATCAGAATTTCTAGGGGAGGAGCCAAAGCCTCCGCTCGCTGTTCGAAGCTTTCCAAGTAATCCCAAGTGGAGAGCCAAGGCGAGGAGAATAATCTATGGAGATACTGGAGGTTCATCTCATCCCCGCAGATAAGAAAACTTAGTGCCGAGGAGCATAGTTTGAGGTCTTTGGATTCACTCAACACAGCACACTGGCACTGTGACCATAAAGGATTGAGACAGGCTGCCTGAACCTGTGTCAATATTCCTTCCTGATTCAAGCATGTATATTTAAGCAGCAACGTGAACCATCTGTTTCTAATCCAGTGACACCGAAGTCCTCATTGGAATACTATTTTGTAAAAAAGCTTGCTGCTGCCTCAGGACTCCATTTGGAAAGTCCAGGTTGCTCAATCTGGAAGCTAAGTGGCCCGGGTTGGGCTGGGCAGGAAGGCAGAACCGAAAGCCTGAAGGATCTAGCTGGTGTCCCAACATGTACTCCACGAGTAGCAAAGCCCAGAATAGCTATTTCTTTATTTTTAGGACCGGGGATAATTTAGACGGTGGTACTTTTGAAGGGCGTGGGGGAACTGCAGATCTCAAATGTCCTGCTGTCCTTGTCACATTGGGACCTCCTGGAGGTTTGGGGCTCAGGTCGTCCCTCAGTCCCTCCTCTCCCCCCTCCTCTCCTCTCCCCCTCTTTCACCATGGAGTCTTTAATCCGTTTATCAAACCTAAACTGATTTGCGCCAGACTCAATGTGACGGCAAGCAGACAAAGGGACTAGTTAGGATAAAATCTGAGCGGGACGCAGCTCAATCACAGAACAAAATAAAGGCTTCGAGGTCAGAAAGAGATTCCAGGAACACCAATAGCTCTGAGGGAAACACCACGAAGGAGATCGTCGTAAGATTTTGTAACTCGTCTGTAAGAGAACATCTAATTCATTTCCCTCACTTCATAGATGAGAGACTGAGAGGCCAAGAGAGTGAGACATGACAACTCACCCAAGATCACACAGGAAACTGTTTATACATCCAGGGCAGAAGCCAGGCCTCCTGCCTCCCGGCCTGGGGTTTCCCAAAATCCATCCTGTCGGGAGGTGCCCAAGATAGAAATAACAATAAATATGAGCATGATTTGTTTCTTTTGCTCCAACAGCCTTGGCCCGTAACGCCACTGGCTTTTGGTAGCAAAAGAGGAGAGTTTTGCCGGCAATCGGGAGGTGGAGGGAAGAGACTGCTCAAGACGGGAGCCAGGAAATGACGAAACGGTGTGAGAAAATGGCTACGGGGATGGGGCAAGGGCCCCGGGGCGGAACCTGTTTCAAGTAAGGTAGGAGTCGGGTTAAAGCCGTTCTGCACAGAAGCGAGTGACAGGGCCAGATGCGCACTACTGGACGAGGGTGTCCAGCCCTAGCTGTGCCTTAGAACGACCCAGCGAGCCTTTTAAACAACCCGGGTCCCCAGACTGTGCCCTTCCCTCGATTATTTTAATCGATCAAAAGCGGGGCCCAGAAATTCCAGTGATTTTACAGCTTCTGAGGCAAGTGGGCAGATTCTAAATGGGGGGGGGGGGGCACCTGGGTGCTCAGTCGATTCAACATCTGACTCTTTTTAAAAAAAAAATTTTTTTTAAATGTGTATCTACTTTTGAGAGAGAGAGAGGGAGTGAGCAGGGGAGAGGCAGAGAGAGAGAGGGAGACCCAGAATCCGAAGCAGGCTCCGGGCTCTGAGCTGTCAGCACAGAGCCCGACGCGGGGCTCGAACCCACGAGCTGTGACATCATGACCTGAGCTGAAGCTCTGCTTGGAGCATGGAGCCTGCTTAGGATTCTCTCTCTCTCTCTCTCTCTCTCTCTCTCTCTCCCTCAACCCCCTCTTCTCCACTTTCTCTTTCTCTAAAAAAGAAAAAAAAAAAACAAAACAAGACGCGGCAAGGGCAGGAAATGGCACAGTGACAGTAGGGACCCTGTAGCCGAGAAGCCTCTAGGCAGAGAGAGGCGACGGGAGCCAGACGATCCGAGCGATTAACCGGGTGAGGGGTGAGGGAAGGGGAGCTTCTGGCCCTTGGTGACTTGGCAGAAGATGCACCTACTCACTGGGCTTTAGAGGATGCAGGTTCGAAGGCGCTTGAGTGCTGACAAGCTCGCATTTAGACCTGTTGTTTGAGATGCGCGTGGAACACGGGGTGGAGTCGGCCGCCACCGACCGTGCGAAGGAGCCAGGAGCTCAGCAGGCAGAACGTTTGGAGATTGCTCCTGGTTAATATTTATGAGCTCCCATCCTTACTCAAGGCGAGACCTGAAGCTTCCAGCCAGCAGAAAGGCAGTAACCCGATCGCCGCCAGCCCTGGGGACCAGGGGCAGGTGCACTGTCACTCTCACCCTGCCCGCTGCCAGAGGACGGCTCCGGGACGAAGCCTTCCCCACCCAGGCACCCTGCCACCCCGGGGCTCAGCCTCACCAAGTTAGCTGTCATGTGGGACATGTCAGGTTGCGAGGAACCTGCCCTACCTTAGAGGCCTGAGTGTCTGGGGAGCGAAGGGGAGAGGGGAGGGGGGTCCATCCGGGATGTGGGACAGCTGGGACGGGGGGGGGGGCAGCGGGAAGGGGGTGAAAGCATTCCACCGTATGTAGGTAGCTGTGAAGGGAGGAAGAAACAGGTATCGATAAGACAAACGTCGGGGCCTGGAAAAAGATGCGATCAGAGCCTCAGATACTGGTCCTCGCCAAGAAGTTAAGCAAACAGTTCAGTCTTCCATCTTGCCCTCCGTATCGCCCGATGTGGCTGAGGCCAGACCACGAGGGCCCTCCCCAAGGCTCCGGTAGCCCTCCTGTGCTCTTGCGGCCAAAGCGGCCCTGCTTCGTTTGCGGGCAAGAACAGGGAAGCCGGCTCAGGCAACAACACGTCCTGAGAGCCACTCGAGCAGAAGAGGCGGCCACGTTCTCGGAAGGTCCGGGCACGTTGCAATTCATTTCCCCGTGTCGTGGGCCAGAGGCAATGCCCCCGATGGAGTCTGGCCTTCACACATCCCGAGGGAAGTTCATAAAGGGTTCCCGAAGAATGAGGACCTCTCCAAGCTTGGAGTCCCTCTCGCAGCTACATCTGACCTCAAGTTCAGACCCTCGCAATATCCACGCACTAACCAAGGTGCCTGATGTACATGTCCGTACTCAATCGCCGTAAAAAACTGCGCCAGGCTTTGGTTGCCTGTTTTGACTAAGGGTGACCTAAGCAATGATGGGGACTAGGGGATGGGACGTAGATCTATCTGGATCACACCTGTTCGCCAACGCCTGCTGTGCGTTGCTTCCTGCTTCTGTAAATATACGGACACATCTGTAGCCTGAGCCGCCTCCCAGACTCCCCTGCCTCCAGTGTTACCCTGAACTTACGATGGGATATTTGTTGGTCTGTCAAGGGATGTAAAAAGCAATACAGCGGGGCGCCTGGGTGGCGCAGTCGGTTAAGCGTCCGACTTCAGCCAGGTCACGATCTCGCGGTCCGTGAGTTCGAGCCCCGCGTCGGGCTCTGGGCTGATGGCTCGGAGCCTGGAGCCTGTTTCCGATTCTGTGTCTCCCTCTCTCTCTGCCCCTCCCCCGTTCATGCTCTGTCTCTCTCTGTCCCAAAAAATAAATAAACGTTGAAAAAAAAAATTTAAAAAGCAATACAGCAAATACTAGGATCCCCAAATTTCAGTTTGAGTTTTACTATTCTCTAGCCTGATAATTACAAAGTAGGCATTTATTTATGTTTTAATGTTTTATTTATTTTTGGGAGAGAACAAGAGAGACAGAGTGGAGCAGGGGAGGGGCAGGGAGGAGAGGAGACACAGAATCCGAAGCGGGCTCCAGGCTCAGAGCTGTCAGCACAGAGCCCGACGCAGGGGCTCAAACTTACGAAGAGTGAGTTTGTGGCCTGAGCTGAAGTCAGACGCTTAACCAACTAAGCCACCCAGGCGCCCTGCGTGTCTCCTTTAGAATAGCAATTTTCTCTTCTATACTGTAGGAGTAACCAATACCTAATTCATAGTTTTTTGTAAAAGATAAACATCAAAATCTTCCCTAAATCTGTTAGTTTGGTCTCGCGGTCTTTAATGGGAACTAGAGAATGAAAAGCTACCTGACTATGGGACTCTAGCCAAAACCTACGCACTATCTTTATGTTGGTTTGATGAGATACACTTGGCTTATTATATTTGGATATCTTTAAGTGTTAACAATCTAATTCAACGGCAACTAATTCCACTGGAACGATGTAACAGCACCATTGACTAGTAAAATGCGAATATAAGATTATCCCTTTAAAACTGAGCCTTGATAATGATGCTGCATGCCTGCCCATGCATGCCCTCTCCCCGAGCTGAGATAAGCAAAAACCGCCAAACAATGAACCCAGTAGGGTATACTGGTGAGGCATACAGGTTTTGGCAAAGCAGAAAAAAAAAAAAAGCAGCCTATAATTCCAATCTGGACGATGTGTTTCTTCCGCTGAGGTCCAAGCAAAGCCGGGAGAGCCAGTGCATCAGTGCTCTCCACACTCACCTGCCCACGTGTCTCCTCACACGGACCCAGCTGCCTGCTGTTTAATACCATTTTTGTCAGGCTTCCATATTTCATCGAAATCTGTCTCGATGTTTTGTAATAATACGTACATTTAGGGATAGGGACGGCCCTGATTTGACTTAAAAGGTGCATGGTTTTTCAACCAGACGTTTTCGAATCTGGGTCAGGAAAGGCAGAGCAAAGCCCGGTTTGGAGCTGAGGTTGGCTCCCCCCTCGACTCAGAGTGTGGGCGCTCTCAAAGTGCAATAAACAGTCCGCTCCAGAGAACAATGCCCCCATTGTAAACATCGGCGCTTCTGGAGCCGGAGCCTGGTCCACACCCGGCTAAGCGGCTAAGCGTGCGGGGTGAGCAGGCCGAAGCACCCTGGAAAGGAGGCTGCGCCAGCGGTTTTTTCTGCAGCTCCTCTCCCATCCGGTCTGAGGGAGTTTAATTGGATGCAGCTGCATTATCCCAGCGCTCTGAACTTGAATTTGCTTGAGGAAGGTGGGGAAAGCTGTTCCTGTAGCATTTGGAGCCCACAGGCCACGGGAGACTCCAGAGACAAAGACTGGGAATGTCACCTAAGCCGCTGTGCCTTCTCCCAACTGCTGAGACCCAGCTCAGCAAAACTGAGGTCACTCTTTAAGAACGCGTGCAGACGACATTTAGCTCCGATGGGAAACGCTGGCTGCGAATAAAGTGAAGAAGAGAAGTAATCATTTGTAGCACTATTTACTTCCCCAGATATTTCCCCCTGTAGTATCCGTGGATCGACTCTATTCACTCTGTTCTGAAAAGAAGATTATTTTAGACTGGGGCAGACACAAAGGAGGGGTAGCATGGTGGGCAGAGCATGACTGGGGTTCACCATTCAGCTCTGTGAGTTACCACTAGTTAGACCCTGGTCAAGTCACTGAAAACATCTCAGCCTGTCTTTAATGGTCCAGTTAGAAATGAGCCTATGGAAAAGCTCATCACAAACTAAAAACAAGGGATTATAAAAGATGTCATGAGATAGCAGTGAAATTAGACTTTTTCTTTTCTTCATTTGGTTTTATTTATTTATTTACATTTTTGTAGACCGGAAGTTATATGTCCGCATGAATGTATTTCCTTCCTAGAAGTTCCTTCAAGAGAGGAAAAAAGGCCGATCCCTACAGTTAGAACAACTCTTAGAACCCCGTTGACTTCAAAACTGAAAACTGATAGAGTAACTTGCTTATGAAACATTGATTTGTACGGCATGATTTTAGAGTCACATTCCTTTGCGTTTATTTACTTTTATCCCCATTGGTAAGTCACTGCATTTATTTACTTCCCTTGCTTTCGAATGATTTTTGGCTCTTTCCAGAAATCAAATCTGTCCTCCAAGTTCAAAGATTTGGCATCAGTGAAGAAATTGTACAGTCTGTTTCCTCCACGTCTTAAATCAGTCCCCTTACATATTGTGAACAATAACCGTGCAAAGGCTCTACATTTCCCAGTGAGCTGCTCTGCAAGAGAGAGTACTTACATTCATTAGACGCCTAATGTATGCCTATGCTCTGAGTTAGATGTATAACATGCATATCTGATTTTCTCTCCATAACAATGTTGGAGGTAAGTAATGTTCCTCTCTAGTCTAAAAATGAAAACACTGGAAGTTCATTTCTCTCACCCACCAGATCAATAGGGAGCTCGCATTAGACCCCGGCTCTTGCTGAGCTCAAAGTCTGTATTCTTTTTCTACCACACCAGGCCTCTCCAGCCATGTGGGCACACCAAATAACCAGCCTCATCATTTACAGCCAGACCTCCTTCCTTTATTTGTTCATTCAACTACATTTGCTGATGACGTCTGTGAATGTGGGCCTGAAGATGGCAACGAGAGAGCCAGATCTATATGGGACACGTTGATTTCTCTGGCCCCACACTTCTCAAAATGTTCCATCTCCCCGGTGACCCAAACTAAGTACCATGACAGTGCAACATGTTTGATGATTGTTGGAACTGAATGCGATACAAATTAGTTCCTTACATGCCACAGATCAATAACGCTTTGTCTTCAGAACATCCATAATGACACTTTACCTGGACCCCGGGTAAGACCGAAAAGGGTCTAGTGCAGAACTTACCACCTTGTTAACCGTCATCCTAGATGCGTACGTATGCACGTAACTGAAAGTTGTGCCCAAAGCAAATATATATTGAATTGTATTTGCCCTTTGGCCTTCACTAATACCGGAAATATAATAGTGTGGATCAAAAGTAATATAATTTGTCTCCCACCTTGAGTCAAGGTGGAAAAAAGGGCCTAGATTTACCCTGCCACTTGAAAAAATACAAGCGAACTAACAAAATACGCGAGAAAATGGTTTTCCAGGCACCGTACGTCAAGCAACAAAAGGCAGCAGTCAATGAGAGACAGAAAACACAATGATTTTAAGACTTATTATAAAGACACAGTTATCGAGACAGTATGGTGTTAGTGTAAGTAAGAAAGACAGATCAATAGAACAGAATAGAGTCCAGAAATTGACCCACACAGATTTGGATAATGGATTTTCAGCAAAGATGCAAAAGCAATTCAGAGGGAAAAGGATAGTCTTTCCAATAAATGAGACTGTAGCACTTTGATGCCCACATGCAAAAATAAAATAAAAGAAGCTGAGATCTCTGTCTTGCACCATATACAAAAATAACTCAAAGTGGATTATTGACTTAAATATCAAAAGCTCCAACTATAAACTTCGGGAAGAAACCTTGGTGGGTCGGGTAAGCAAACTATGACATTAAAAACAGGATCTATAGTGGGCGCCCGAGTGGATTAGTCAGTGAAGCATCTGACTCTTGGCTTTGGCTCAGGTCATGATCTCATGGCTTTGTGAGTTCGAGTCTTGCATCAGACTCCGTGCTGGCAGCATGCAGCCTGCTTCGGATTCTCTCTCTCTCTCTCTCTCTCTCTCTCCCCCCTTTCCGTCCTCGTGCTGTTTCTGTCTCTCTCAAGTAAATAAATAAACTTAAAAAAACCAGGATCTATAAAATAAAAATTTGCTAAGTTGGACTTGATCAAAAATTTAAAACTTCTGCTCTTCGAAAGACACGGTTAAAAAAAAAGAAAGAAAAGAAAAACCCAGGAATGGAGCTGAACATTCTCCGTATATCTGCTGAATGACTTATATCCAGAATTCACAACAACCCTTCAAACTCCAAGCAAGAAAAGAAACAACGACAAAACCTGAGCCGCATATTTGAACGGGCCCTTCACTAAAGGAGATAAAAGCATGTGGAAAATAAACTCTGTAACATTAATCGTTAAGGACTGCAAATTAAAACCACTGAGGCACACCAACGCCCATGACGATGGCACAATTGGAAAGAATGACCATCGCGAACGTCAGTGAGGACACAAACTCTCATACCCACTGGTATGGGTGCAGAGGGTGAAACCCCTTCAGGAGGAAGTTTGAGAGTACGTCTACCCTTGACCCATTCTACACTCATCTCCCCAAGAGAAAAAGAAAGCAACATGTCCAAAGATCTGATCGGAGAGTGTCATGCATGACAGCTTTATTTATTTATTTATTTTAGAGAGAGGACCAGCAAGGGAGAGGGAGAGAGAGAGCGGGAGGGAGAGAGAATCTTAAGCAGGCTCCACACTCAGCTGCAGAGCCCAAGGGGGGGCTCGATCCCACAAACCCGGGGATCATGACCTGAGCTGAAATCAAGAGTCGGGCACCCAACGGACTAAGCGTCCCCCTCCAGGTGCCCCAGAAATTCTCATGGCAGCTTTCATTGCAATGGACCCAAAGGGGAAATAATCCTCATTTCCGTAACAGGTGAATGGATACACAGATAGTGGTATAGCCATACAATGGAATAAAAAGGATCAAGATATTACCGCACTATGGGCGAATCTAAAAATAACGAGGCCAGGTGAAAGAAAGAGTGAAGTGTGTGCCCTGGGATTCCGCCTCGATGCTATTCCGAGAAACGTTGAGTTAACGTACAGCGAGAGTGAGCACGGCAGTGTGGGGGTGCGCAGAGAAGCCGGAAGGAGGGATTACAAAGGGCCACAAGGAAACTTTTGGGGGGGATGGAGGCGGGCATTACTTTGACTCTGGCGATGGTTTTCACGAGCATGCGTATCTGCCAGGACGTATCAGATTCTTTGTCTGAAATATGTTTGGCTTATTGTAAATGAAAATGATAGGATGGTCGTTAAGGACAGTTCCCCGTGAAAGCGCAATCGATCATTTAAAAATCACATTTCCGAAAGACTAAAACCAGAGCAATTTTCTGATGAAATCCTGATTAAATTGTTCAAAAGAAGCCACAGGATATGAATGGGAAGCAGCTCTGCTTGTCCCGGTTGGCATCGCAGCCAGACGGCCGAAGGGAAAACACCGACAGCTGAGCCGATCAGAACTCAGGGGAGCGGAAAGTCCCTCCGACCCCAAGGGTCCCTCAGAACTACTCTACAGTGGGAGGGAAGGCAGCTCTTTCTAGCCGCTCAGTGTGCCTTTCTCGGCCCCTGGCAGGCCCTGCTGGCTTCCAGAAATGCACAGGTGAAACTGGCCTGAAGGGAGATGGCAAACAGAAAGCTACAGAAACGGAAAAGCTATAATAAATCGGAGTGTAAAAACAGAGGAGAGGATGGGAGCATTCTGTCTCTCTCCGACACATGATTCCGTGGTCCCCGTGGAAGGTGCAGAAGGACTTTAAGTTTTGATGACAGGGTGGGGCACTTAGCTTGGAAAGGCTGGGGGGGGGGGTCTCCTGCTCACCAACCTCACACTCATGGCAGAAAATAAAACCAGACCCTAGTATTTGCTTCTTGTGTCTCTGCACATTCATCCAATGGTGACAGACAGCCCAAAGCCTTATGTTACCCACGGTGGGCCTCAGAACACCTGGGTCCTATTCTCCATCTTTCGTTATTTCACACTTCTCCTTCTTGTCTCCTGACTGTCCTGTTTTTCTCTTCCTTGGTCTCCCACCTCTCCTTCACGTTCCGCCTTCCTTCCAACCTGCTTTAGAAGGTATTTGAACAGGGGCGCCTGGGTGGCTCAGTCGGTCAAGTGTCCAACTTGGGCTCGGATCGTGATCTCACGGTTCACGGGTTTGATCCCCGAGTCGGCCTCTGCGTTGACAGCGAAAGATGGGTTGCACTTCTCTGCCCCTCCACTTGGGCTTTCTCTCTCCTCAAAGAAATAAATAAACTTAAAAAAAAAAAGAAGAAGGTATTTGAACAAGGCAGGAAATACATAATTTAAGCATGTGAAGATCACTCTGTCGGCAAGTATTTACTCAGTGGCTCTGATGTCCCCAGAGGCACCGGAGTAAGCAAGTGGAGAAAGAACAAGGCCCTTGAAAAAAACTTACTGAGGATCCAAGGGATGAATGCAAACCGATACGCCGCCCGATGGTCCGCATTTGCTAAAGGCAAATGTATGTAAATCAATGATCGGCAAGGGCCCACAGCTTTGCCCCTCGAGTAGTCAGGGAAGAAGATAGCATTTCAGCTGGACTTTGAAGAAAGAATGGGAGTTCATCGGCCCAACACGAATAGGGTGTTCAGAAAAATGGGGGCATTCCTGCAACAATGCAGGCGCAAAGGCAGATCTTGGTACGTGGAACTTTCTATGATCAACAGTAAGAAAGACAGTCTGGCTGGAATGGGCCATGAGAATGGATTGGTATCTGGAACAGCCCTGCAGGGGCCAGTTAAATGCCTCCTCGATCTGGGACCTGTGCAAGCTGCTAGCCCAGGGCCTCCAATTGGTTCTCCTTCAGGAAAGGGGGAATTGGACTAACTGACTTCTAATCCTGGCTTTACCTCTGTGACCTAAGGATACGTGCATGCATCAGCAACGGAATGTCTGGAATATTTTCGAGAAGCACTGCAGTGAAAGGAAATAGACTGGACATCCACGCATCTCTGCCAGCCCCGTTCAATGCTATTTTCCATGCAACAAGCATACAATGTAGATAACCGCTCATTCTGCACGCCCCGCCCCCCGCCTGTGTCCTCAGTGAGGGTGACACGATGGTGGAAGATTCAGCAGAAGACCTCCAAGAACTGCAAGCTGGTTTGCGCCTGCTTCCAATGCCCGGCTCTGTGGTCCCAAGCACCCTGCGTGTGCTGCTAGGAAGCAGACTGCCCGTGGTGGAACCGGGAGTTCCACATCTCCTCTTCGTAGAAGAGAAATCTGCTCCGGGGGGCTTAAGGAATGGATTTCAGGTTGAGTCCGGGAACAAATGGCAGCCTCTTACTGTGACGGTGGCTTCTGGGCATCGGTGGGAGAGAGAGAGGAAAGCAGGGTTCATGGCATCAGTTAGGGCCAGGATGGCCCTTCTCTTCTGCTCTTTCCTGGCTGAGCAATGCTTTGCGAGATGGTTGCCTTCTCTGCATTTCTTCGTCGAATGGGAATAATCATATCCAGTGCAAAGGATCGCCGTAGGACAGGCAGTGACGCACGTTAAGCGCTTGGCGTGGCGCCTTGAATACATTAAGCACTCACTAAGTGAGTCCGGATAATGTCTCCACTGCATGAAGCCTAGCCTGTGTCCCTCTGGTGACATACAAGGCATGTTTCGTGCGGAGGTAGGGTTGGAAGCTAATATCGGTGGAAGGTGACATATGGTCAAACTGCCCGTGAAAATCATTGAGGAGGCGCCATGGCAGAGGCCACATATCCTTTAATAACTTCAACGCAGCCAGCAGAACCGGCGTTTTGTTTTGTTGTGTCCCATCCAGCAAGGCGACAGGTTATCACTTCATTTGGCTGACCACCTCCCCGGGTTTTTTAAGACCCAGGCAATTAAGGCGGCTGGCAGAAGGAAGAACAGATTCTTTGTTTCCTCATCTGTCAAAACATAACACTGCAGTATTAGGTGCTCTGTCCTCCTTGTAACTTGGCTGTGAGGGTCAAATAAGGAAATGCGAGGGAAAAAACTTTTAGGCTATCAGACGCTTGTAAATGAAAAATACTAATAGATCTCTCTTAATGCAGTTGACAGGAAAGCCCTGATTGCCATAAAGAACAGTGAAATGAAAAAGACTTGAAATGTAATGGGTGATAGTCACCCTTAGGGGTGGTCCAAGTTCAGTCCCGTAAGCAAAGGCCAAGGGGATTTAGAGACGCCCATCTAATCACAGATATCCAAGTGGCGTTTTGCCTAAGGAAAGTGAAACGGAACTGTTTGGAGTGATCTCTTCCACGTGGGCAAAGAGTTATCTGCCTGCAGGTTGGACTCAAAGAGAAGCCACCAGCAAGGTCAAGTTAGTGTAACACAAATTGCGTCTGGCTGATAAAAAAAAAATGTAAAGAGCTGTTCTTATCTCTTGAAGTTGACATTTTCTATCCAGTCTCATCTGCAGGGCTTTGGTTTTGCTTGTGTTTTTTAAGTGTTTTATTTATTTTGAGAGAGAGAGAGAGAGAGAGAGAGAGAGAGCATGGGCTCACCGGAAAGGGGAAGGGCAGGGAGAGAGGAAGAGAGAGAATCCCAAGCAGGCTCCACACTGTCAGTACAGAGCCCAACGTGGTGCTTGATCTCACGAAATGTCAGATCATGACCTGAACTGAGATCAAGAGTCAGACACTTAACTGACTGAGCCACCCAGGTGCCCCTGTTTCCTTTTTTAACATATAATAAATCTACGTGCAACTCAAGTGAGAGAGTTTAAAGTACTGCCAGCAAGGCAATATTAATGAAGTTGTCACTAACTACATTCATGAACTTGGACTTAGCTGTTCACATTGTCCTCACTTCTGTATCCAAAACGTTATCCAACGGAATTATAATATACCCAGTAATTCCATTACCAGGTAGTTACCCAAAGAAAATAAAAACACTAATTCACAAAGACACACGTTCTGTATGTTTATTGCAGCATTATCCACAATAACCAAAATAAGGAAGCAACCCACGTGTCCATCCATCGACGAATGGATAAACAAGGTGCGGTGTGTATATACGAGACGATATCTCGTCATCTGCAACAGCATAGAGGGATCCAGAAGGTATTCCACTAAATGAAATAAATCAGTCAGAGAAAGACAAATACCATATGATTTCATTCATGTGGGGGTTTTAAGAAACAAAGAAAAGAGAGACCAAAACACAGACTCTTAATACGGAGAACAGGGAGACCTGGGTGGGTCAACTGGTTGAGCGTCCAACTACTGCTCAGATCACGATCTCACGGTTTGAGGTTGAGCCCCGAGTCGGGCTCTGTGCTGTCGGTACAGGGTCTGCTTCACATCCTCTGTCCCCCTTTCTCTCTGCCCCGCCCCCGCTTGCCCTCACGCTCTCAAAAATAAATGAAACATTTTCATTAAAAATAAATAAGTAAATAAGAAAATAAATAAGTTCAGAGCACAAGCTGGTGGTCGCCCAAGAGCAGGTGGGGTAAGGGGATGGGTGAACTAGGTGAAAGGGGTAACTTGTGCAACTCACTATGCTGAGCACTGAGTAATGTATAGAATTGTTCAGTCACTATGCCCGCACACCTGAAATTAATATAACACTGTATGCGAACAGTGCTGGAATTTTTAAATGAATGCACAAAAATTTCAAAACCTAGCTCTTCAATACACCTTAAATGCAAATTTGAAGTGACAAAGAATATTGCGTCACCACAACATGGTGGCATTTCCCCCTCCTTCCTGCTCCTCCTGCTTCTTGGTGGCTCATAAAAGGAAGGTGGTTCTTGCACTTGGTGTGCGTTAGGTTAGGGGAAGGGCGAGTAACCAACCCCGCAGAGGGTAGGTAGCTGGGTTACACCGAATTTTGAGATTCTTCAACATCCTTGTCAGCCTGGTTCTTGGACTCATGGAATGGCTTCTAATTACAATCTGCTTCCCATCCCCGGCACTAAAGGGGAGACCAGATGAACAGTCGACACGAGTGGCGGAGGAAGAGTGTTCTCTGGGTGCCCAGTAATAAGGGAGCTGGTTTACACTTCTGGCACACCAAGCTTTGATCAGCAGGGTTCAGAACCCAGCGTCTGATCACTAAAGGGGGCTTTAGCAAAATGCAACATCTCAACTGGAAATCTGTGCAAAGGATGCCAAACCACGGTGATCTCATCGCATTTCTGTCCCAATGTGAGTGTGTGCCTGGGCAGCCAGCCTGGCTCCTACAGGAGGACACTGCTGTCCCTCCCCCCCCCCCCCCCCCCCCCGCCTGTCCACCTCTGTCCCAGCACTTAGCATGGCCTTCTTGCACTGACTCTCCCTTACATATCAGTCTTGCGCTCTGCTTGTGGACCCGGTCCTTGCCTTCCCGGTCCTTGCCATCCCCTTGCCCTGCTCTGTGTGGCAGGAGGGCTGACCCCATTCAGGCTTCATTTCCCAGCTCCTTGTGTAGCTGCTTCAGCTTCGGCTCAGCCAACATGAGGAAAGGATAAGAGATAGAAGGCTGAGAAGGGCACAGCCAGAACATTTCTTTCCTTCTCTCTCTCTGCCTCCCCAGCAGCAGAATCCCCTGTGTCTGCTCTGAGTTTCCAGCTCCCCCAGGTAAGCTTGTGCTAGCTAGAGCTTGCACCAGGTGACCTCAAGTGACCCAGCCCCTGGCTTCTGATCGCACCCCCTCCTTCCTTTGTCCTTCCAATGAAGGGGTGAGAGCAGTTTACCTGCCGTTCCAATTGATCCATTGCCTTCTCTGTGATCTTGTAGGCTTCTAGACTTGTCCTTGTACAACCCGATTTCCTGTAAGACACGGGTCTGAACCCTGATGTGATTATGAACTCCTAAAACTCAATAACCCCATCCCATATCTTTGTGCACATATATTGGGAGGGTACTTGAAAATTTATTGTCCAACTGAATTGAAAACTCACTGGAGTCGAAATTTTACATGAGCTCTAAGCTGACAGAACTGATTGGCCTGAGAAATCATTCCTTTATTTTCTTAACAATTGCTTCCATTAAGAATTTTCTCATTTTTAATTGCAGTAAAATACACGTATTGTAATGTTTACCATCATAAACATTTAAGTGAGAAGTCTTTCACTTTAAATGGAGACGTTTAGTTCTATGGTTAAACCAAGACTTGATTTAAGAAAATCTCGTGGTTAAGGTGCCTGGCTGGCTCAGTTGGTTGAGTGTCTGACTTCAGCTCAGGCCATGACCTCCACATTCCTGAGTTCAAGCTCCACATCTTGCTTACTACTGTCAGCACATAACTTGCTTCAGATCTTCTGTCCCCCTCTATCTTTGCCCCTCCCTTGTTCCCATTCTCTCTCTCTCTTTCTCTCTCTCCAAAAATAAATACAACATAAAAAAGAAAGAAAGAAAGAAAGAAAGAAAGAAAGAAAGAAAGAGAGAGAGGGAAAGAAAGAAAGAAAGAAAGAAAGAAAGAAAGAAAGAAAGAAAGAAAAAGAGAAAAATCTCATGGTCATGTCCAGGTCATTTCCAGCACAGGAGGTGCCTGCAAAAGTCATTTCCTTTGAAACAACACTGAACTCTAACTGAGTGCCTAGCAGGCACCTTAAAGAGAAGGCTTACAGTCCTCACCACTCGTTTCCATGATGCATAATACTGGTCCCAGTTTACAGATGAGGAATCAAGGTTCAGAGACGGTGGTTGACTACTCCAGGCCCACACTCTTGGTTCATAATTTGTTCAACATGTAATCCAGTAAGTCCTCGAATTTTAAGACTCAAGTATCTGCTAACAAATGGAAATCCCAAAGAGAATCTATTTTAGCAGGTCAGAATTCATTCACTGATAATACCCGCACCCCTGATTTCTGATACAGGTGGCCCCTCCATCACACCTTGAGAAATACTGCACCAGAACGTAAGGAAAATGGGTCCGTGTTGAATTAGTTTCTTGATATATCCTCAGACCCTCGCCAAGGCCCTGGCACTTAGCCAATGATCAATAAGTAATTGCAGAATTGATAAATGAAGGAATGAGTGAACAAGGACTTGACCATTTCTTTTAAGAAGCTTATCTATTTATTTTGAGAGAGAGAGAGCCAGCAGAAGAGGGGTGGAAAGAGAGGAAGAAAGGGAATCCCAAGCAGACTCTGCACTGTTAGCACAGAGCCCCCTGCAGGGCTCGAACTCGTGAACCGTGAAATCATGACCTGAGCCTAAATCAAGAGTCAGACACTTAACTGGCTGAGCCACCAGGTGCCCCTACCTTCTATTTTAATTTAAATCCTAAACATTTTCTACTGCTATTAACTAGCTTTCATTGTAGACACCACACTGAAGCTTATTCATTTATTAACCGTCCAATGAGTATTTTATTAGCTCTTACCATGTTGACTTGTCAATGTTCGATCCTGGGGAATGTACAGATATTCATTAAATATTTGATCCACAGGCACTATCCTTCAAAGCCTCAAGAGTATCAATTATTGCAATGAGGGGACTAAGCCGGTAAGGACAACAGAGATCCATAATCACATGTTAAAGGGATGTCATCGTAGATCCCTGTGCTGGAGATGAAATTAGGACCCCAAAGAGGGGAGCGTCCAGTCTTACCTCCAGGGGTGAGGTTAGAGAAAGAGAACACAGAAGAGGCAATGCCCACAATAAATCTCCATGGGCAAAGGCTTGTCAGTCACATGCAGGGTGGGAGGTAGCCTTGTCACCTGTAGGTGGAGTTTAAGCAGCTCCTGGAAGTGCATTTGGCTCCACAAGGCTTGGGTTTTCAAGGGTCAAAGTCACACACCAACAGATACGTAAAACCACCTAATGTAAAAATCATTCAAATAGCACAAATAACAAGAAGATTGTTCAGTTTGGGTTGGGAAGGAGGAGAATCCCTCTATTACAAACTATCCCTTTCCTCTCCCTACCCCACGTACAGCAGTCCCCCTTTATCCACTGTTTCCCGTTCAGTGGCTTCAGTTGCCCACAGTCCCCTTCAGTCCAGGAGCAGATGACCTCCTTCTGGCTGTGGTTGGAAGGTCAGCAGTAGCCTAACCTATGCCACCATGCCTATGCCATTCACCGCCCTTCACCTCCCCACGTAGGCATTTTTATCAAGCCACAGCATCACAAGAAGGGTGCGTAGAAGACAGTAAGACATCTTGAGAGAGAGGAGAGAGACCACATCCACAGAACTTTATTACAGCGTATTGTTCAATTGTTCTATGTTACCCTTAGCGTTGTTCATTTCTTACCACGCCTAAACTTTATCATAGGTATGGATGCGTATGTACAGGGAAAAAACATTGTTATGTATAGGGCCTCAGGACTATCCATGTTTCAGGCACCCACTGGAGGTCTTGAAGCATACATACCCTCCAAGAATAATGAGGGGCTACCATACAAAACTTGAAGGCGAGGAAGGGTCCTTTGGTTATTTAAACCTTTAATAAGTAGTTGAAGCTGGATTCTAGGTCAGGGGTATCTAAGCCCAAAGGCTGGGCTCTTTGTCACAACATTCACCCCATCTTCCAAGAAACTGGGGAGCAAGGGCTGAGGAAAACAAGACTCTTGATTCAACTTTTCTAGTATGTGGTCCTCGGGCTCTGCTTTTGTGCAAATCCAAACATTCATCAGGTAGAAGTCACGTGGTTGACCCTAAGTTAGGTGTTGTTCTCCTCACTGCCTCACTTTGTCCTCAGCATGTTTTTTTTTTTTAACGTTTATTTATTATTGAGAGAGAGAGAGAGAGAGAGAGCACGAGCATCGGAGGGGCAGAGAGAGAGGGAGACACAGAATGCGAAGCAGGCTCCAGGCTCTGAGCTGTTCCACACAGAGCCTGACACGGGGCTCAAACTCACCAACCGCGAGATCGTGACCTGAGTCGAAGTCAGACGCTTAGCCGACTGAGCACCCGGGTGCCCCTATTTTCAGCATGTTTGAAATTTGTATTATTTCCCTCATTTTCTAGGTGGAATAATCGAAATGCAGAGGTATTGAGATTGAACTGAAACGCAACAGCTTTTCTAAGATGACCCAGCTGGGAAGCAGCTCACCTCCACCTATGATGAAACTTGAACCACTTGTAATATTTTTTTTTTCCTGTTGCTGCTCTTGATGAAGTTGGGAATATCCAGATAACAATGTAAATACATACACTGGCAGACCACTTTATAACTACAAACCAGTTTGGGCTTGTCTCATTTCCCTCCACAACAATATAACATTATCCCCATCTCACAGGGAAGGGTCTTGAAAATTAAATACGTCCAGTGAGTTGGCAAGCCATACAGCCACGACATGGCTGGGCTTTTTAACTTAATTCACCTCTTACTTAGCCTGATATTTCCATATTTGGAAGAAATCCATTGGTTTCTGGATTGTCTTTATTTCCCCAGAGTCATTTTTCAAGTATAACTCTTTAATATGGAAAACTATTTTTGTTCACTCTGGAGTTGAAAAAGAGGGCTGGAGGGTAGGGACATTTGATGGATTAAATATTGGTTGAGCCATAATCCAGGACCCCACTTTTATTCTCTCAATTTGTAAGCACACCACTAAACCGTAACAGGTTTGACTTTTGTTGAGGAAAAGATTTTTTTAAATAGCCGCAACATTAAACTTTCAAAATATTTGCAGCAACATTTTCTATAAGCCTTAGTATTACTCTTCAGTATTATCACATTTGACATAATTACACCCTGTAAATACCTCAAACTTGTAATGACATCCTTTCAAGAATTATTCCTAATTATTATACTTGACATGACAAATTAAACATGTTGTTTGACGTAATTATACTAAATAATTCAAAATGCTAATTATGCTTAGAAATAGCAATTAGCATAATTAAGTTAAAAAATAAGCTACTGTAAATTTTGCTACTGATTCACTATCACCAACTGGAATTTTCTAGATTTTAATAAAGATTGGTGTGACTTACAAAATTATAGCTTCAATCAAAAATGGCAACACATTTTCCATGGCTTCAGAAGCCCTGCAAGAGATGGCAAGAGAATAAAAGCTTGGTGGCTTGGGGTTGTGCAAAGGGCCAAGTCTTTAGAGGCGGTCAGACTTGAGTATCAGTCTTCGCTTGGCCATCGTTAACTGGGTTACTCGAGGCTAGAGATACAGTCCTTTGAAATATTCTTTTTCCTCTACAACTGGGTATTATATTTGCCTCTCTAGGCCTGATTTGGACATCAGGATCCTTGAAGAGAGTTGGAACCCTCTTGTCTATTCCAGTACTCCTTCCAACAGCCAGATACAGAACAACCTTAGTGTCTACCAAAGGATGAATGGATAAAAACAATATGGTATATTCGTACAACGAAATATAATTCAGCCATAAAAAAGAAGGAAATTTTACCATGTAACAACATGGATGAACCTTGAGAACATTATGCTAAGGGAAATAAGCCAGTCACGGAAAGACAAATACCACATAATTCCACTTATACGAGGTATCTAAGATAGTCAAATGCATAGAATCAAAGAATGGAATTGTGGTTACCAGGGGCTGGGGGGAGGGGGAAACGGGATTTCACCAATCAACAGGAGCAAAGTTTCAGTTCAGAGAAATAAGCTGTAGACATCTACTGTGCAAACATGTGCCTGTAGTCAACAACAATGTATTGTACACTTAGAAATTTATAAGAGGGTAGATCTCATGTTGCACGTTCTTACCGCAATAATTTTTTTTAAAAAAGCATAACTGAGGATGTAAAGACACAAAGTGCCTGACATGATGCATGACCCCTAGGAAGGGCTCTATAAATTTCAGGTTTCCTGACTCGTGCTCATTAAAGGGAGGAATATATTGACTGTGAAATTCCTAGGCCACCTGGAGAAAAAAGAAGAAAGGTATAAGGTGGATACGTAATTTTTTCCAAAAAAAAATCTATGATCTAAAAAAGAAAGGAAATGATCTCTAATATGTAGAGATGTGCAGATATGACGAGGTGATATTTAAACATATAACTACCAGAGCACCTGGCACATAGTCAGCTCTTCACAGGTTATTGTTTCATTTCCCTCTTAAATAGACTTTTATTTATTTTTTTCAATTTTTTTTAACGTTTTTTTATTTATTATTGAGAGACAGAGAGACACAGAGCATGAGCAGGGGAGGGGCAGAGAGAGGGGGAGAACAGAATCTGAAGCGGGCACCAGGCTCCGAGCCTGATGTAGAAGATGCCCAAATGTAGAAGATGCCCACCTTCTCTGGGGTACGTGCCTAACTATGCGAAACATCCCAATTACAGAAATGTTGAGGGTAGAACATAGGATCTAGTGGCAGAAAGCTCAAGTCTGAGTCTGGCTTCACCAATGACATGGCAGATGGCCATGGGAGCATCACTAAGCTTCCCCGAGCTGGAGTCTACCATTTGTAGAAAGGCCAGGCTGTTACTGCACGGTGGGAGAGAAGAAGCCTGGACATGGAGATAGACAGGAGAGACGATGCTATGACCTCACTGAGACCAGCAGAGGCAGCGGGGAGGGAGAAAGGATGGCAGATGTAGACAACAGCAACAGGGAGAATTCGGAAGGAAGAGCAGGCAACAGTCTGTTGACCACCGGTGCGGACCTGGGCAGTGGCAGAAGCCAATTTGGTTGACAGGTCTGCGTGAGCAGAAACAGCAGAGAGAGAAAGGCCAATGGGAGAAAATGGGGGGAACGTCTGGGGACAGACATTGGCTGGGTTTTTGTGTTTGATGTGCTGAGTCACCATATGCAGGGCGTTCGATGGACATGAATCCCTCAGGGTGGGTTGGGCCAATGTAAGTGGGGCTCCTCTTCCCAGAGGGTCGAGTAAGAGACGGGAGCACAGAGTTCTGGCACTGGTTCCATGGGATGAGGGCGACGCGGAGTGAGCCAAGAGTGAGAAGGAGGATCAGAGAAACAGAAACAGACTCCAAGAAGAGTCTTTACATTTGTTTACATTTACAAATAAACACGAATGTGATTTTATCTCTTGGAATCAAAAGAATATACCAGTCAGGACGTGTCTTTCTCAGGTTTCCTTTCACCCAGTTCAAAACCTGAGTGGTCCCGGACTCCTGCCTCTCCCGCACGAACACGTGCCATGATGTGACGCCTACGCATCCCTTATGCCAGCCCCGCTCTCTTTTCTTGCTTCCGGTCCCCATCTTCATTTGCTGAGAAGACTTGAACCTACCTGTCCAGCTTTTTCTCTTGCCAATTCTCACCTCCTCTCCCTCTCACCACCATCCCATACCACCTTACACATTAGGATCTGTGTCGTATTCCCCAAACTCTTCTGTATTCTCATGTCTGTGCTCACATCTGCCCCCTTCTTTGGAATGACCATCTATCTCCTTCTTCCATCCAGATGCGCCTGTCTGGCAAACATTGACTTGGCCTTCAATCCCTTCTAAGGAGCCTTTCCTGACCTATTACCTGCACCTCCGTGCCCCACCCCCAGAGAACGGCATTCTACTCCCTGTGCAGAATTCCACCAGAGAACCTGTAACAAATCTTTGTACCTACTTGTTCATGTATCTCTGACCTTCCCTGGCCTGGGAGCACCTTGAGCCTGGCAGCATTTCAATGCATTCTTATAGCCCAGGGCTCAGCACTGTGTACTGAATGAATACATCAATCAATCAATCAATCAATCAGTCCATCAGGATTGAGCTTTGGCTATTTTTTCTGTCAGGATGTCTATTGGAATTAAGGCATTTATAAACATTTTAAAAAATGCAAAAAACTTTGTTATTTTGTTTTGTTTTCTTGGATGCTTTGTTCTGCCCATCGGTTTAGGTTGGCAACTTGAATGGGCAATTAGCGTGACAGCCCCAGTAATTACTCCCATAATCTGCAATCCCTAAGTGATGGGAAATAGAGGCCTTGGGTAGACTTTGAGTATATTCCCTTATTAGGAAATCACAGTGATTTCATGGAAGTCACAAAGGAAATGTTTTTACTGAGAAATCACAAGCTGTAACTAATGAGGAAAGGAAGAAAAATACGTATCTTTAAATCCCGCATACTAACCCTATGCCTAACAATGACATTGTGCATTCAGGAAATTCTAAGCTTATACTTGGCCTTGTTGAAAAGAGAGATGTTAATTTGCCTGAACCACTGTGTATAAAGACACGTCTGACATGGTAAAGGCTTCCAGCACTGCGGCTCTGTCATTGTCAGGGACACTTACTCATGTATTCCCCACAAGGGGCAGGTAACTTTCACCTGTTGAGCAAAAATGAAAACGGAGACTCTGATGTGTCGAGTGACTGTCGGAGAGCTTGCAGTGATGAGGCGAGAGCCGGGTTGTGAGCCCAGGTCTGTCCGAGCCCCACTGCTCCAGAGTTGTACCCCTTGGGGACGTGCAGACTGTGAGTTATAATCCAAAATAAATCAACTTAGAGGTTAGTATGAAATGATTTCCATCATTACTGAAAAATATGACAGTAGCTCCTTGACTGTCTTTGAAAATCCCTTCAATAAGTCCTTCAATAAAATATTTTTATGTGAAGGGAAAAAGAAGTGAAATAAAGCTTAAGACACAAACTACTCTGTTTCTGGTCCTGGCTTTGATGACAAATTCACTGTTTGACCTCGAAGGAGTCATTTTATCAGACTTGGTCCCAGTCAAACGAAGTGTTTGGGCTTGTTAACCTCAAAAGTACACCCATCTCTATGGGCCCCTCGGTCAGTTAAGCGTCCAACTCATGATCTCAGCTCAGGTCTTGATCTCAGGGTCATGAGTTCAAGCCCCACATGGGCTCAGTGTTGGGTGTGGAGCCTACTTAAAAAAAAAAAAATTCTATACCCATCTCTAACCTTATGGGAAGGCAGATGGCAAAACTTAAAAAAAAAAAAAAGAAAAAAGGATTTAGGATATCCTCTTAATGACCAATTCTTAGACTAGGAAGGATCCTCAGCAAGGTTGCTGGCAGCTACTAACAGCCAGAACCCACCAATATTCACTTTTAAATAAGTAAATGAATTAAGGAATCCGTTGTCCATTCATTGCATTTTTGCTTGGGTTTGAATTTTTCAAGAAATTTATCTTCTTGTGGATGCTGTGTACATATCCAATTTGCCTTAGCCTCTACCGACGAGTGGGCAATGTAAATTGCCCGTATCAGGACAACATTAGAACAAAGCAAGAGAAGTTGTACAAAAGGCAGCAGAATCAACAGCACATATCAGTGGGTGACATCTCAGCTCAGCTGAGGCAGGAGGGTGAGTGTCCACAGGGCTCTTATGAGTCACTGACTCCATGAGAGTTGTTATCTTCTCGGTACATATTTTGTCTCCAATCAAATCTCTTCTTCCTTTAAAGGCGAGAATTTGGCAAATGTTCTCTTTTTTTTCTTGACAAACACAAAGGAGACGGGAATCCAAATGGTCCTAGACTTTAGCGGAGAGTCTTTTGAATGGTCTTATACGGACCCCGACGTCATGTTTCAATTTCCCCCTCACTACTGTGCACCATATTTTCTTTTTATTGGGAAAAGCAAGCTGGTTATGTCTATAATGCATACCTCTGTGGTCTCAGTTACATACTCAACAGCTCTCTCTGATCCTAGGTTTTGATAACAATTTCTTCAATTCCTATGACTTCAATGAATTCATATTTAAGCAAGATTTGTGGGTCAAGAGCTTTGTCCAGTTTATTCAGGCAACATATTCCAAATGGCAGTCTGTTCTGGGTACTGGAGATACACCAACGAACAAACACACAATCCCTCACCCTTGAGGATTTCTCCAGCCAAGGGGGAAGACAAGTATGTAAAAAGCAAATGTTGTTTAATGTGAAACGTGCTATCATAAAAATCGTGCATGGCACAGTGAGCCCTAAGGGGAGGGCCCCCTACTTCGGAATGAGGGAGGGTTGAGTCAGCATAGACTGAGTTGCTTCATGATAGCAAACAACCCTAAAATCTTAGCAGCTGACGATAAACCTGAATTTATCACTCGCTTCACATGGCAATCACAGACCCGATTCAGGATTGACTCCACACCATCTTTATTCCAGAATCAAGGCTGACGGTGCATTCCCCGCCTGGAACGTATGGATCCCCTGCCACGGGACATGTGGTCGAAGGGCACAGTGGATCAGAAGTGCTGCTTGTCGCTTCCTGCTACATTTTAAAGCAAGTCACATGGCCATGACTGACATCCAGGCCTGGGTTCACCAACTGCTCTACCCAGCGGGACCCGATAAGGAATGGCGGTGAATGTTTTGGAAAATGATAGCACCTACCACGGGGGAAGATGTCTTATTTATTGTGGCCAGAGCACAAGGGAAGATAGAGGGTTCGTGAGAAATGAGACTGGATATTAAGGCAGAAAATAGATAATGGAGGACTTTGTGGTACAGAGAAGCTTGGACCAGGCGAAATTAGAAAACTGGTGAGTGAGGTCAAATTTCTAGCTTAAATATAGCATCCTGTCTGTGTTGTGGAAAATGGTATGTAGGCAGCACACTGCTGGCAGGAGCAGAGGAAGAGAACACTGTGAAAAGTTGATAGAGGTGTGAGCTCAGGACAGAAGATGAAAATGGAAGAGAAAAGAGGGGAATGAGAGCTCTAAGTGGTGGCTTTACCCATACCGGGCATGGACCAGACCCATGGATAGAACAAAATTGCTTCCTTTCTCCATGAAATGATATGTTGATACTGACGAAATGTCTGCTTTGTTTGCAAAATGCAGTAGAAGAAAGGCAAGGAATACTCCGTGTCAGGCCCTGTGAGGTCCCAGAAGATCTGAAGAGTCTTTGACTCATTGAAGCTCTCACAGGTGCAGTATTGACCAAGAGAGATGAGAAACAAAAGTCAGACTTTCCCTGTGATCCAAGTGTTGCCAAAAGATTGGCCGGCTTGTTTGCACAGCACCTCACAATTCACTGGATGGGACTGAGAAAGCCGGGGGCAGGGGGTGGGGGGTGGCAGGAACTCTGGTGGGGAGAGGCACCTGCAATTCGGTCCCAGTCGGACTACTTACAAAAGAGAAGACCTTGGACAATTTACTACATTTCCTTGAGCCAGTTTCCTTGTCTAAAAGGAAGGAAAGAGAGGGGGAGGGAAGCAAGGAAATAAAGAAGAAAGGAAGGTATGGAAGTGAAGGTTCTCCAGGGAACCAGGCCAGCAGGAGACAGAGATTTGATTGAAGGAATTGGCTCTCGTGATTATGGACTCTTGGCAAGTCTGCAACATGATGGGGCAAGCCTGCAGGCTGGACACTCAGGGAAGAGTTGACATCCGGACTTCAGAGGCAATTGGCTGGCAGAATTCCTTCTCGTTCAAGGGAGATTCTTTTGTTCGGGTCAAGCCTTCAACGGATTGGCTAAGGCCAGTCGACCTCACGGAGGGCAATCTGCTTCAATCCAAGGGCAACCATTTAAAGGCTAATCTCATCCCCCAAAAACACCTTCACAGAAACATCCAGAACCATGTTTGACCAAAAACTCGGGCTCTGTGGCCCAGCCAAGTTGACACATCAAATTAACCTTCACAGAAGAGAAAGGAAAAGAAAGAAAGAGAAGAAAAAGGAAAAGAAGAAAAAAAAGCAACGTGATATCCTGTGAAAGGCCCAGGACCTGGTAGCAGCTCACCAAAATGATGCTCATTTTATTATTTTTATTATCATTAAATCATTTTTATCTGTTCATCCATCTTTGGTTTACAGAGGGAGAAACGGAGACGGGGACATGCTACACGCAGTTCTGTGTCCTGTTGAGGGCATTCAGTCCCTGAATATGTGTGGCCATTTATCAGACTGGGGAAAATTCTGAGATGGGCAGAATACCCTGGTTTTGTACGTAACCGACTGAATTCCCCATTCAGCAAGACCAATCAGAATGATCAATTGAGAGTACAATTGAATTCCTTTGGAACTAACAGAAACAAAAGCTGACCTAGTTTATATTGTCGAGTGGGGCTCCAGAGATTTCAATCTCTGCTTATGAGGAGCTAAGATGGCCAACGGGCTTTGTTTCACGTGGACGTCATCAATTCATTTGCTGATTTAACAGGATATGATAAACATGTTGTATCCTATATGCCTAGCACAGCACGGGGCTTTGAAGGGACCCAGAGAAGTAGGACACACAATGTGTATTGAATCCTTACGTCCCTGCCATCCTATTTATGTGTATGACCTAATTTTACCCTCGTTTCATTTTAAGCTGTATAAACCTTAGGGAGGTACCAGCCTTCCTGGTTTGTCTTTGTTCTAAATGTTGAAGAGTTTGTAAGAGGGGCAGGGTGCTGCAGTCCTGCCTCACGGTCGCAGCGATGAGAAGCTGAAACATCGCAGAAGAGTCGAATTGCTACCTTGGACGAGCGGTGTCGAGTGGGAGGTGCGGGCAGGTCAGAGGACCAGGCACCCGATGGGGAGGAGGTGACTGGGGGCGGCATCATAAAGGCCCACAAAGACAGATCAATGGCGATGAGCCCCTCTGGAGGGCCAGAGGGTCCGGAGGAAGCCCAAGTCCCACAGCTCATCAGTAGCAAGGTCCGATCAGAACGTCTGCAGACCCCGGTGTGATGTGCTGCCCTGACCTCTGTCCTAGGACCCCCTCCCCTAGAGCTCTGCCCTAGAGCTGAACAATGAAGGCAGCGGGGCCATACCGTGGCATAAGAATAACCTTGGAGTCGGGAAAAGAAAACAAGACCACGGGGTCCCACCTCTGCGATGCCTTGAGGGTGAGCTCTCAGGTAAGTGACCTGCCCGGCCTCCGAAATGGGAATAAGGGGTAGGCTTCGCAGGGCTCGCCCAAGGGAGTGATGGATGTGACTATACAGAAGGTGCCAGAGCCCGGCACAGGGCAGGTTCTCCAGATGGGGTGCTTCTGCTTGGTACCGTCTCACCCCGCCTAGACGCGGCACCCTTAGGGGGCTGTGGAAATGAAACTTCTGCTGTACCCAGAATTCAGCTATCATTGTTGGACACAGCCACGCTCTTTTGATCTGAGATTGACAAAGAGGCTATTCTTAGGGCTAATTACGGAACACATCCGGCGAGTGCCCCTCTCCCACCCACGCACAGCTATTGGAGCTGTCGTGTGCAGTCCGGCCCGGCTGGCCACGTGGCCTCAAACCTCTGGTACCTGTCGGTAGCAGTTGCCCGTAGCAACAGCAGGGGGTGGGGGGAGTGTGAGGAAGGAAATTACCACCGGTGTCGGTGTTGTTTGTCAATTATTTGTCTTCATGGGTACGTCCGTGTTGAGGGGGTCTGCAGTCAGAAGTGAGGGGAGTCACGCGGAGGTAAGTGGACAGGTGCTTCCTGTCTGCGTTCGTTGTGATGCAGGATTTCTTTTGAAAAAGAGTCTAGGTGGGAAAAATACTCATGCCCATTTTTTTTTTTTTTTTTTTTTTTTTTTTGCAAATATATATGTAACAAGTGGGGACTCCCGCTTCCTCCTACTCTACATCATTCGACTCCCTTCCGCGGGCAGGGGGATGGTGACGGTTCCGTGATTCTCTGGGGCTTCTGCACGATGAATCTGGAGAGAAGCGTGGCTGAAGCATGTGATAGAACAGGCCGTGGTATCGCACAGAAACTTCCACCGTGGGGACTCAAAAACATCTACTGCAGACCCAAGGCTTCAGCAGGAGTTGGGACGGTCCAGGGCGCGTAAGGAGCTGGCAACGAGGTGCTTGGTGTCCTCAGGCCGCCCCGCCTTCAAGCCTGGGGATTTACCGGGCACTTCTCTCAGCGGCAGCGTGATTTGGGGCACTCATGAGCCTGCCGGTGTCTCAGGGCTCTGGACCTTTATCCTTCAGGTGACCATAGCTTTCAGCCTGCCAGGCGGCCGGAAGGAATCACTGCTGTGTAGAAAGTTCCCGGCACAATGCCTGGCTTCGTGTGGCACCCAACAAATGGACCCTTTGTCCCTTCCGGGGAGCACTCTGGAATGGAGCGGCGAAAAGGAGCTGCGGGACGGAGAACAATTCCCAGCCCACCTTTCTCGCCTGCTTACGTGTGTGGCTGCATGAGCTGCGTCCGAGATTCTGCCACATCCCGGCTGCACGAAGATGTAGGTGAGTCCCTGGACCTCCTGAGCTGTCCTCTCCTGGTTGGTAAATGGAGGTAAAGGGTGCCCACCCCTGAAGGCTGGAGCTTCCCGAGTACCGGGCGTGATGCCACGTGAAGCTCACCGCCCCGCATCACAGTGACCAGGTTTGGTCCCCTCGTCAGAGCCAGCCTTCCTAAGAGCACACTATGATAGGACAAGGAATAGAGGTTTGGGATTTTGTGACTATGGCGTGAAAATCTTTTAAATGTTGTTTTTCAACCTAAATAAAAGTATCCTATGAAGGGAGAGCTGGGTTGGGGTGGGTGATACAGCCACGGTGGGGGGAGTTTTTTGATAGTGGAACAATTAAGGGAGAAAGAAATCTGACATGAGAGAATCTGAATAATACTCTTGCCTAGAAATCTTCATTTTCTCCAGTGCCCCAAAGAACTTCATCTGTGCCTCAGTTTCTTTTTGATTTATTATTTTTAATGAAGGCATTTTCTTTCTTTTTTTTAAAAAAAAATAATGTTTATTTATTTTTGAAGGAGACAGAGGCAGAGCGTGAGCGGAGGAGGGGCAGAGAGGGAGCCACAGAACCCGAAATGGGCTCCAGGCTCCGAGCTGTCAGCACAGAGCCCAGTGCGGGGCTCGAACTCACAAATGATGAGATCACGGCCTGAGCCGAAGTCAGACACTTAGCCGACTGAGCCACCCAGGTGCCCCCAGGTATTTTTTCTTAACCATCAATTAATGTTTGGTTATTTTTATTAGAAAGTAAAGTAAAAAGAAGTTTCTAAAAGCATATACAATGTCACCATCTGAATATTCATCTTGCCATAAGTATATCTTCAAGTTTGTATCTCAAGCAGTGTCCTAAACATATTATTCAATAACTGTCATTTTATTAATTTCCAATGTAGCTTCACATTTTTTTTACTATTTTGTTTGAAAATGCCTTTGTGTTTCTTTGACTTTTCGTTGAAATGTCTCCTGATGCCTTTCATTTGATCCTTATTGTTTTGATATGTTTTCCCACTGGCTTTTTTGATTTGAATTTTAATGCTTAGGATATGCAAAATATTTTAATTTGTATATATTCAAATCTGTTTTCTTTGTGATTTTTTCCCCCATTGCTATGGAAACCCTTCCCAGTCCAGGAACAATTCAATTAAATAGTCAATTAGATTATAACTTTGCCCTGGATTTAATTTTTAAGTCCAACAGGAATGTGTTTTAGCATATGACCTGAGGTAAGGATTCATTGTAACCTTTAAAAACATTCTTAGCCAAATTTAGAAGCGTTTTTTAATGAAGAATTTACCCCCCTTCTTTTGTTTATTACATATCCTAATTACACATTAGATTCTTATCTGCAGTAGGAGTTGTTTGACTGCTGTTTTCTGTGCTATACTTTCTTTTGCCAATTTTTGTGCAGCTATAATACTCTTAATTTTGTGGCTGTGTAGGAAATTGCGACATATGATCAACTCAAGTCCTGCATCTTATTTTTATTCTTCAATTTCTTATCGACTCTTGTTTGTTTGCCATCAAGATGAAATTCAGGAACATTCTGTCTTTTACAAATTCTACAGCTTGATAATAATTGTATCAAATCTGTAAATTAAGCTGGAAAAGGCTGAATTTTTGCCGTGCAACTTACTTATCATACTGTGCTGTCTCTACCAGAATCAGATCTCCTGTCTCATAAGAGGAGCAATTTCCATTCCTGATAGTTCTTCCCAAATCAGCGCTCAGGGCCTAACCCAAGGGCTTGCACACAGTAAGCATTCATTACCATTGAGATAACTCAGAGCTCCAGGAATAATGTGTTGGCTTTTTTTTTTTTTTTTTTGCAGTAATTTTGCTAGAATCTATATATTCTAGGATCTTCTGACCTCAATCCATGACAATTTCTAATGTATACTTACCCATCTTTTTTAGTGTGAGTTGATCCAATTGTATTTATCCTAAGGAAAAAATGTGAATGTGTCGAAGTTTTTAGAAATTTACCACTTTCCGGAAACACCTCTGTGCCTGCAGAGTGTATGTACAAACAGCACATAGCACATTGCATGTTTAAAAGCATTCACTGAGGTTCCATATTATATATATATATATATATATATATATATATATATATATATCATAGAATATATAATATGGAATATATACTATATATATATTATATATGTATTGTGTGTATATATGTGGATTAGTGGTGAGTATGAATGTAATTTGAGAACGAAAGTTCATCAACATAAATTATATGTTTCTGAGCCCAAAGATTCAGGAACTGACACAGGAATTCTTACCCCAGCATTCCAAACGCCAATGGTGTCCAACCATCTAGATGACTAAGCTGGTAACATCACCTTAAGCAAGAGCTGCACACTGCATCTGTCTCCCTCTGGACCTCAGTTTCCCCAGTGGGAACTGTAGAGACTGGAACCAAAGATCACTGAGGGACCTCAGGCCGGCTAGTTCTCGGGAGCTATTTCCTCACCTGTGTATGAATTTAATCTCTCAGGGTCTCCCAGCACTGGCGTCGAGATTATATCTAAAGGTGGGTGTGGCCCTTGGGAGCATTTGCCATCCCCAGTCCTGGTGGCGCCTGACAGAGGAGAGAAAGAGAGCCACCGAGTCTGCTGAACCCAATGCCACGACAGTCCGCACAGCTCAGTCACCTCAGGTCACCGAGCAAAACCCAAAACAATTTGAAATCACTTTTTTTCATAGAGCTCTAAGAGAGCTCTTGGACTGACATTGTATTTTCCTTTCAAAATTAAAATAAAAGTGTTACAGGAAAAATAAAAGTAAATGACAGCCAAATATCTTATGATTGTCAAGAAAATGAAGAAGGAACCATGCACCTGGCATGGAGTCCTCCTGGTTGCCTTGATCTTCCGGAAGCCAGTCGTCAGCCCCCAGCTCCTATGAACTGGCCTTTTCTGACAACTCCTTTTGGAGCCCATGCCTGGTACAAAAACTCAGGGACCAGGGCATGTTCTCACTCCTCTCCTATCTCCTCTCTTCCTCTTGCCCAACCCCCAGCTCTACCATAAGTACACGGAAGGGAGAGCCCATATAAAATGAGTCTGTCATGTCAAGTGCTGTGAATAGTGTCTTCCCATAGGAGACCATGAAAAATACATTTTGCACCGGGAGGAAATGCTTTATAATTTACTATTCAATGGCTAGCTTTCTTCCAGATAGGAAAACAAAGGAAACATTTCCAGAAAAGAAAAAGAATGGGAAACTGGAAAGAACAAGGAGACCAGGCAGATCTGGGTGTGAATTCTGACTTCACTACGTAGCCGCAGTGAATCATTTAACCTCTCTGAACGTCAGTTTCCGCATCAAGACACAAGGCTGATGGTCATCCCCAGCCCAGGGGCAGCTGTTTATCGCACAAATACTACGGTAAAGGGCCTAGCGGAGGCGTGTAGCACCAAGGGTGCTCAGGGACACGTCCCGCCTTTCCTCACTTTCACGCCCAGCGTACTCAAAGATGGTGTTCTGCTGCAGAGAATACATTTTCTAAATTTTCATTTTTTAGAGAAAGAGAGCATACACTGGGGAAAGGGGCAGAAGGAGGGACAGAGAGAGAATCCTAAGCAGGCTCCACGGTCATGGCAGAGCCCGACATGCTGTTCGTTCCCACGACCCTGGGATCATGACCTGAGCCAAAATCAAGATCTGGACGCTCAAACCACTGAGCCACCCAGGCACCCCGAGAATGCATTTTCAGAACTCAGCTGGTGCTTGACATTTGTAACATCCCCCACTAATGGAGGCCACCCTGTGGGGTGTGAACTGCTTTCGTTTGCTTCTCTGTCACCAGAAGGTTGATAACAAACCCACTGGAATAGACAGTCTATGGAGATGTCCTCCTGGAATTTGGTCAACGGCTGTGAACTAGGCACCGATACATCGGCCCTGGGATGAACTTGCCCTGTGGGCTCTCAGCTTTCCTGCAGACCCTGAGATACCCGGGTCAGCCCTCCGCGCCCACACCCTGCCACCTTTGGCTTCAGGGACCCTGTGTATTGCCTTTTGTCTAACCTCTGAATCTACATGGGTGAAGGGGATGCACACGCTGTCCTTCCTGTCTCCCCCTGCCCTCCCTTTCTGCCTCAAGCACTTACTGAGCACCTACTCTGCATGGTCCCTGTGTAGGCAATGTGGAAGCAGGGGTGAATTAGCCCCAGTCCTGGACCTCAAGGCAGACTGGCCTTTGAGATGTATGTAAGGATTTGAAGCATGTGATGATGACACACAATTCAAAGTGACGAAGCGTGTAGCCTCTTTAGGAACAGAGGTAGAGTGATCACCTGTACCTGGAAGTTTTTGGAAAGGACAATGATGAATTTACCAGAAGGCAGGGCAAGAGAGAGAAGGTCATGTCAGGGAGAGCATATGATATGTCTAAGTGCACAGAAAACTTGCCCGTAAAGAGGCAATTATGGTGAAAGCATGTTGAAAAAGGTTTTCGTTCTCAGAAGAAGATCAAGTTATCTTCATAATGACCAAGTAGCTGTATAATCATAGTACCTATTAAGTTATCATCATCCTTATGTGCGTTTACATTGAATCTTACACTTCATTCAAAATACTCTAAGGTATGAATCCTAATGTCGCAATCATGAACCAAGAGTTGTGGGTGGGAATTAGCGTCACCCCTTACCAACCTCGTGGCCATCGCCAGCTTACCTCTCTGACTTCAGTTATTGACCCACTAAGTAGGAATAATACCATGGCCTCCCTTGCAGGGCCGCTGTCAAGGTCGCAGGTGGTGTACAGGTAGGGCAAAGCAGGTGGCTGGCTCAAGAGGAGGCAGCTGTGTTCCTTTCTGTGCCGAACACTCACGCGGCACCAGCCGGACCACGCACCAACACCAATCTGGGGGACATATCAGGTTATGGTTTAAAGTTCTCCATCCAAATGCTGCCTGAGCTCTGTTCCTTATTATAGAACAGTCAATTACATCGCCTCCTACAGCAGCCCTGTTTCTCCGAGGAGATTACTCTTCAATTGATTTCACAGTCCTCCCTGGTATATAATCCCCCTGGCTACGACTGCCTGCGAGCGCTTATAAAGACATTCAATACCGCTATCAAATGAAATTATATCATTTATATCCAGAGCTGAAATATGCACTGTTTTTGGAGGTTAAAAAAAATGGATCCCCTGGAATAAAGCTATAATCAGCATGAACTGTGGCTTTTAATTGCCTGGGAAGGTGAGAAGCATTCTTGAAAGGGAAGCAGTAGGCAGTAGCCATCATCCGTAGAAGCACATCCTCATGCACAATAAGACAAAGAAGGGTGTGAGGATTATTCATGACTGCAAACACTGGAGTTTATGGTTAAAACCTCTTTTTCTTCTTTCTTAGTTTCCTCTTACTGATCAATATATTTTTTAAATTGGTTTCCTTTTTTTTTTTTGATGTTTTATTTATTTTTGAGAGAGAGAGAGCAAGTTGGGGAGGGACAGAGAGAGAGGGAGACAGAACCTGAAGCAGGCTCCAGGCTCTGAGCTCCCAACAGCGTCCGACGCGGGGCTCGAACTCGCAAACCGTGAGATCACGACCTGAGCCGAAGCTGGACGCTTAACCGACTGAGCCACGCAGGCGTCCCCAATATATCTATTTTTTAATTGGCACGGCCTCTCTTGGGGGAAGAGGACACTGGGGGAACATAGCACATCTGAAGGGCCCCAGGGAAGGAAGGTGGGAAGGAGCCGTTCCCAGCAGAGTTTGGGTTTATGACTCAGACGAGCAAATGTTAGAGGACAGTGGTAGGTCTGTTTGTTAAGGAGACGCCAGCACTTTGGATTTGGGTGACTTTGATGATTATTGATGATTACTTCATATTGACTTTATTTTATTTTATTTTATTTTATTTTATTTTATTTTTTATTTATTTATTTTTTTGAAATTAGTTGCTGACACCTGTTCCTCATTGTTTTGTGAGCTTCTGAGGTGCAGGCACTGTGCCTTACTTTTTTTCTCAACATCTAGTACAGGCCTACCACATGGTAGCCCTCAGTTAATTTTGGGTTTTTTTTTTGCATTAAAAACATGCAGGAAAACCTTGGATGGCGAGTAACTTGTTCTGCGAGTATTCTGCAAGACGAGCAAACCTTTCTAATAAATGTTAACTTGATACGCAAGGGATGTCTTGCAATATGAAGTAGTACGTGGTGCCGAACATCAGTCACGTGATTACCACTGAGCCAATGGGTTCTTGCAATTCGTTTTGATACACGAGTGCTTTGCATTACAAGCATGTTTCCAGAATGAATTATGCTCGCCAACCCAGGTTGTACTGTGTATGTTTATTAACACCACACTCGCCCTGGGTCAGACGCCGTCCTGGTAGGTCAAGTTTCCTGCCTCCAAGAGGTCATAGTTCAGAAGGGGAAACAAAAATTCCTGCTGTATGCATATGCATGCCGGAAGAAGAAAGAAGGCCCTAGAACTGCCAAATGGATGGGGCAGGCTGCCCAGAGGGGGAATCGCTTGACATGGCCATTGAATATTGACTTGGAGTCTGTCCCCTAGGCAGATGAGGGGAAGACAAGTAACATCACGTGTTTTTAATGGCAAATAGCTAAATAATTACAGGAATGGTCTTTCCACCTCCATGATTCTAAAAGAAATGAACCATCTTGCAAGAAAATCCCCACATACCGGACGTAGTATGATTAGATTCCAACCAGTAATTCTGATTCCAACAAAATCATCACTTGGTTTAGCACATCAGTGAGGCACGGATGGTCCCAAGAGCCACACTGGAAGGGAAGAAAGTTTTGAAGGCTTGCAAGAGGTCTTGCTCCCCTGTGGCCAGCAGCAATGAGATTGATCTGTCCAGCTCACCCGGGAGACCTGGCATAGCCCATCCAGCCTCGGGGGCAGGTGTCTGATTCTGACCTGCACAGTCTCACCCTGTGTCGGCTGGACGCTGCAGAAGCAGGCCCGAGAGGGAGTTAGGAACACTGGAGGTTTACAGGGGGAAGGCTTGTGAGGAACGAGACTTGGGGAGTATGCTGGGTTGGGCCCTTGAAGCCTTCAGAGTGTGAGGGGCACTTGACTCCCACGAACAGGTGCAGATGTGACCATTTCGGCCAACCCAGAAAGGAGGTCCAGAGCAAGGATCGCTCTCAGATGCATCCTGGGTGGGGAAGAATGGGCCAACCCTCAAACCATAGCCTGCTTCATCATTGTTTGGGGCTGGTCTGGAAGAGAACAGCCTAGACTTGAAAGGTGAGGCAGATCTTGAAAGTGCCTTGCAGCAGACTAGAGATTCTTCTTCGAGGGGAGATCCTGGGGGTGTGCCCCATGACTGCCACACCACACGGCACCATGTCGTCCTCTTCAGGAGCTTCTGCACCTGAACTGGAGTTGCCTACTCCTCAGCCCCAGCTCAGGACAGCTTGATGGACTCTGACCGTTGATGGACTCCTGTATCCATCACCCGCATCCAATCGTGCTGATTCTGTCCGGCAGCTTGCCCACTCTATCCACTCTAATAAATGCACTTCACCGTTGCTCCAGGGTTCAAGCTACTGCATTTCCCCAGTTCCTGTAGCGTGGGTCCCTATCCCGCTGACTCCTGTCGCCCAGTCCAGGATACCGACCATGAACTCCAAATGTAAGACCGGTGTATTTCATTTCCTCAGAACTGTAAGACCATCTGTTTTCCTTTCCTTTCCTTGAGTGTTCTCATGCCTCCCTGCCCAAGTCCTGGGGAGGAGTAAACGTGGTGGCAGTTCTGAGACATCATAACCCGGAGAAGGAAACTTAGACATGAGGTGCCCCCTTACAAAGGCCGCTCCCTGTGAAGAATGTTCACATATATTTCCTGATGTTTGCCTTTTCTTTTTTTTTTATGTTTACTTCCTTTGCAAGAGAGTACAAGTGGCGGAGGGGCAGAGGGAGCCAGAGACAGAGAATCCAAAGCGGGCCCTAGGCTCTGAGCTGTCAGCATAGAGCCCCACGTGGGGCTCGAACTCACAGACCGCGAGATCATGACCTGAGCTGAAGTCGGACACTTAACCGACTGAGCCACCCAGGTGCCCCTGCATTTTTTTTATTTTGTTTCTTACTCCCCATTAGACCAAAAGCTCCATGAGAGTTGTTGGGGAGCAGGGGGTTCTGTTTGTCTCTCTGCCAAATTGCCACAGTTCATAAAACGGCTCGGCAGCTGGTAAAACACTGAAGACATAATTGTCGAATAAAGAAATGTGACCCCGTCAGCAACTCTCAGAGGAAAGTGCAATGTATTACAGGAGGGGAAACCAAGGTTCAAGAGAAGCACTCATTTGGTGAGAATCACCTGGTGACCAAGGCTGCCCTGAATTCAAGGTCTGGCTGACTCCCCATCTGGTACACATTCTACGCTGACTCCAGAGTTTAGAGAGGTCCAACCCAAACACGTGCACACCCAGTTGGTACGATTAGAGAATATTGGGGTGTCAGGTGTATGTTTTCCTCACCAAATCTTTACAAGAAGCCAAGGAAGTAGATACTGATCCTGTCCCCCACTGACAGATAAAGAAATTTAAGCTCTGGGCAAAGGAAATGAGCAAACTAATCAACAAAAACCAGAAACGGACTTATAAATACAAGCCGGTGATTGCCAGAGCCCGGGGAGGAGGGGGGTGTGGAGGTGGGTCAGACAGGTGAAGGGGATGAAGAAGTACAGACTTCCAGTTACAAAACAAGTAAGTCATGGAGACGAAAAGTGCAGCATAAGGAACATAGTGAGTAATACCGTAATAACGAAGGGTGACGACGCTTGCAGTCGTGAGTACCGCACAATGTACAGAATAGTTGAATCACTATGTTGTGTGCCCGAAACTAATAGAACACTGTATGTCACCCATGCTTCAATAATAAATTTAAAAAAATTTTTTTAATGTATATTATTTATTTGTGAGAAAGAGAGAAAGAGAGAGACCAAGTGGGGGGGGGGGGGTATAGATAGAGGGAGACACAGAATCGGAAGCAGGCTCCAGGCTCTGAGCCATCAGCACAGAGCCCGATGCAGGGCTCAAAACTCAGGAACCGTGAGATCATGACCTGAGCCAAAGTCGGTGCTTAACCGACTGAGCCACCCAGGCACTCCAGTAATGAAACATTTTTAAAAAGGGAAGAAAGAAATTCAAGCTCTGAGAGTCACGGTCAGCTGGCAAGGGAAACATATAATGCTGGTTTTACTTGGCTTCAAACCTCTGTGTTTCTTGTCCCTTCTATTGAGGATTCTCTTCTGTGTATGTCCACCTGGGTGCTGCCTTTTCATCCTGTAGCTCACAATTCCAATGATCTCCCTCCAGGGTGGAGGGCCCGGCCCACCTGGAGATCCCACTGGAGCAGCCCCGGTCTCTCTATCAAGTTATCTTCCCCTTCTCACCTGTACGGGAGAGCATCTCACTCACTTAAGGGTTTGTCCCCCCACACGGGGATCAAATCTCTGCGTAGACGAGGACTCTTGTCTCATTTGTTCCTCCCTCCCTGGCGTCTAGACGGCACTGGACACAATCAGGTTTGGATAAACACCCACGGACTGACCGTCTGTTTCCACTGCAGGCAGCTCCTTCTCTTCTCGGGGCAAGGTTGCATCTCCTGGGCGGCAAGGCCCTGTCTGGGGTCACGGAGTGAATGTCTCTGCCGCCCAGACACAGGGAGAAATGGCTGCCATGTTCCCGTTCTCCATAGATGAGAATCACAGCGTGGCTCAGGAGCTCGCTTCATGGCCTGACCACCCTGCCAGGAAATTCTTCTGCAGAGCTGAAATGATTCTTCATTTGCCCAGCTGTGGCGGAAGCCAAGCTTGTCCTGGGGGGTCCTCAGAGGGGAGCAGCTGGTGAGAGAAGTCTTTGTGTGAAATGACTGCGTCCCACCCTGACCTCTCCATGAGGGGAAAGACGGGGCTCGGCTTAGGGCCGTGGCCTCGCTGACCTAGCCGGCTCCAGGGAGGCGTCCAGGGTGCAGCGGACAGGGCCCCAGAGAAAATCTAGAAGGTCTGGCCCTGCCTTCCATCTCTTCACCTGCCTGCTGGGGAACCTGGGCCAGCTCAGCTAACCGCGGGAGCCCCATTTCATCAGCAGCAGGGTGCCTAATAACACCTGACTTACAGGTATGTGGGGTGGCAGCAGGGCATCGCTGTCTGTGTCTTTCTTCATTTATTTAAAAACAAAAAAAGTGCCACTAACTTATAAGGGGCACGAGTCCAGAAAAGAAAAATGACCACCCCAAGCTCAAAGTCACGGCGGAGTTCAGACCATGTCCTTCTTCCAGAGTCACAGCATTACCTTTAGGATTCTTCCTTACCCCTCACACAGGGTTGAAGCCCCCTCTCATTTTCTCAACTGGACAAAGGCTTTTGTTAAACAGAGAGAGGGTCCCAAGGTGAAATTATTTTCAGGCCACGGGATATGCTCCCAAGAGGAGACTACAGGCCTCCAGCCACCTGGCTGGCACGTGTTGGACTCATTACCTCTCCCAACAGCCCCTCATTCCATCAGCTGAACGTGCCTAAAGCCCTCTGGTCCCCATCACCCCTCAGACTCCAACAAGTGGGAGCTGGCGATGTGAAGACGCCAACGTGACCAAGGCTTCAGACATGGGCTGTCCTTCCTGGCCTCCGTCATGGGTACATGCAACTATTTCAGATCTCTTCCTGAGAAGCCAACCCAGCCATGACTCGCATTGGGTATTGTCACTGTTTCCACCTAAAATGAGCACTTAAAAAAAATTTATCTACAGGCATCAGACACAGAAGGACTCCTCAGTGCCAGAAGGCACCTTAGCATGTCGTACAGATAGAGGAGCTAAGGGGCCCAACAGTGGAGTATCTGATGGTAGGACAAGGTGGGGTGAGAACCCAGGCCCTACGCCCAGCTCTGTTTCTTTCCCACAGCATCGTATTCAGGCCATTGGGTGAATCTGACCCAGAAAATCTCACCGGCGTGTAAAGAGTTTCCTGCTCCCCCTTAGTTTGGAATCGTGGAATTCTTGAACGAGTGGATTCTTCTCATCGAAGTGACAGCCATTGTCCCAGAGACTAATTTAGGATGGGTTGCTGTTACCACTGTGATTCAGAACGAAGGCTCTAGAGACCGATTAACCGGGTGTGTAACCTGTAGGTAACACTCACTGGCTGCGTGTCCTCAGGTAAACCCCTTCATCTTTTCTGTCTCAATTTTCGCATCCACAAAATAGTGGTAGTCAACCCAAGTGACCTTGCGAAGTTGACGTACTATATGAGTGACCCGGTAGTCACTGCTTAGAATGACTGGCACCTCAGTATTTCTATTTAATAGATAAGGAAACTGAGATGTTCAGAGGCAAGTCAGAGGGGAAATTACTGGATGTGGAGACATTTGCATCACGCTCTCCCGACTCGGGGCACAATGCCCTTTCTTCCATGTCAGCTAAATTAACAGAATCACAAAGTGTCAAGGACAGAACGGGCTTTCCACATGCGTTGGCCCAGTTTCTCTGTCGCACAGGAAAGCCAAGGCCCAGAAGGGAGCGTGCCTGGGTGTGTACTGGCCAGCTGAAAGTCGGCAGGAAATGATTACTGGATTTTACTCTGAACCCATGGAATTTCCAGAAGTGGTATCTGAAATTTTGTCATCGGAACAGTTACTCTCACGAAGCCAGGTCAAAGCAGATTTGTGCAGTGATGTTGGGGGATCCCTGAATGAGAACATTCCAGCCTGGTGTAGGTGGACTACTTGGGTGACTGGATTAGTAGTTCTAGGCTAGTAATCTAGAAGTGATTTTATTTTGCCACTCTTTTACATACATTTATTTGTTTGTAAATTACACGCTCAGTCTCCTGTACCCACAGTATCGTGTTCATTATTGAACAGACAAAGAAAATGTAAAAATTTCAAAAACAAGAGAGGGTAAGATAAGAATACGTAGAAGTTCCAGTATTGTCTTCCCATCACGGTGGGTCATCCTCAGCACTGCCTTGAGTGAGCACACCCCGTTTTCAGGACCGTAGCTCTAGAGACGACCAAGATACTGTTTTTTGTCACCAAGAGGCATGTGATCAAACCACTGCTTCCCCGTCTCCCTCCCCAGGCTGTCACTGCTGGCACAATTGTGAAGGAAAACCAGGTACACTACCCCTGAGGGTACTAACGTGCCCAGAACTGAAGGAATTGCTGAACTGGTCATTGGGGAAACTCCCCAGCGTGCCCCCTTCTTGTCCCTCCCCCAAAGAGCGAGCGCTGCTCATCTAATGTTTCGTGCATTGAGCCACGTCCGTGAGTGGGTGGGTCTCTGTGTGTAGAAAGATTATAACATGGGTGCGGCTCTTCCTGCTTTGTCCTCATCTGGCTGGAGTGGTAGCCTGACCTCAGGGCAGATCGGTTCCCTTTTCTCTTTCTTCTCTAACTCCAGATACTCAAGATTTGGGTCCAGGGACTTGATACGTATGTGTTAGCCACACATTTACTTGACTAGATACTGCACTTTATCGGCAGCATTTTGCTTTGACCTTGTGTCCTCATGTAGACCTACCATCACCCCCCCCTACCCTTTGCATTTTCCAGATGGGTCTCTGCTACTGTGTATTCTGTACTCACCACAGATCAGTTTGATTCCAGTTACATTTGCCTAGTGTGCTTTTTTAACAGGCAACTTAAGGTCCACGCTTGGGTAGCACAAATTCTGCTGGCTTTGAGCCAGCTACTGTACGTTTCATCACTGATGTTTGGGCAGCCATGGGCAAACCAATTGATCTAGAAGTGTCTGTGTTCTTGTCTGTAAAATAGAGATACTAATAACCCTGCCTACCTCATTTCACTAGTATGAGATGAAACTTGTAAATGCTTTTAATAAACTTAAAAAATCCCATCCAACCCATGGGGCGCCTGGGTGGCTCAGTCGGTTGAGCGTCAGACTTCGACTCAGGTCATGATCTCGCGGTTTGTGAGTTCAAGCCCCGCGTTGGGCTCTGTGCTAACAGCCGAGCCTGGAGCCTGCTTCAGATTCTGTGTCTCCCCCTCTTTCTGCCCCTCCCATGCTCATGCTCTGTCTCTCTCTGTTTCTCAATAATGAATAAATGTCAAAAAAAATTTTTTAATAATAATAATAATAAAATCCCATCCAAAGGAAGGGATATGGAGCTGCCAATGGAAAACAAACAAACAAACGACCATGACTGTTTTTAATGCAAGGCAATCTGAAACTCGTTGGGCTTTTCCTCTTTAAATGAAATTCTCATTGGAATGAGCATACTAAGAAAATTTGGTAAAGACCTTGAGAGTCAGGGAAAATTTATATAAATAGCAATCATTCATTCTTTATTCCATGGGAAATGTGCACTGAACCCCTATTTTATGCCAGACACACTTTGCCAAGTACTGGAGGAGAAAGAAGGTAAGTGAGACCGGTTCTGGCCCTCAGTGAGAGAGAGAGAGAAACAGAGAGAGTGGGTGGGAGGCAACCCTACAATGACAGTCCAGTGTGTGCTGAGGTCTGTGATGGGGATGTGAACTCAGAGCTGGTGAGAGTGAATGGGAGGACCACCCAACTTCATCTGGGACCAGGGAGAAGTTACCTGAAATCAACACCAAAATATACAGAAGACTAAGTAAAGCCAAAAGTGGGGCGGATACATTCCAAATGGAAGGGAGGGCAAATGCAAACATTTTGGGATAAGAGAAGGCTTGGCACCTTCAGAGATTACAAAAAGCCCTGCATGACCGTAGCGCCCTCTGCACATGGAATGTCAAGAGGGAGGTTGAGAGAGAGGTATAGAGCAATGGAAGCTTGAACCTGAGAAAGCACATGATTTTGATCCGTGTGTTAGAAAGATCATTCTGCAGACTTCTTCAGTGTGCTGCCGTAAGTTCGAGACAGGGTTTTCCAAATCAGCAAGAGCTGTCCGCATCATTCAGGAAAGTTGTACTAAATTCGGATTCTTGGACCCCGCGTCTTTGAAACCTGAATCCAGACATGTGTCTTTTGAACATGCTCCCAGGTATTTCGGATCAGGCTGCGCGTACAGCTGAATTGGGCTTAATGGTGGCCTCCAAAATGATACGTCCATGTCGTGAACCCTCTGAGCTATGGATGTTGCTTTATTTGGAGAAAAGATCATTGTCGCTCATCCGGGATCGTGTGGGTAGGCGTCACATGCAAGGACACATATCCTAAAAGACACGTGAGGAGGAGGCCGTGTGGCCGTGAAGCTCCCCATGGAAGTGATGTGGCCACAAGCCGAGGAACGTCTGGGGCCACCGCAAGCTGGAAGGGGCCAGGAACCGACTTTCCCCCAGCGCCTCCAGATTGCGTGAGGCCCTGCTGGCCCCTTAATTTTACGCCTCCGCCTCCAGAGCTGTGTAAGAGCACATTCCTGGTGCTTTGGACCACCCGTTCTCGTTTGTTACAGCGGCCAGAGACATTGACACACCGGCCAACGACGATTGTGTTTTTCGTTCGTTCGCTTCCATGAAGGCAAGAAAATGGTGGAGGAGACTGAGGCAGAACCCAGTCAATTGTTAGTAGGCATTTGTTGAGAAAGAACACGGCAAATGGCATAGCAATGAAAGGAGCGTACCACCCGAGCTGCAGGCCGGCCTTGACGGAGGCTGAGCTCTGAACAGAGCACCTTCTTCCCACCCCCACCCCCCCGCCGCCCACCAGGGCACACCATTCCAGTGAGCCCTGTTTTGCTCTCCGGTGCTGGAAGTGGCTATGTGGGTAGACAGTCTTAAACACAAACAAACCTACTTCTTTCTCGTTGGGAGCCACAGTCACCGACCCTCAAGGGAAATCTCCAGGCTAGCGACCGACCGCCTTGAAAAGCACATGCTTCCAGAAAAGCAGCACGCTGATGGCCCGGCTTCATTAGTGCTGCAGGCCTGGCCCCATCACAGGTGCAGTGCAAGTCAGAAAGCACGTCCCTGAGTCATTTCGGGGACCCGCCAGACAGACATCAGGGACCTTCTATACTTATTCCTTTGTGAGGCTGTACAAAGAAGTTCCCCTTAATGGGCCACTCTCACATGTAGTTGTGCGTTTGTGTATGTTTGCCTTCATGTGTATGTGTGTAAGTTTCTGTTTCTGTGTGTGTGCATATGTGTGTGTGTGTGTGTGTGTGTGTGCATTCAGCTCTTTCCTAGGAGCCATCTATTTGAGAAGGACCTTTCAGGGTACTAAGGACATTTCCAGAGCATCTAATGTAACCCAGGCCCCATGGGCAACACAGAGGAAAATTAGATTCACTATCTGCCCTGAAAAATGTTCACAGCCTAGTGGAGAGAGACACAGCATAATGTAAAAGTTGCAGAAAATGACTTTGGATTCAGACAAAACTTCATTCAAATTCAGTCTCTGCCTTTCATTAGCTAAGTGATTATTAGCAAGCTTCCTAAGCCCATGAAGCTTTAGATCATGTAGAATGAAAATAATATGTACTCTCAAGGTTGTTGAAAGGATTTCTTGAGTCAATACACGCAGAACCTTTGATGCAGTATCTGTTGTATCCTAGGCAGTCAGTAAAACAGAGCTACTACGATTTTATTTGTGCTGTAATAGAAGCGGCCAGGCGATTCAGTAAACACAGTAGAAAAGAAGGAACTAAGTCAGCTTGGCAGAGTCAGGAAAGGTCTTCCAGAGCCAGCTGGGGGAAAGAGAAGCTACCAGAATCTCCGAGGTATAAGGTTCAAGCAGGAAGAGGAGCTGAGCCTGGGGAGGTCAAGTCTTCAGGAACCCTGGCTGCCATGTTATTCTTGACCGTGTTACCTTGACCTGGCTTCTATTTTAATATTTATTTATTTATTAATGTCTATTTGCTTTTGAGAGACAGAGAGAGACAGCATGAGCGGCCGAGGGCCAGAGAGAGAGAGGGAGAACCAGAATCTGAAGCAGGCTCCAGGCTCCGGGCCGTCAGCACAGAGCCCGACGCGGGACTCGAACTCACAAGCTGTGAGATCATGACCTGAGCCGAAGTCGGACGCTCAACCGACTGAGCCACCCAGGCGCCTGACCTGGATTCTATTTTAATTCTGACCATGTGTTAAGGGGGGCGGGGGGTGCGCGGGGGGGACCCTACATGGTTTTGTAATTGATGTTAGTTGAGAATTAGCATTACATTCTTCTAAATTTACACTCATGAAATAGAAACTATTTCTTCCACCGGAACAGTTTGACCTCATTAAATCATAACGGACGCTGATCGATCAATTGAACAACTACAGTTTTAGTCCTCAGCTGGAGAAAGAGCCATTACACCTAAGAAAATTTCTTAAAAACTGATATTTGCCTTGTTTAGGGCTAAAGCATAAGTAACTAAATAAATGAAAGACATTTAAAAGATCCAACTTAAAAAACTCAGCTTTTAGAAAACACTTCCCTAATGCATTCCACGTGTCTTGCTTTTTGCTTAAAAACATACCGTATTATCACATTTTCTGAACAGCACAGGGTCATCATCACACACACGAATTACTTAGCCGTGCCACTGATGGACCCAGTCGCAGCCATCCACCCCCTGTGAAGCGTCCCTGACTGAACAGCTGTCACACTGGCCACTTCTGCTCTTGTTTTGGTCATGAATGTCCTCCCCCAGCTTCTCCCCGTGTGCTTTTGTCAAACCTGATCACGGCTCCAAAAGTGCCTTCCCACACTTGATCTTGTCTGATCTTTTATTGGTACTATTATTATTATTTAAATTTTAGTTAATAACATACAGTGCAATACTGGTTTCAGGAGTAGAACGCAGTGATTCATAACTTATATTCAACACCCAGTGCTCATCACAACCAGTGCCCTCCTTAATCCCCATCACCCATCTAGCCCATCTCCCACCCACCTCCCTCCAGCAACCCGCAGTTTGTTCTCCATCATTAGGAGTCTCTTGTGATCTTGTCTAATCTTAATCCTCACAATGGTATTAGGAGGTAAATACCACTGTCCTCATTTTAAAGAAAAGGAATCTAGTCTAAGAGATTCAAAGAACTCAATCACTTAGACGCAGCTAAATAATGGCAGATTAAAGCTGAATCTATTTGATTCAAAGTCTCCTCTTTCCACACTGAAGTCTCTTCCAATCACATTCATTCATTTACTAAGTGAACAAGTATTTGTTGGGTCCAACTGTGTGGCACACCATACTAGATGTTGACGCTTATCCTTTGCGGTCTTCCATCTTTCACCAATTTTTGTCCTCATCTTATCCCTTCAGATATAACAGATTGTCGACTCTTTCAGATTGCTGGACTCTGACATTAGAGGACCACCAACATACTCTTCAAGATTATCTTCTGTAACTTGATTTACTACCCCAATACTGGTCTTTTTTTCTCTGATCATGTGCCACTCATCAATGGAACGGCGCTCAGCTCCATGTGTAGTCATCCAACATTTCACCGACCGATGCAGAGCGAAGCCAAACTGTTGCTGCCTTGTTCTGCCGCGGTGATCTCTAACTCAGGCCAATAGGACTCCCGGAAGATGGACTTTTCGTCTAAAGCAGTGTTGCTTCTCATCTGCCTCACGCTCGTTAGGCCCCATAGACAGAGTGAGGATAAGGCACAGCAAAACAGAGAGGAATCGTCAGATGAGAAAATGATCCCAAGCCTCAGAACCCACGGGCATCTGAATGCTTTTTCCATCCATTCAATTCGCGGAGCTGCAGATTGCACGGTCGACTGTTTTATTAGAACTTCCTCCAAAGACTTCAATAAATCTCAATGGAGTCCTCTTCTCAAGAGCCCAATTGCTCGTGGAAGCGATGTGTAGTCATGACGCTCCATGTTTTTAAATAAGATGAGGCAAGCGAAAGCAAGTATTCCATAATTCGTGGGGTGCACTCTCGCAGAAAACTTTTTTTATTAAGAATTCGATTAATAGTCTAATCATATTGCACACACAGATGACTCGGAAGCTAGAAGACGCATACAGCCATTTCAGGAAAAATTCCTAACGCTTTCAGAGGACTTTTCTCCATCTCGGATGAAGGGGGTCTGGGAATCGGAATGAAAAGGCAGGCAGTGAACCCTTATTTGTACACCTGAAGGTATTCAGGGAGGAATATTTTTCGAGGAATCCAAATTAGCTGAGCAGTAGTTCTGTTCAGTTAGTTACTTCCCCAAGAGGGAGAGACAGACGACCTGGTACATCATAGACAGTAGGCAGGCCGGCCAGGGATTGACTCCAGGCTCTGCCACTCACAGACTGTGACCACACAAGGGACTGGGCCTATCTGAGCCTCAGTTTCTAGTTTTACAGTTATGAAGATTAAACCAGGAAACGAGTGCAAAATTCCAGCTTCATAGAAGTCACTTAATAAATGCAAGTTGCTTTCAGGTTCAACATGAACCACGTTATCTAGGTGGAAAATCACTTTCCACGTAAAAAAACAAAACAAAACAACAAACAAAAACAGGCGGCTAGATGTTTGCTGTTTGCTAAATGCTGGGCTGGGAGACCACAGACACTTGTGGAGGCCCGACATGAGGCTCACACATTTAATCCTCACACACTCGGTAGGGAGTTACATGATGGGTCTGAAAAATAGACGCTTCCATCAAAATCCCCTGTGAATGTTACCTTATTTGGAAAAGGAATCTTTGCAGAAGTAATTCAATTAAGGATCTTGAGGATGTCGTCTTAGATTGTCCGATGGGTCTTAAAGCCAGTGAATATATCCTCATAATAAACACACAGGGACACACAGAGGAAAAAGCATTGTAAAGATGGAAGTAGGGATTGGACTGAGGTGACCACAAGCCCAGGAATGCCAGCAAAGCCACCAGAAGCTGAAAGATGTGAGAAATGGATTCTCCCTTAGACCTCCCAGAGGGAGACCACCCCCACCTAATTTCTGACTTCTACTCTCCCAAACTGTGATAGAATAAATTTTTCTTGTTTTGACCACCACACTGGCGATGACTTATTACAGCAAATTAAGGAAACTAATACACCATCCTTGTTCTGTGGACATTTTTGAGCAAGAAACGTCAGAAAAGTTAAGCAACTCCTCAAAATGCAGACAAGTATACATAGCGAGGCCACAATGAAAACATAGACCTCCCTCCCAGGAAGACACGCAAATTCTTCTCTGATTGTTATTCCTATTAAATGGTCATCCTTAAATCATTCATAATATCTGTTGAATTTACAAAGAATTCTTATTACTCAAAAATGTTAGAAGAATCATAATGAACATGTCACCAACTCCCATCCATCAACAGGTGGCATCCTAACTTGGCCTTCCATATTGTTGGAATGAATAGATGCAAACATAGGTAGACAACTATTTGAAAGAGCAAAGCATTTAGATTATCCATCTCTGGTTCTAGTTCAGGGTAACAAATAAAAGAAAAAGCTTTACAATAAGGGAAAGTGGGGTAATCAAATATTGGACAGACAACCAAAAGACCTGGGAATTACCAGCTGTACATAACAGATATGGGTCAAGTTCGTATATGATCCACAGAGAATCAGTAACCTTCTCTCGACTCCATTTGCGTCACCAGAAAAAGTTAGGGCTGGAATACGTTATTTCTAGAGTTTCTCCCAACAAGATTTCCAAATATTACCTTTAGGGACATTTCCAGGACACATCTAGAAATTTGTAGAACTAGATACACTTGAAATTTATATCAAGTCGTAGCTTATTTCTACGGCTACCTTGCCAAAAATCATTGGCTAATACAAAATCCAATCAATACTTTAAAAATATCATTCAAGAAAAGACTGAACTAAGTCCATGTTGAACCTTAACAATCAAGGAGAATTTCATTTTCTAGATGTCAATTTGTCCTGTGATAAGCAAGTTATTCCTACGTGAATAACCCCTGACATTTGACATTATGAGGTGCTTTCGTGCACATAATCTTTGATGTCCATCCTGCGAGGTAGGCAGGTGTTGCCGATGATTGTCGGAGGAAAGCAGGTCAGAGCCTGTGAGCCCTTGTCCAAAGTCACACTGCTAATAGAGATCAAGGCCAAGACTGAACCCAGACCCTCCTGCAAACAAAGCCTCCACAGGACTCAGTGCCTGCTGATGACCCCATGGACCTAAAACGTTATAACGTCAGCTACTTTTTGATTTGAATTGGAGAAATGGCTCCCAAGCTTACAGTCAATGCCTCTCATCTCATAACTGAAGATCACTATTTGTCTTTGAAGGCAACAGATTTTATTTTATTTTTCCCTGGCACCTCCAGCAATGGGTGACATGCCATAGAAACTTCATGAGTAAATGAACAAATGAGAGATTAAGTTAACTTATTAACTTGGCAGTTAAAATCCAGCGAGAAAAAGCAACGTGACCAGAATCACCCAGTCGATAGCACCAAGACAGAATTCATGTGTAGATGCCTCTTGAGGGCAATTGTGAGGGCAACATACATCCGAATCTCTTTATTAAGGGTTTTCTTCAGTTACATTAAATGGTGAGAGGTTTATTTTGCCCAAGGGACAATTTAACATTATAAGAATTTAGAATATAAATTAAAGACATGTGGCATAAGTTCAAAACCACTGCATTTGTATTCTTGAGGCAAGACGAGGCGGGGTGACAGAAGAACATGTCTGGATAAGCTGGAAGTTTTCCCCAAAATACATTTGCGCTACGTCACAGATGTTGGGTCCTCTGTGTTGCACTTACTGCTTCCTCTGCATCCCAGGCTACACTGGCCCATCTCCTTATGTCTCCATTGCCTTCGGTGTAACCTGTCCAGTTACGTAATTGTTCCCTTCCCCAGGAGACCTCAGAGGTCACTCACTATGGCATGATGTCAGGACAAGGCCATCCTCTGCAAATCAGACAGAAGCAAAGAGCAACCACGAGCCACTCCTTCTGCCTGACTCTCGTCCCAGCTCAGGAGGCTGGTGTCGAGGATTTCAAGCCCATGGAGAAAATAAAACGTGTCCTTGGAGCAGTGAGGGCACAACTCTTGCTGGCTCTCTGCCTCTCCCTCGGGAATATCAAAGTGGGAGAGGAGGGCGCCTTTTTGTGGCATCGGAGCTCCTCCTGAAAGTGGCTGAAATATTTGGGAGCTAGGAAAAGAGGAAATGAAGTTCATGGAATTCACCGACTGTGCTTAGCCTGACCCTCTTGTCCAGAAACAATGAGAGCATTCCAGAAATGAATAGGTCCCCGGGGACCAATTTAAAACCTTCATTTCCTTTAGCCAAGAGAGGGAGAAAGGAAATACCAAAGGTCACCCAGTGAATTTGTGGCAGAGGTCAGTCCCGTCATATTTGCCCAGACTGTCCAAGGCTCACTCAAATCTGCCCAACTGTAGCAGGTCACAGGGCGTCAGAACCAGAGAACCAAGTATTTAATGATCTCTAGAGTTACGCCCTCTTATTCTCTGTCACCATTAACAATTTTGGCAACCTGCAGGCGCATAACACGTAGACTTCTATCTGGAAGGTCTTCCGCGTTGATTTAAGAAAAATTGAAAAGTGGATCCCCGTACACACAAGCCATTCAAAGCCTTCATACCTGTTCTCCCGCTCTCTTCATGCCATCCCCTGCCTTCTTCACTCCTGACCTCATTTTCCAAAAGTGTATTCCTGAACTGACTTTTCCAATTTGGCAGCACTGCCCCATCCCTGTCTCTTACGTGAACCTTGAAACGGTTCCCGATTCCAGCCCCATTAGGTCTTATTTCTTTATTGTCCAGACCTCGGAGGTCCTGGACTTACTCACTGAGGAGAGTCAACAACCAGGATCTGGGCATGACCGCCCGAAATTGGAATCTTTCCAAACCATTTTACTGATTCAAATAATCATAACAGGGAATTTCAATAGTAGTCAGGAAATCCGGACTCTAGCCTCAGTGGTTTGTTCCATAGCCCTTCTTCTATTTCTTTCTATGTTGTTTTCATCGCTTCAGAGGCAATGAAACTTGAGCTCTGGCTTCAGCGCCGAATGAATTAATGAGGTGGGGAAGATCAGACAGGTAACGAGAGAGGCTTTTCTGAATTAATGGTGTCTCTCATCAAATTCATTATGAAGAAATCCACTCCCTGGAGAATTATTCAGCTAAGCAAATGCTATGCAAACATGAGAAATGGCATTGATTTTCTTACTGTCACAAGCTGTAAACTAACTTATTTGAGAATAGAAAAATAAAATTTCCTAGTCCACTGGGAGCCATTTCTCTTATGATTCTCCTCCCCCTCCGCCCCCACACCTCCTTTCTCTGAATGGAGCATCTCAGACGGGAACATTCTGGAGAACTTTGGAAGATGCTAGATTCTGCCATTTGAAGAACAGATAAAGTGGAACATCGTTCTAGTGTCCCCATCTCATCTAGTGCCTACTTCCCCAGGGGTAACCTGGGTTATTTTTCATTGCTCACCGATTCTCCATCTGTCAGAGGAAATGAGATTAACCTGAACTCTTAACTCTGGATCCCACCCAACCATTAACTACCCACCTCCCTTTCTAATTCTTCCACTATCTGTCTTTTAATTGATTTCTCGTTAATCCCCTGCCCCCAACAGTGTAAGAAACCCCAGACGATCTCCTCGACATGCACCTGACCCACGATCTCCTGTGCCTATTTACAAACGCTTAGGAAAAACAGGCCTCCTTCTTCAGAAACAGAAACCTCCTGGCCCCTTTCATCACTTACCTGGATTCTGCATAATCCCTGGCTTGTGACCCAGCCTCCAGACCTGCTCCTGTCCATTCTCTGTCTTCAGAGCACAGCCAGCATGAGATGTGGTTTGCTTGGGTCACTCCCTGCCTTAGACTCTGTTTCCTCATTGCCTCCAAAACGCCATGCTACTTCGAGTCAGTCATAGGACCTGAAACTACCACGCTGATTCTCCCCTCGAATGCACGCACGCCTTTGTTCATTCGCACCTTCCTTCCCTGGCTTTAGGAAGGAAATGTCAGGGCAACTTTATTAGCACTCCTCATGGGACTTAATTATGACTGGGCACGCCGAGCCCTCCTTTCACCAGCTTCTTTCCCCGTGAAATGGGAATGTCCACAGCATCTTCAGGAGAGCACAGCCAACTCCAGAAGATCTCTCCAGCTGGCCTCTGTCCGTCTCCAACCACATGTCACAAATGTCATCCCAAGGCTTGGTGGTGATATCTGTCTTTTTAATTCTTTCTCATTCTTCACTTAATCTTTACTCTCTCCATAACCCCTCTCTTCTTAAAAAAAAAAAAAATTAATGGTTTATTTATTCTTGAGAGAGAGAGAGACAGAGAGAGAGACAGAGCATGAGTGAGGGAGGGGTAGAGACAGAGAGCAGGACACAGAATCCGAAGCAGGCTCCAGGCTCTGAGCTGTCAGCCCAGAGCCCGACACGGGGCTCGAACTCACAAGCGGTGAGATCATGACCTGAGCCGAAGTCGGACGCCTAACCGACCGAGCCACCCAGGCACCCCATATAACCCCTCTCTTTAATGTTAAATTGTACTAGTAACAGTGGTAAAGATAAAAACTAGAATTAACATTTGTATTGTACAATTTTATACCACATTCAGACACTGGATTTCCCAAATTGAACTTTTAATTGGGGGGTAATTTTGATCCACATGCAGTTACAAGAAACGATGCAGAGATCTCACGTACCTTTACCTGCCATGCCCCAGTGGTTCACAATTTTGCAATGACGTTGCAAAACACCAGATGACTATGACGACCAGGATACTGACATTGAGACAGTCAAGATACAAACATTTCCATCACCACAAAGATTACTCCGGGTGTCCCTTTATAGCCACACTCATATACCATCTAATCCCCTTCTAAGTAATCTGTTCTAAGCATTACTTAGAGCGAATCTGTTCTAAGTATTACTTTAAGAATCTTATATGAACGGAAACAGACAGTACACAACATTTGGGAATCGGCTTTTTTCGTTTAGCAACAATTCCCTACAGATTCATCCGAGTTATGGCATGTGTCAGGAGTTCTTTTTATTGCTGATGAATGTGTGATGGAACGTGTGGACAAAGGATTGTATAATCACCCATCTATTGAAGGACATCTGAGTTATTTTCAGTTTTTAGCTGCTATAATTACTGCTGCGATGAACATTCATATACTGAGTTTGTGTGAACATAAATTTTCATTTCTCTGGAAGAAATGCCTGGCGAACAATTGCTCGGTCCTAGGATAGCTGCATGTTTAATTTTTTTTTCATTGGGCTCGGTGCTGGCAGCTCAGAGCTTGGAGCCTGCTTCGGATTCTGTGTCTCCCTCTCTCTCTGCCCCCTTCCCGCACATGATCTCTCTCTCTCTCTCTCTCTCTCTCTCTCTCTCTCTCTCTCTCTCAAAAATAAATAAACATTGAAAACTTTTTAAAATTTACATGCAAAGGCATAAGTCCTGGAATAGGTAAAGCAATCTTGAACAAGACAAATAAAGTGGGAGGGGTCCCTCTTCCTTACGAGCAAGGTTACCAAGGAGCTAGAGTAATCAAAGCACCATGGTATTGGAGGGGGACAGATTCATAGACTGCTGGGATGGAACAGAGAACGCAGAAATAGATCCACACAAAGAGACTCAACTGATTTTTGACAGAGTTGCAAAAGCAAATCAACAAAAGAGAGATTGACTTTTCAATAATTGGACACCCACAGGCAATAAGTGAATGTATGAACTAAAGAGCAAAGAAACAAGTTAAAGGAATGAATGATTGAATAAATGATTGAATGAATAAGTGAATGAATGAATGAAAACTGATCTAATCCAGCTTAGAGCATTGAGTGCCTTGAAGAGAGAAATCATTTCTGATCTATTTCTGGAGCCTACCCGGGTGGTGGGGACACACACACACTCTGTGGATAGTGAATAAATGAATGGTTTGTGAATGCTTGTGTTAAATAGCAGGAAAGTGGCTAACCATGCATTTGAGGCTCTCTTGAGAAAGCATCTAAGCTGAAATTTCTCTTTGCATCTAGAGGTCTTGGCTCCCTACCTGTAGAAGATGAGGTCTGCACAAACAAATCCCTAAAACTGCTTCACGATCTACATGTCTCTGAAGTTTCAACTGCCATGAGGTCGTCGCGTCTCTCTTCCCTTCCAGCTCACGTGGTCAGGCACCAACTCTCCAGCCACTAAAATAAAGGCACATAGGCTTTCACAGAAAACCTGGTGAATCCTGATGTTCAGAGATGAAAAGGAGAAAATGAGGATTGCGTTCCCTTGTCATTAAAATTCCTTCCTAGACTGCGGGAGTTCCTGTGCATTTGAATGAATTATCTAAGAATCAGTGTTGGTGCTTAATTGGGAGACAGAGAAAACCGCAAAGAATCTGACAAAGGAAGGCAGATGAAATAGAAATGTCTCCAGGCATTGAAAAGTTTGACAAGCAGAAGAGCTTGGGATTTGAAAGACAGCTAATGGAGAACATGAGTCAGCATGAGATAACTAAAAAAGGTTAAATAATTAAGCTTACATAATGGGTATCGGATTGAATATCCAGATTTGGATTTAATTAACATTTCTAACCTCTCTTTGTCAGTAACTATATATTATTCAATTTAAAAATGGAGAACTTCCATTATTTAAAAAAAAACTCATTCATCGACAGTGTGTCTGTGGATTTATTTCCAAATTTAGCAAAAAAGCTATTGTCCTTCCAACTCCCTCCTCCCTCCTGCACACCAATTAGATTTCTAGAAGGAGAAAAAAATTAAAGAGGCGGATAACCCCGTCATCCTTTTCCATAGGCAACTTGGAATGTAAATATATCATACACTTAATTCATTGGCGTATTTTCTGGATGGCGGGCCCTTCCTAATCAAGTGGCGGGGGGTGTCGTTGAGCTTAATCAGAACTAGTCACTGCTGCCTTTGAGGAGCTCCCAGGCAAAAGGGAAAAATAGATCATTACATGCATGCCATTCAGCTCTCTTCCCCCCTGGTTGCTTGAAGCTTGGCTGCCATCACGAACGACACAGCAACTGTCCAGACCAGGAAGTTCATGACCAACCAATCCCTTTGGTAGAGACGAATGATCATTGCGGTCCTTCACCCTGGGAAGGTGATGGTACCCAAGACGGAAATCCAGGAAAATCTAGCCAAAATGAGGGAGACGACACCAGGTGTCATCTTTGCCTTGGCATTCGGACCCCATTTTGGTGGCGGTGAGACGACAGGCAACCAGCGGGCAGTATGATTCAAACACCAGCTCTTTCTAGTATAACACACTGACTCACAGGTCTGCCTTTGGAAGGTGCTCTGGAAACAAAAAAAAGCTAAATCACATTTGATTCCTCGCTTCCCAGGAGATTACAGTCTAGTAGGACAGGCAAACGCTTATAAATTCATCCCCAAAGGTAAAACTGTACCAGAACTTCCACATAACCCTTCAGAAATCGGCCCAAATATCCCTTTCCCCGAGAACTGTTCTGTGAAGATTCTCATCAGAGGACTATTATGTGTCTTATGTGTCTTAGACTCTCATTGGACCATATATTTTAACGTTTTACTGTGCCAGTAGAAAGCGGGATTGAACATAATATTAGCATGCTAAGTTCTCATTCACTATCCATTTATGCAAGGAATCTACACTGAGTGTGGATTAGGATCCCATTCCCTCCTTAGCTGTCAAGAATCTCAGTGCAAATACAATGTGAGTCCTGACCTACGGGGACTTAGTGTTGGCTTAATGACTTTCTAAGAGCGCGTTACACAGTTCTAACCAGATGTAATCCTGTTTGTAGGGACCGGGGGCTGCACTTCTTAACTAGCTCGTAGCAACCCTCACTTGGCCAGGACACAGAGGGCATGCGGATAATTGCTGCCAATCCAGAGTCCCGTTCCGCTGCTGGGTCGAATCAGTGGCCAAGCAGGAGAAAGCAACGGGAATTGATGTGGTTTGAAGCGTCGGGGTTCAGGGCCAATGGCCAGGAAAGAATTCTTGAGATGTCTTCGGTGCAAAAAAAAAGGCGGTTTTATGAAAGCACAGGGCCAGGACGCCCGGGCAGAAAGAGCTGCACGGGGGTTGTGGTGGGTGATGGATTATATACCTTCCAGGTGGGACAGGGTTAGGGATAGCGTAAATCTCTCAGGTGTTTTGGAAACAAGGTTTCCAGGGCCTTGAGAGGCTAGCTGCTGTTAGGAAAAGGTCATTCATTACTGTTTGGTAAAAGCTCAGTCATGAGACCCTTCAGATGTATTATCAGTGGGCTTGGAGTATGATCGCCAACCCATATCCTGGGGTGGGGGGTGGGGTGGGTAGAGACAGAAGAAGTTTCCAAAGGAATTTCTATATGTTACAGTAGACTTATAGGATCCCGGGTGGTCCGGATAACGTTACGCTAAGATTGCCTTTTGCCCCCAGCAAAGTGTCATCATCGAGGTCGCTGAGCTCCTAGCGTAAGGTCACTCTACTCGACCTGAGGACTAGAGAGGCTGACTCAAGGGCTGTAAGCTTTAAGGAAATTTAATTTTTTCTTTTGCCTTGGTTTTCCACATCAGAATCGCCTGTTCTCTGGAACAGAACCGCCAAGAGGACTCTCCTCGGTACATACTTGGGTAAATGAAATATTTAGCAGAAGAGTGGAAAGACAAGTTTCATGTGCTATAGCCAACTCTCGCTGGATGAAGCATCGCCCCCTGCCACCCTCTCGCTGTTCCCTGGGGATTTTTCTGGATTACGTGTTGGAGTATAACACAGTTTTGAAGCTTTTCCATCTCGGCAAGCATGCATATGTATTCATGAACACCAGCAAGAAAAAAGACCAAAATAAAAACACTTTTTAAAGAAAAATTGAGAGCCCTTGCTTCCCTTTGCCGTCAGGAACACAGTTCTGGGGTGAAGTGAGTTTCCTGTTGTTCTGGAAGCAGGAAAGTTGGTGCCTTGTGCACTGTCTTATGTGCCTCCAGGGAGGGCCTCTGCCAGGCAGTGCCGCAGAGAAGCTCTCTCCGGGCACCCCTGTGTGCTCGGGGACAGGGGCCAGCTCCAGAGGGGCTCCCTGGATCCAGCAGCAGGTGGCTCACAAATGTGCCAGATCGCGGCGGGAACGACCCCAGCCAGTTTCACAGTCTCGGTGGTGGCATCTTGAGGGGAAGCCAAGCTCCTTCTGTGACAGTCTAGGTGGGATCATCCTATACCTCAGTTTGCGTGGCTTCCCCTGCTTCTTTAAAAAAAAATTTTTTTAAATGTTTATTTATTTTTGACACGGAGAGCGACAGAGCACGAACAGGGGAGGAGCAGAGAGAGAGAGGGAGACACAGAATCCCAAGCAGGCTCCAGGCTCTGAGCCGTCAGCACAGAGCCTGACGTGGGGCTCGAACTCACGGACCGTGAGATCACCGCCTGAGATGAAGCCAGACGCTTAGCCGACCGAGCCGCCCCGGTGTCCCCGGTGTCCCCTGCTTGTGAATCAAGCCATCGGCTTCCTGGAATGGGACACACCTCATCGGGAGAGCATCTGCCCCAAAGCAAGGCAACGTGTCTTCTCCAGAAAGGAAAAACAGTGAAAAACCGTAACACCCAGGGACATGCGGGCCCACTGAGCTCAGCCTCTGAAATACCGGAGGCAACAGGACCCGGGTGTGAGCGCTAACTCTACCACCAGCTGAGTGACCATGGACTAGTTAATTTACCTCTCTGAGCCTTGGTCTCCTGATCTTTCCAGCAGAAATAACGGGCGCACCTACCCCTCGCCGAGGCTCTACAAACGGCGATTGTGAATGCAATGCCGGAACACGTGAGACAGGCCACTTCCATTTCCCCGCCGTGGGAAGTGTCCACGCCGCACGCCGAACCCCGAGGCGGGACCCTGGCCACGGCGCTCGGCTCCTGGGGGGACACAGGCATGCCACACAGTCGTGTTGTTCCTCGGGAAGGAGCGCCAGACCCAGACCCGCCGCCGTCTTCAATTCCCTGGCAGAACCTCCAAGTCGACACATCCGCACTCAAACCCGGAATCTTCCAGAGTCCCCGCCTCGGTCCGTGATGTTGTCGGGCCTCTGGCCACCCACGCCAGAAGCCCAGGGTGCTTCCCGCGCCCGTTCCTCGTGCTCCGCACCAAGTGATCGGTCGGTCCCGCCGGAGTGACCCCCTCATCACATCTAGAACCCGGCGCCGACCCCTCCGCCAGGCAGGCTCCCCGGCCCTCACCCCCTCCGCAGGCCTCGTCTCCAGCCCTAGGACCCGGCGCTGGTGGAAAACCAGGCCTTCCCAGTTCGCAGCCACGCGAGTGGCCGTCCCGGCACACAAACGCGATGGCAGCCCGCTCTTCCTCCGGATTCTGCCGCCGGCCCCTGCTGCTCCGGGAAGGAGTCACCTCCTCCTGGTGACTCGCGAGGCACCTGTGCTCTGGACCCCGAGGTCTCCGCCCTCTTTCCCGCCACGCCCCTCCTCCCATCCTGCGCCCCGGCCACGGGACGGACGACACCGCTGTCACTGGGTGCACAGGGTCCTCTGCCTGGAATACACTTCGCCCCCTGGGTCCTCCTGACAAAGTCCCCTTCAATTATTAAGGTTCATCTGACCGTCACCTCCTCTGTGACTCTCTCAGCCTCGCCTTCGGTACGTGGGAATATCCGTCTGCCTTCCTGTTGTTTCCGGGGCTGTGGTCCCCCAGGATGCACTTTCGGCCTCCCAGCTACGCTGTGTATTACACCTTAATGGGCAGGATGGTACGTTGGTTTGGTCTCAAGTCGCAGCACCCAGGACAGGGCTTAGAACGAAGCAGGTCATCATAAAATGCTTAATGAATGAATGAAAATCATTACTTAATTAATGAAGGGCAAAGGTGAGGTTCTTTCCTCACGGAGATCAATACAAAGCCATTAGAGGACACACAGGGAATAGTCTGCCTAGGATGCTATTAACCCAGGGAGCTGGGTGGGTCACTTCCTGACCCCTCAAGTCCTGGCCCAAACGTCACCTTCCTGGTAGGTCCTCACTGGTCACTGTCTTTAAAGAATCCTCACCCTCCACTCCACATTCTCCTTTCCCACCTCATTTTCTCTCTGAAGCCATTGTTAACACATAGCACAGTTTTCTTTTCTTTCTCCTTCCTTCCTTCTTTCTTTCCTTCTTTCCTTCCTTCTTCTCTTTTTTCTTTCTTTCTTTCTTTCTTTCTTTCTTTCTTTCTTTCCTTCTTCTCTTTCTCTTTTTCTCTCTCTTTTTCTCTCCCTTTCTTTCTCTCCCTCTTTCTTTCTTTCTTTCTTTCTTTCTTTCTTTCTTTCTTTCTTTCTTTCTTTCCTTCTCCCCCCGACTAAAATGTAAGCCTTAGGAAGGCAGGAATTTTGCCTGTTTTCTTGTTGCTGTATCTAGAACGATGCCTGTCAAATCTCAGATGTTCCATGCATGTTGTATTGTAGATGAAGGAAAGAATGTGAGGTATTAACTATCTGTGATGTGGCTGACAGTTTTGTTAGAAAAGGGATGAACCACTTTAGCCTAAAGGCTCATGGCTCCCTTGAAGTTGAAGTTCCATTAATCCCCTTTTAATAGGTTCCGTGTATCAGAAAAGAAAAAAAGAATATCCTCTCTTTTGTTGTCATGTTAATTCATTTTTAGATTCAGAGTGAACCGATGAAGGGTCAGATTGCTATCAGTATAAAATTAAAATATTAGGGGCGCCTGGCTGGCTCAGTCGGTTAAGCGTCCGGCTTCAGCTCAGGTCACAGTCTTGCAGTTCGTGAGTTCAAGCCCCGCATGGGGCTCTGTGCTGACGGCTCAGAGCCCGGAGCCTGCTTCGGATTCTGTGTCTCCCTCTCTCTCTCCCCCTCCTCTGCTGGCGCTCTGTCTCTGTCTCTCTCTTATGAATAAATAAATGCTAAGATTTTCTTTAATTAAAATATTAAACCAAGTTGCTCTGGAAACAAGTAATAGTGACAATGAGTGTCAATAGCAAGGCTAATACTTGCTTGGCTTTTACTATGTGTTAGGCCCTGTCCTAAGCCTATTGCCATATACTAATTTATGTAATCATCAAACTAACCCTGTGAATCAGAATTATTATTATCTCCATGCTACAAAGTGGAACAGTGAGGCGTGGAGAGGTTAAGTGAGTCACTCAGTGTCACAGAATTGCACTGTGAGGAGCCCAGGACTCGTGCTCAATCACAGGAAATAAAGTAGTTGCAGCAAAGGGATTGGATTCCAAGTTCTGCCTCTCAACAGGAGTCACGTGAGCAAGAAACTTAATCTCCTAACCATCAGTAACCTCAGCTGTAAAATGGGGCGACTGTGTCCATTCATACGGCCGGCGAGAGGCAGAAAAGCAAAGATGTGTGAAAATACTATCAAAATGTGAGCTAAGGTTACTCGGTTGGGTAACATTGTTGCATTAATGCTTCCTCCCGTCGCCTTCCGTGTTGTCACGGTATCACGATTATTACGTTATTGCTTTCATCCCATTCCAGGAAATAAACGCTGTTATCATTTGCCATTAATCCATGTAACCCGGATACCTTTGCCTGGAGTTGGCGGCGCTAAAGGCTGAGGTTAGAGTCTCTTCCTGGCAGGGAGAGGAGGTCTCCTCCGACCACAGCCAGCCAAATGCCATACCAAAAGCTCTCCATCCTTGTAACAGTGGAAGCGCCTGGTGGTCGGGGTTGAAACGTGTGGATCTGAAGGAGACTCACCTCCGCCACTTGATGAAGGTCTCTTGCCGGTGCTCAAACACGTCCTGCCTCAGGGTCTCCATACTTGCTAGTTGTCTACTTGACATGCTCTCCCCGTCCCTCTTTGAGCCGGTGAATCCTAAGGGCACGTGCTACTCCCCAAGGCCTGCACGGGGTCCCCTGTTCTGGGCTCACATGTCACCCCAGGCGTCTCCACCGGCATGGCCACGGCTGTGATGAAATCATCATTTGCATAAATGTTAAACGTCTGCCTTCTCCAATAGAATTAAGTTTGAGGAGGTCAGGGACAATCTCCTCTTTTTCGACATTGGAACCCACCCAGTACCCATCGTAATTACAACCCCTCGCGTGTAGAAGGTGCTGGTTAAAATCTTTTGAGTTAAAGAAAGCACCAGTTAAGTCACCTTGGGGAAGCCCTAAGCTTCCCGAGCCTTGGTTTCCGTATATATGGTTAGGATCTCCCTGGCCGATTGCCATGGCGAAGACTTGTGGAATCTGAGAGCTCTCTAGACACAAAACATTGACATTGTACTTGAGACCGAGGTGCCACAATTTCTATGCAAAGCATTTTAGGAGGTGAAAAATGTATTTGAAGACACAGACGAATTGATGTCCATATCAGGCATTGGGTTAATTTGGAGTAAAAGCAGCCAGGAGGAAAAGAGGACACACGTTGATTTGAAGGCAGAAGAAATCCCCAGCTCCGAAGTCTCTTTGCAACTGTTGGAACCCTTTCAGTGCAAATCAGGTTACACGGGAGATATATTTAAACGTCGCCGTCCACTAAGTGGTGTTTCACGTCGGCCGCCGAGATGAATTCTAACGTACTGGAAATAGAACGAAAAGAGCTCCGTGCTAAATTATTTATTGCACATTACATCTGGCCCCAAGCAGTGATGTTTTTAGGTTCCACAAAGGTGGCTGTGTATAGTCTATCGTCATTACATAAAGGAAACTCTGACAATCTACATTATAAAATATAAATTATCCATCATCAACCGCCAAAGAGCACACAGGCTTCTTTGATTGTTGCGGTACAGAAGGCTAGGAGTAAGTGTGGGCATCTTTCCCCAGACACCGGCTCCAGATTTGCCATAAAGATCCACCAACTGATTGATTCTCTTTTTTTGATTCCCTGGAATATGTGCAAAGGTATCTCTCCTCTCCTCTCCAGCTTCCCAGTGTCTACAGAGAGAGTCGGGCTCCAGAAAAAAATCTCAAAGGGGGTGGAAATACAGAATAAGCCCCTTAGAAAGCTTCATGGTATGAAAGACAGATTGAGAAAGGCTTTCACATTCCTCCCTCTAATTGCAACCGGTTTGGGGTTGAGGGAGATTCTACAGAGGGAAACACCCCATATACCTTTTTTTTTCTTTTTTTTTTTTTTAATATATAGATGTAGATACTTTTTCTTGCTGAGAAGGTACCTCTCATCTCCAAATTTTTATTCTCTTGCTTCACTTCTACTTCCTTTGGTCTCTTCCTACTATTATTTAACTGACGGGTTAATTCATTTGGTCATTTCCTTAGCAAACAGTCTAATCCCTTCCATCAGCTAAGTTCACTGCGCGTACAGAAAGCCCCACTGACCTTTGCGCCCCAACCAAGTGCAAAGGTGAGTGCGAAACATAGCGCTGTCCGCTGTTCAGGCAGAGCACTCCCAGTCCGTGCCACAGGCACCTGAAAGGGCAAGGAGGATTTCGACAGGCAAAGACGTGAGAGCTAAGCCAGCAGCACGAACGAGAGCTCAAAGACGGAGAATGATGAAAGTAATATTTTAAAAACCTACTGACTGGGGAGGAACTGTAATAAGCCCCGAGACACCTTATGAATGTGTCTAGTGCCTCAAGGACAGTAAGTAGGCTTAGAGAAATGGACGAATCATCGAACGGGCAGGCCTGCGGATAAACAGATGGGCACCTACAGCCGAGGAGCTCAGGCATTATTCCATATCCATAGAGAGATGCAAGTCGAACTTGGACCCTGGTCCTCTCAGCATCCTGTTCTCCTTCCAGCCGGGCAATGAAGGGACCACGTCAGCTACTGCGGACAGGTGGGTGCCCTGAGGGGTGAGGGTGACAGATACCTCTGCTGAGACGCCTGTCCCTGTAGAGCGGTCCTTTGGAGAGTTCCTCCCTTGGCTTTCCCTCACCTGGGAATTTAGTCTGCCGTGTTATAAATCCGAAGCTTCCATCCTGACAACGGGGATGCACAGGGGAGGGGAAAAACAGGCGTGCTCACCTTGCGGGGCTGATGGCTCTTCAAAAAGTGTGCATGGGCTAACACAAGTGAATTTAAAGCGTGAAGGCGAGTTGGAACGCATCTAACAACCCTTGCACGGTAGCAGTGAGGGCACAGAAGCCACCTGAGCGGCAAGAGCAGAACCAGAAGCTGCATCCATGCAAAGGGCATCACGCCTGACCACAGAGCATCACCAAGTATGTGAGCAGATGTCACGTGCTATGGAGAAAAGGGAAATTTCATAGATAAAGAAGGATCAGAAATGCCAGGGTGTTGGGCAAGGTGTGGAGAAGGAGGTGTAATTTTGACTTTTCATTTTTTTAATGTTTACCCATTCATTATTTTTGAGAGAGAGAGATAGAGAGTGAGCAGGGGAGGGGGAGAGAGAGTGGGAGACACAGAATCCCAAGCAGGCTCCACACTGCCAGTGCAGAGCTCAATGTGGGGCTCGAGCCCATAAACCATGAGATCCTGACCTGTGCTGAAACCAAGAGTCGGACGCTTCACCGATGAGCCGCCCAGGCTCCCTGGGGCGTAATTTTTAAATGGAAGGGTCAGAGCGGTCCTCAGTGGCAAGGTGACATTTGCGCAAGGCTTGGAGGGGTTCAGGGGTTCATCGTGTGGGCATTGGAGGAAGATGGCATTGGGGCAGCCAGCTAGAAAGGCTCTAAGACAGGAGCCAGCCTGACCGCGGACGAACAAGGAGGCTGGAGTGGCTGGAGTGCAGGGGGGCAGAGGGAGAGGAGAGAGAGGAAGAGCCATAATGGGAACCAGGGGACCCAGAGTGCTGTAGGCCTCTGGAAAGACGCCGGTTTTCACCCTGGTGTAACGGGAGCCACTGGGACTGCAGCCCGGCATGACACGGAGACCCAGCTTCGCATTTCGAGAAGATCACTTTGGCTGCCGGGCTGAGCACAGACAGGGGGTGCTAGGGGTACAGGTGGGGAGGCCACGGACAGCCTATTGCAGTGATCCAAGCACGAGCGATGTACTAAAAAGGATTAGTAATCAGAACATAATTTCCAGACACACGCTTGATAGATGCCATCAGTCATTCATACGGAAACTGTGCCGAGTAAATATTAAGAACCCCCATTCTATTTTTCAGATGACAAAATTGAATTCAGAGAAGTTAAGGCCATCCTCAATGTCACGTATTTAGTCAATGGCACAGCCAGGTGTCCAGCCTGACTCGAAGGCATTGGCGCCTACTGGATACAGTGCACCGCGGAGGAATCCCCACGCTCAAGAGCTTCAGGCTGACAGCTGACCAGCTGGGAGGAGCCAATGTGCCAGAAGACAGAGGACAGGAAGAGGCAGCAGGGGTGTCCTTTTGTGCCTAAAGCAGACTCTGCTCCCCCCAGATTTCCCCTAGATGCCCCAACGAATATACTTCTCAGGGGCAGACCCATGAGGCCCTGGGCGTCATTTAAAAAGTCACAGAGTCGGGGCACCTGGGTGGCTCAGTCGGTTAAGCAGCCAACTTCGGCTCAGGTCATGATCTTGCGGTCCATGAGTTCGAGCCCCGCATCGGGCTCTGTGCTGACAGCTCAGAGCCTGGAGCCTGTTTCAGATTCTGTGTCTCCCTCTCTCTGACCCTCCCCTGTTCATGATCTGTCTCTCTCTGTCTCAAAAATAAATGTTAAAAAAAAAAAAAATTAAAAAAAAAAAAAAAAAAGTCACAGAGTCAAACATGGAGAGTCAGAAGAAAATGAAAAACTCAAAAGAAAAAGAGGAAAATACATCAGGCCGACTCCAGAATGTAGAGGGAAAAGATCCGAGGAAAGGAGATCGGTGCTCTTTTCTCTAGCTCTCTGCTGGAACATTCTCTCTCCTCCTCTCTCAGTTCCCCTCCCCCCCCCCCCCCCCCCCCAGGGGCTCATACGGCCTTGCCCCTTCTCCCCGGCCTGGCAAATAACGCCGATGGAAAGCTGATGAGCTGTGCAGACCCCAGGCCCGTCTGCCAGGCCATCTATTCCTGGCCTTTCCCTGGCCACCGCCTGCATGGCCCCAGGATGACGTTGCAACTCCAGGCTCCCACCTCCATGGTTGTGGGCTCCAGGTGGCCAAACAGTTTCTAGAATTAGAGAAGGCAAGGCTAGAGGAAGGGAATGCTGCGTGGCTTTTGCTCTCGTCTTCTCTCCAGTCTCAGAGTGATTTACCAGCCGAGCTGGTGACGTGCCCCTGACCTTGGGCAGCACAGCTCTGTCCCTCTGCCGTCCACTTTGGGATGACTTTCCTCCTTCTGCGAATCTCTAGGTCACTTTGATCTGCCTGTAATCTATTGTAGCTGGCTTCGCCTATCTTTCAGCCTCCATAGAGCTAATTCCCTGGATTAAATCCCTCCTGTTTTGAGTGCTTAAAGCAGCTTCTGTTTCTCTTGAATGAGACACAAGCATACATTCAAACCAGAGAAAGCCATGCCCTGACAATGTGCCGCCTTAAAAACAAGGCAAGGTTTAAACGTTGAAGTACCTGCCTTAAAGACGAGTTCCATTACGGATTTATCATTTAACGGTAAAAAAAATTCGTTTCGATAGAAGTCAACGTGTTTACGGTCAGGAAGGTAATTTCCAAAGAATAATCACCAGTTTCTTTAAAAGTTTTTATAATGAAGTGAGACCCATTATAATCCACACATTTTCTAAAAGGTTCATCAATATTTAATTTTCTTCCAAAAACCACATTAGGATTAACATTACAAAGGAAACAGGCTTTTGTTCCAAGGAAAAAATGTATCCCTGTGATGTGGTTGTTTTATCTGATCGCTCTGTTAGCATAATATGGTGGAGGGGAGTATATTTATACTAACAACAGATTCTTTTTCTGAATTTCTACCCCTTGCTACTTTTACAAACTAAGCATCATTTTATCAGCAGGAAGACAGTACATAAAACTTAGCAGCAGTCGGACACATTCCCTAATGTTTGCCTAATCTTTGGGTGATCTCAAGGGAAGGTAATGGAAGAATTTTAATAGTTAGCATGGGTTATGTGAATTTCTCCTTTCGATACCTGGGTCAGCTAACACTTCACAAGATGTTCTGGAACAAGAACCTCATGAGCATGCCCAGAATCTCTTCCCCACTCTCTTCGGAACCAATCTGCAGCTAGTGCCTAAGTGCTAAGCTTTAATAGATATGCTCTTAATAATTAATCCTTTCCTTAAAGTGCTCGGGTTTTTATGATTCATATTGAGTGGAGTATATATTTGGCAACTCTACGCCTAGGGGCCCCGAACCAAATTGTGATCTATCCCTGTCCCTGTGAGTTTCTGGTGGAAGAAGCTAGAAAGGTGTGCTCTCTTAACCCCTGAAGAGAAGGCTGGGATTATTTACGTCACCAGAAGGGGCCCATTTAGCCCCGATTAGAATACTATGGGCACTAGTCAGCACGCCCGCTGGTCAACATGCGCGGGGGTCCCCACGGTGTGCCTTTGCTCACACTGCTGCCTTCCTCACTTGACCTTGCAACTCAATACCCCTCTCTGAAGAGCCGGCCATCATTGCCTCCTCCAGGAAGCCTCCCTTGACTCCACCCCAGCCCCAGCCTTGTTCTGGAGCCTCCCCTCCGCTTCCTTTCCACAACTCTGCTTTCTCCTGCCGTTGATTCCAAGGTGATCTCCTCCTGAGTAGGCAGCCCCCACCCATGACCCGGCTCCTGCAGAGCAGGGACTGTCTCTATAGTGGAGCGAGCAGGGGAAACAGCTTCTCGATACAACGTTTCATGAGCACAGCTGAACCCAGCTGAGCCCAGCGGCTGATCGCTTGGGCAGAATAGATCTTGCCTGGGGCAAACCCACAGGAGGCAACAGCTCCTCCCGCCCCGGTGCTCCATGACCATTTCGGGACACAGCTGAACATTCATCTCTGTTCTGCAAAGTCGCTTGTGTGGGTTTGCTGCGTGCATTTTTCCTTTGCTTTTTGGCTTTCTTCCTGTAAGAATTACACAACCTCCTGTCCTCCCCTTACCTCCTCCTCCTCCTGCACCGCACTGCGCTGCACCTCCGGCTCTGAAAAGCTATGAATAAAGAAAGACAGCTGGTACTTCAGGATCCTGTTACTAATTCAATACGGGCATACCTTTCCCGTGAGTCCTGCCGAGCCCCCTGTTCTTGAGAATGGCAAAGCCAAATCAGCCTTTCCCCGGCGCCCCCCAGGAAAATTCAGATGTCGAGTCCTGCAGGGGCCCTCAGGGCGCAGACCCACCCCGTGTTTTATGGGACCCTGTGGGATACACCCAGTCAGGCATGGGTTAGGCTCTTAGCAGGTCGGCCTCTTCACTTCTAAAACAAGGTCAGTATTGGGGCGCCTGGGTGGTTTAGTCAGTTACCCAACCTCCGCCCAGGTCATGATGTCACAGTTCGTGAGTTCAAGCCCCGCGTCGGGTTCTGTGCTGACAGCTTGGAGCCTGGAACCTGCTTCGGACTCTGTGTCTCCCTCTCTCTCTCTCTCTCTCTGTCTGCCTCTCCCCGACTCATTCTCATTCTTTCTCTTTCTTTATTTCTTAAAAAAAAAAAAAATGAATAAACATTTTTAAAAGTTCTTAAAAAATTAATCAAATACGGTCAATATCATATATTGCACAGTGTTCCAGGGAGGATTAATAGATCATTTCTGCAGGGTCTGGCACCTAATGTTTAAAAATGAGTGGAAATAATAACAAAGAGGATGATAATAATAGCATTTGTATTCCAAGTCGTTACGGGTTAAATTTGATCCTCCCCAAATTCACATGTTCAAGTCCTAACCGCCCCCCCACCCCGTACCTCACCATGTGACCTTATTTGGAAAGAAGGTCTTTTCAGCGGTAATCAGATTAAAATGAAGTCATTAAGATGGGACCAAATCCAGGATGACTGTGTCCTTATAAAATGGGGCGATTTGGACACAGACACGTACTCAGGGAGGGCTCCATGCGAAGATCAAGGCAGGGGTCCCCGTGATGCTTCCACGAGCCCAGGACCACCAAGGATTGCCAGAAAACCACCAGCGGCGGGGGGCGGTGGGGGGAGAGGCTGGAACAGGTCCCCCCTCACAGTCTTGGAAGGTAGCAACACCCCCGACATCTTCATCTTGGACTCGTGGCCTCCAGAACTGTGAGCGAATACATTTCTGTTATCGACGCTCCCAGTCTGCGGCAGCTTACCTTTGGCGAAACTGAGCACAGACATGTCAGACAAGTGCCCGAGGTAGCAGAGCCACGAGGGGAGAGCCAGAAGCGCGACATCCATGGGGAGCACCTGCCGCCCCCTCCAGCCCCCATCCTCAAGGCCCCTTCTCGTTTCCCCCAGCTAACCTTGGCATATTCCCATCTCCTACCTCGAACTTCAGTTGGAAATGACATCCTTCCCACAAGAGATTCTGATTTAACTGGTCCAAGGAGGGACACAGTCCTTACATTTTTAAAAGCTCTCCAGATGCTTTGCATGGGCAAAGTGAAGATACAGCACGGGGCCAAACACCCCTTCCAGAAGGTCACGGCTGCTTTCCCTGACGTCCGCCATACTCAATTCAGTGGGTGCTTCAATGAGTGGGGGATGGCGAGTTGGTTCCCAGGTCAATCCACAGCTGCAATGTTCCAGACCATATTGGACCCATCTGTGGGTCGTGTGAACTTAACCATGAGAGTTGCCTGACTGCTCAACATCTCTCTCCCTCCTGTTCTTCCCCCCCTGCCCCCACCGCTGCTCCCACGCTCTGTCCAGGGCCACCGCCTCCTTGTATCAGAACTCACTTAGCTCTCTACCACGGGGTTCTGACTCACCACACCTCCATTTCTTTTTCTAAGTTTTTAAATAAAAAAAAAAAATGCCCACAGTTCATTCTCATACCTATCCAAAAGTGAATGCAAGCCCTCTAGTGTGGCCAGAGTGTTCTTTCTGGGGCAACAACAACAGTAATAATAAAGCAATCAAGAGTCAAAAAAAAAAAAAAAAAACCCCCCCCCCCCCCCCCGGTTAAAAACAATTGAGTGCCTCTCCATCATGGATTTCAAAAACTCCTTTTGTGACTCACCATACCTGTTGCTATTTTCACCCCTTTCCTTCTATGCTACTCGGCCACACGCGGAGATTTGCTGCCCTAATCAAAGCTTGTTTCCAACAACAGGCTTTCTCCTGCCTCCCAAGCCAACCAGACTACTTTCTGGCACTTGGTTCAGTTCGGGAATCTCCTTCCCTGATCCTGCCCCCATACAGACTCTTCCCCCCCCCCCCCACCGCGGGAGCTCCCACTTGCACTCTTGGTTGGGTGAGTGTGATTATGCGTCTATGTTAGCAGTCAGTCCCCCGCCCCTGTGCGGTCCTGGGAACATCAACTGTCCTGTGCGTGTCTGTGGGGCCACCACTTAGCCCAGCATCTGGTACAGATTAGATGCCCGGCAAATATTTGCAGAATGAATGAGTAAATCATATTAATTGATATTTACTAGTGCTTTACGGTTTACAAAGTGTTTCAAATGGCAAAGGGTAGGAATAAAAAGGAAAGAAAGATCACGCGGCTCTGGTGGCCATTTCACCGAGGCTCCTGCCAACCCAGACTCAATTTTCAATGAGTTATTGTTCTCCGGGGGCCTGCAGTGGAGACACAGCAGCCAGGGGAACATGTTGGTTCTTGGACGAAGGGGAACGAGCTCTCACATCCTGGTGCAGAGCAGGCCTGGCTTCATCTTCCTGCCATTTGATGGACACCGTGACCCCTGGCCACCCCGTACTCCAGGCAAGAGCCCTGAATGCTGCCGTTTACAAGGAAAGGTCAGCGCGATTAGCGCATGTGCTGATGGCTGCACAGACAGGTGGTAGGGATTCCATCTGTCAGCAGAGGCCACGGCCTGGAAACAAAAGGCTGTTTCCTTGTGGTTTGCTCAAGCTCAAGGCTCCTAGGGGGTCTTCCTTGTCCATTTGGGGCACTGCGCCCGTTGCCAAGACTTCTGGCGAAGCCACTGGGGAATGGTGAGGGACAGGGGATTAAGGTCACACAGAAGGAGGACTGGCTTTAAAGTAGCTCCTGGGCAGGACCTCCCAGCTGAGGGCCCCAGAGAGGCTAACAGAGTGATAGGCAGTGGGCACAATCCCAGACGGGTCTGCTGTCCAACTGCTCCAGCTCCTTAAATACACCCAGCGTGGCCCCCCAGGCCCACGTGGTACCAGCATTAGAAGTCACCACTGTCTCCCACATTCTGCCTTTGGAATTGTGCCAAGCCACCTCCAGTCTGTCCACTTCTCTCTTGCTTCTATTTCTCTTTCCTTCCAGGTTTCACACCCCCTCTTGGCTTCATCTCCCTTTGGCTCCAATTCTGAGTCAACCTCCGTGGATCGGCGCTTGATTCCGGGTTAGCAGTCTCAGCTTCCGGGGCCACTGCCCCCCCCCCACCCCCGACCCTGCCTCCCCACTGTGTCTCCGGCACATCCAAGGACAGATCTGCCTGCCTCTGCTCCTGGCTTCCCGTGCTGAAACCACAGCAAGAGACCGCCCCAGCTCCCCTGAGCACTGGCTCTCGTCTAGCTCCTTCCAGCCCACCCAGCCCCCGCCTAGCAGGGAGAGAAGTCTGACTCCGAAGGTGTTTCTGGCCCACCAGGTGGCACCAAGCCCAGGCTTGGTGCCTAGATCTAGTCACGCCTTCATCAGAAGCTGCAACCATGTCTTTGAAATTAGGCAGGTGGCTCTCACGATGCCAGGGCAATAGATCAACATAGCTGGCTAAGATACTGCTGTTTGTCCCGATTATAGCTACCTATATTTCAGATATAGTCGCCCTGCTAGTATAATGTTGACCAGGAAGCCTAGAAGTTGAGATACATATATATTTTTTTAATATATATTTATATATTTATACATATTATATATATATTTATATATTTATATATTTATGTATATTTATATATATTTTATCTATATTTACACATATTTATAGATTTATAGATTTTTATAGATTTTATATATTTTTATATATTTTATATATTTATGTATTTATGTATATTTATATATATTTTATATATATTTATATATTTATATATATTTATGTATTTTTATATATATATTTACACATATTTATATATTTATATATTTTTATATATTTTATATATTTTTATATATTTTTTATATTTTTTATATATTTTATATATTTTATTTTTTCTATCTTTCTCTCTTTCTCCATCTTTATGTCTCTTTCTATCTTTTTCTTTTTCTTTCTCTCTTTCCCCTCTTTCTGTCTCTTTCTCTCTTTTTCTATTTATCTATGTTTTATCTTTTATTTTCATATCTTTTATCTCTTTTTATATTTTTATCCCTTTTCATCTATTTATATTTTTACATATATTTTTCTATTTTCTTCTTATTTCTATTTTCTAGATACATATATTTTTTTTCTTGCTGATCTTTAGATAATCTACTATGCTAACTTAATCTACCAAGGAGGTAAATCGCGCAAATGGACGACAAAGCAACAGTCTGGAAGTGGGAAAACTAATACCCACGGTGCTGAGACTCTTGAGAGCTTAGTGAGACGGAATCTACAGTTAGCAGTACACAGTAGGCTGATTCATCCCAGCCTCTAAGTCTTTGCCTGTACAGTATACTCTTCTGGAATGTATTCATTTCTATTTTGTCTCTCTAAGTCCCATTTATCCCTCCAGGCCAGAAATAAGGCAATAATTCCTCCAGGAAACTTCCTTACCCTTTCCAGTCCATACAGACCGGGCGTTTCTAATTCACGTCCATGTTGTTAGAAGCACCCATTTAGGAGATCAGAGAAAGGTACTATACTTGATGTCCAAGAATGGCAGCCGATCGATAGTTAGAGTGCTCTCCCGGCTCCACATTATTCCATGGTCGTGTTAGACCAGCCCACGGCTATACTGCTTATAAACACTATAATCCGTAGAAGTTTTTTTGAGAGATGGGACCACTCTTCCTTGTAGTTCTAGAGTCAGGATCATAGCAGAATCCCAGGCTGCGGTAACAGCAAACCGGGTGGCTTTAGACAACCTAAGTCTAGTCTCTCATGGTTCTGGAGGCTGGAAGTCCAAGATCAAGGTGCTGTATAGGCTGTGCTCTCCCCAGAGCTTTTCAAGAAGGTTCTTCCCTTGTCTCTTCTCGCTTTTGGTGACCCCGAAGCTCCTTGGCTTCCATCAGCATCAATCTCATCTCTGCCTCTGTTACCACATAGTATTCTGTGTGTGTGTGTGTGTGTGTGTGTGTGTGTGTGTGTGCTTTGGCCTGAGTCCTCACCAGAATCGCCCTGAACAACCGTATTTCTACCAAGAGTCTCTTCAAGGCAATCCAGGCTTTTTCTGGCCTGTCCCTCAAAATTCTTCCAGCTTCCACTCATTACCCAATTCCAAAGTCACTTCCTTATTTGTAGGTGTTTGTTACAGAGCACCTCACTCTTCATACCAAATTTGTAGCCATCAGGATTTCCTAGGGGAAAAAAACCAATGGTGGGGTCCAGGTAGAGGTTGCGGCAACAGCAGAAAAAAAGAAAAAAAGAACCAGTAGGCCAGTAGAGAGAGAGAGAGAGAGAGAGAGAGAGAGAGTGTGTGTGTGTGTAAATACATAGATAGATGATACATAGTTACATAGATACATAGGTAGGTATTTATTTTAAAGAATTGGTTCGCACAAGTCTGAAATTCACAGCACACGTTGGCAGGTTGGAACCAAGGCCGGATTCGTATGCTGCAGTCTTGAGGCAGAATTTCCTATTTTCCAGGAAACTTCAGTTTTTATTCTTAAGGTCTTCAACTCATTGGTTGAGCCCTCCCCCCGGCATTATCGAGGGTAATTTCCTGTACATAAAGTCAACCGTTAATCACATCTACAAATATCTTCACAGCGTAGTAGTTCCTATCCCATCAGAACCCCCTCCGCCCCTTGCAATCAATGTTACTATCAATCCCGACCAATTTTCCATCTTTGAGCCCACTCACTTCTGAAGCCCACTTCTAAGTTAGCACCATTGATCTCAGAGGCTTGGGGTAGAAAGATTTGATGTGTATTATAATAAACGTGCTACTCTCAGTCAAAAGACATCTATTGGAAATTATGTACCCAGTTGTTTGAGAGAAGAAATATTGCCTCCTTTGCATGATACAAAATAAAATAATAAACCGCCTTGTTAGGCATAAGCTGGAAGCAAACAGAGGGCCTTTGGGCACATCATAGTGCCAACCCCATGAGTGGTTTGAGTTACCTGGTGAACAAATTGAACAGAAACAGAGTGATGGGGTGTAATGAGCACACACAGATGCCACTTGAATCCTGTACAGATGGCGGCCTTTTTCCAGGCACTTTGTTTTCTTTAGCCCCAAAGTCTTCCCAATATTTCAAATTCATGCTGTGATTTTTTAGCAGAATGAAATTACGGCAGCTCACCATTCTATCAATAATTATGTTCTGCTCAGATGAGAATGAGTATGTTCCAAGCTGCTAGCGGGACCTCTAGCAACCATCAAGAAAGCAATTTCTTTGTGCCAAATAATTAAGTAGAGCATTTTAGCAAAAGGAAAAAAAAAAATTAAGAAGAGAGGACGCGAGGTCACTGAGACCTGGGGAATTTTGCCTCTGTCATCCACCAGCCAAGAATGAAGTCCTTGAAGCCCCCGCTGTCTTATTTGGAAGTCAGAAATGATAATATATCAGTATATGTAATTGCAATGGTCGAATGAGGAATATGTTGTTACATACGTTGTAAAGCATATCGCAGAAGACGGTGCTTCACAAATATTCACAGCATAAAAGATGAAAACTCTTTGGTTTTTTAAGTTTATTTGTTTGAGAGGGAGAGACTATTCGAGCTGGGGAGGGGCAGAAGGAGAGAGGGAGGGAGAGAGAGAATCCCAAGCAGGTCTTGATACAAAATCAAGAATCAGACACTCAACCAACTGAGCCATCCAAGCACCCCCAAAAGATAAAAACTCTTAACTGGGACTCCCTGCAGATTCCCTAGGTGGGAGATTAGGTTACTCTTCAAAAACATTAACATTTTCCCTCTACTTCCAGGAGGAAACCACCTCTTCACCCCTTGACTCTGGAGTTGGCCACATGACTTTACTTTGGACAACGAGATGTCAACTGGTGGTGATGTAAGCTTGAGGGAGAGTTGCAGGGTTATTCTCGTCTTCCTCTGGTTATGTTACTGCCTTGAGCGGAACTCATGCTGGACGAGCCGCCTCTCCCAGGGTGAGGACAAAGAAGCAGGGAGGAGAGTCCAGCCACAGCGAGCTGATCTCGGTTGACTCTGAGACGTGTGGAGTCCTGGCTGAAATACCTTCTGCCCACCTTCCGCAATCACCAATCAGTGATTGCTTTTTGAGGCCACTGAGTTTGAGTGGTTTGTTTACAGTAATTTTGGGACATTAACTAACTTGTCTCCTCTCTACACAGGGTGACCGTACATCTGTTTACAGAGAACAGCCTTAGTTTACATCTGTTTTATTTATTTATTTTTAAAATTGTTTTAACGTGTCTTAATTTTTGAGAGAGAGAGAAAGACGGAGCCCGAGCAGAGAAGGGGCAGAGAGGGAGGGAGGCACAGAATCCGAAGCAGGCTCCAGGCCCCGAGCTGTCAGCCCAGAGCGCGATGCGGGGCTCGAACGCATGGACCGTGAGATCATGACCTGAGCTGACGTCGGACGCTTCACCGACTGAGCCACCCAGGCGCCCCAGTTCACATCTGTTTTAGTGCCTCATGTGTTTTACATCTTCCTAAGTCTGTCTTTCTTTCTTTCTTTCCTTCACTCTTTCTTTCCTTTAAGTAAAGAATTATTATTTGTCGCACTGAAATCAGCTCAGATAGGTTTGGTAGACCTTGAGTGTGCACTTGATCCTTCAGTAGGATCAATCTACTGGAGATGAAGTGAGTGTGCTCGAGAGACCCACGTCAACATATGATTAAATGTGAGAGGTGGTTAAAACAACACATGTCTCTTTTCCTGACCTTCCCAGACAGAATGTAACTAACACCTCTCTTTCAGTGACAACATGCAGGGGACTTGCAAATAAAACAAAATGTGCTCAGGCACCAGCAGCTGAGGAGAGCTAGCGCTCTCCATCCTCGAGTGGCAGTGGGGAAAATAGTCGCTGCTGCTGGGCAGCTGGTATACCATTCCGTGGTGGAAGGGCCACGGCGAAGCTTGCCAGCTTCACAGAGCTCCTAGACCACCGGTCAGAGGGGGTAATCAGAACCAGTAAAATGCTGGTTAAACGCGTATGAAGTATGTGCAAGAAATAGTTTGAGAAGCCTGCTTTAGAATGTTTAAGGAGAAGAGGATGTCATTGATTAGTTAATATAAATCTACAAGTATTTTTAGTGTTTTTTTTTTATTTGCTATTAATTCTGTTGGCACAAAGAACCAAGACAAGTGCATAATTGATGAAATACAAAATGTACATCTCTGTTTCTCAAGCCAGTTAATTACGGTAAGTCACAAAATGCTTGTAAACATTTACCTTTCCCCATGGAGGGCTGTTGTGATGTCACTAACCACGGGCAAACTAAAAGACCGACTGTACTGAAGAAATATCAGTATCCGTTCCAAACTTATTTCCAGAAGACGGGGCCTGCAACCACGATTAGACACACAAGTGGCAGAAGGTGTGTTTGCCGTCACTGTAGGAAGCCTGACTTTGAATTCAGATCGAATCACTCTTCCAATTAAATTGGCTTAGATTTCCTTCGGCGTTTTCCTGGGTGCGTACCAAACGTGGAACTATGATGTCAGCAGAAGTTCATAGAGTGTTGAATAATTCTGTTTTGATTCTATAAAAAAAGAGGCTTCAAATGGAAAGCCAGATGATTTCAGTAATGAATCTTTCTGTTAATTCTTGAAATCAAGGTAGAGCTATTTAAATGTTGTAAATTCAGCTTCGAAGTTCAACACTAAAGATCAAATTGTTTGTCTTTACAATGTGATGTAAACGTAAGATTAAGAAATCTGCAGGACAGAACCAGGCTTGGAACTGGCTTTGAGGCGAACACAATTAGCAGTGCTATACTTGGGGCCCCTGGTTAAGCTTCTGACTTTGGCTCAGGTCACAATTTCAAGGTTCATGGGCTGGAGCCCCACGTCGGGCTCTGTGCTGACAGCTCAGAGCCTGGAGCTGCTTTGGATTCTGTGTCTCCCTCTCTCTCTGCTCCTCCCCTGCTCGCACTCTCTCTCAAAGATAAACATTAAAAAAACAAAACAAAACAATGACAACAACAAAGTGCCTTTCATATACTCCAGAAAGTAGCACAATGTTTTATGTCAACTGGACCTCAAAAAAAAAAAAAAAAAAATCAGATAAGCTGTAGTAATCTACCAATTAAAATAAAATGTAAAAATAAATACATACGCATAAGACGTACACACAGACAAATAAACATCCCAAAGTAACTAAACTACAAAATTGTTGACAGAACTAGCATTGACTTTTTTTCTTTTTCTAAAGAGAGTGAGAGAATGTTCACATGTGCACACAAGTGGGGGAGGGGCAGAGGGACAGGGAGGGACAGAATCTCAAGCAGGCTGCATGTTGGGCATAGGGCCTGATATGGGGCTCACCCCATGCCCACGAGATCATGGCCTGAGCCGAAATTAAGAGTCCAATGCTCAACTTACTGAGCCACCCAGGTGCCCTGAACATTTTTTAAAAACCGACCTATGTATGTCTACATCTTTGTTCCTTTCCTTTAATCAGATTTTAGAAATGTTTGATTTTTGCAGAACTACTCTGAAAATCAATCCAAGTGCCCTACAATGCCACTAAGCTTTTTGCAAAAAGACGCCTAAATTTTGGTTCTATTCTGTTCCAAACTAGATGGAAATCTTTAATCACAGTATTCAGCACATGGAATATACATCCCACCCCCCAAATAAACATCAAAATACCTCCTGCAGCTTTGGAAGCCTTAACAAGTTGCAGTTATTAAAACAAAGCTTGCAAATAAAAAGATATGGAAATATCCCTACAAAAGCAAGGGAAAAAATTAACAATGTTGAAAATATAATTTACCAGTTCACATTCTGAAAATTTTTCATATGTTTTACAACATATTCTAAAGAATTATAAACAGAAATAACATATTTGAAGATTCTTGTCTATTACTGCATTCAAGGAAGAAAGGCACTCCTAATGAGGCAAAATTAGGATCAGGGCAAAATTTGGAGTGAAATACTTAGACTTTTCTGTATGAAGGAAACATTTAAAAATTTTTTTTAATGTTTATTTATTTTTTGAGAGAGGTAGAATGTAAGCCAGGGAGGTGCAAAGAAAGAGGGAGACACAGAATCTGAAAGAGGCTCCAGGCTCTGAGCTGTCAGCACAGAGCCTGACACAGGGCTTGAACTCAGGAACTGTGAGATCATGACCGGAGCCGAAGTGGGCCACTTAACCGACTGAGCTACTCAAGCACCCCTGAAGGAAACATTTTTAAAGAATATCCTTCTTAAGCAGAATTTGTTCTGGCTCTACCAAATACATCAGCACTTGGCGAAAATGTTTTCACAATTTAAAGTGCATTCTAGAAAAGTGAATCAGTTGTAAGTATCAAATGTCCATTTTTCAAACTCTGCAGACTGGAGACAATTTTATTAAAATGAAAGATAATAAGACTATTGAAAAAAAATTTTCAGGAAAATATTGACATAATTGTCGAGACATAAATAGTCTTAAAACTGTTTAGTATAGATATATACTGTTTGTATAGATATACTCTAAGGTTATTATATACAGTTATATGTACAGTTATATACAGTTATTACATACAGTTAAACATATAGTTATATACAGTTATATAAGTTATATACAGTTATATATATAGTATATATACAGTTATATAAAACTATTTGTATAGATATACTCTAAAATTATTATATACAGTTATATGTACAGTTATATGCAGTTATATAAGTTATATACAGTTATTATATACAGTTACATATACAGTTATATGCAGTTATATAAGTTATATACAGTTATATACAGTTATATATATAGTATATACACAGTTATATAAAACTGTTTGTATAGATATACTCTAAGATTATTCATTCAACTTAGATTATTTTTCGGTCAAGACAATCAGCATGAAGTTTGACATTGGCTTTAACCTACATGGATATATATTGTTTTTTGCAGATATGTTTTTTTATTCAAAATTATTTTTAGAAATAGATTTGAATAGAACTAGGTTATATATCATCAATATTATACAATTAACTTGCTAGCCAATAAATACATTTTTAAAAACATTTAATTTCAGGGGTGCCTGGGTGGCTCAGTCGGTTAAGCGTCTGACTCTTAATTTAGGTTCAGGTCATGATCTCACTGGTTCATGAGTTCGAGCCCCATGTCTGGTTCTGTTCCCTGACCAGGTGGAACCTGCTTGGGATTCTCTCCCTCCCTCCCTCCCTCCCTCTCTCTCTCTTTTTCTTTTTTTTTAAATTTTTTAAATGTTTTATTTATTTTTGAGACAGAGACAGAGCATGAGCAGGGGAGGGGCAGAGAGAGAGGGAGACAGAATCGGAAGCAGGCTCCAGGCTCCGAGCCATCAGCCCAGAGCCCGACACGGGGCTCGAACTCATGGACCGTGAGACCATGACCTGAGCCGAAGTCGGACGCTCAACCGACTGAGCCACACAGGCGCCCCATCTCTCTCTTTTTTTCTGACCTTCCCCCACTCACGTGGGGATAAATAAGTAAACAACAACAACAAAAAAGTTTTAAAACATATTTAATTTCAACTCTTTCAGTCTCAAAATATATCCTGGCTTCAAAAATAAATTGGAAAGTCACTGTATTTCCAGGTCCCTTTCAGAGTAATACTTTTTGTTCTAAGTAAAGCAATCAATGAGTGCTTCAAAATTGCCTTTTAAATTGTGTAGACGTAAGATTCCAGAACAAGGTTTCAGTATCCAGCCAGCCACACTGGGCCCAGTAACAAATGACAGATGCTTCTAGATAAAGAAAAAGAGGTCTACTCCTGACAGCTTCTCATTTTTCTAATTTTTCTTCTATATCTGTGATCTTTTTGTCTCCCACTCTCTGTCCCTTCCTCCCACCCCGAAATTTTCCCTTAATCTGTGCCTCTTAAAAATCCAGGATTTGGGGGCATCTCGGTGGTTCAGTCAGATAAGCATCCAAATTCGGCTCAGGTCATGATCTCCAGGTTCGTGGGTTCAAGCCCCGCTTTGGGGTCTGTTCTGACAGCTCAGAGCCTGGAGCCTGCTTCAGATTCTGTGTCTCCCTCTCTCTCTCTCTCTGCCTCTCCCTCCCTCACACTCTGTCTCTCAAAAATTAATGAACGTTAAAATTTTTTTTAAATCCAGGATTTGGATCAAGACAGTTCTGCGTAAATATGTTTCAGGGCAATTTGTGATAGTGCAAGGCTCTGGTATTCTTTTCAGGTACCACTTGCATTCTTTTAAATGTCCTTAAAAATCACCATTCATGTTTCCTTAGGAGAACCTCTCTAAGAAGCAGTGAGAAATTCCAAGATGTGGTCAAAAATGGGGTCCTCTTTTGTTGTCACAAGCCAAAAAAGTTTTAAAGCCCTCATTTTAAAGCCATGTCATTACCAATATGCTAGCTATAAAATAGTATCTCAAGGGACAACTCTGCGTCCTGTCCGTTCTTATATTGCACTGGTCTAGAGGAAAAGCGACATGTTTCAGAGTCTTTGCTACGGCATGTGGCCGTAGAATGTCAGAATAAAATGGTCACAAAGGGTTTCAGAGAATATTACGGTGAGCTTCTGACACAAAGACCAGGAGATTTCAGTGTTTCCTTATTGCTCAACGTGACACTGAATTGTCCAAGCAAACAAGCATGATAGAAGAGCTTTCTGTACACCATGAATCATGTATACAAGAGTGTACTTCCCTACCCTGCGCCTCTATTAGTCATTTCTATCTTTATTGGAGGCTTAACCATTAATGCCTCAGGGCTAATGCCTTTTAAAAATAGCTCAGACAAGAATGCTGAGGCCATTTTAATGTGACGATGTAGAAGTTGTCAGGCATGTGTCTTTGGACCTCGGGATCCTGGTTATAAAACACACGTGTTCCAAAGCTCATAGATATTTGCGAGAACTTTGCACCTGAAATGAAGGCAAGGTGAAGCAATCCAACAGTGATCATTCATGCAATCCCCAGAACATTCTAGATACAGCTTTGGTCCATGCGAGCGTTGTAATCACCGTTCTCACGTGGCTGTGACCCTTTTCATTTTAGGTGACACTTCTACATATGTCATTTCATTGGATTTATGCAGTCAACTTTGAGGAGGATGGAACGATGTTACAAGTCTCTTATATTTTTATAGAAAAATTAAAAAAGAGCCAGGTTTCCCTTTTTCAAGTTTTTTTTTTTTTTCATTACTTCATTTGATCCCGAAAACAATCTGATGGGAAAGTCGGCATAAAATTAGACCCCCTCTGTGCCCAAGGCTGTTGGAGTTGAAAGTAACATCTCACAAACTCGACCGGTTGAAAGGGAAATTTATTGAGAGGATTACCTTTCCAACTCACGTGACAAGTTAACAACTTCCTACCAGGCAGACTCCGTAGGAACTGAGATAGAGAAGACGAAGGCCCTCTCTCTCCACCACGGGTCACCCTGAATTTTTGATTTCTGCTTTTCTTCATCTATTTGGCTCGATTGATTTCCTCAGGACCCACCATGGCCGGCAGCCCCCAGCTCCCTGTCTGACTACATAGTCCCCTCCAATCCAACACCATCATCTGAGTATTTTTGGAGTCTCCTAAAAGCATAAAAAATCTGCACTACTCACCCCTTCCTGTGAACTTGTTCCCTTGGGTTAAAGTGTTACCTTCACCCAATCAGCCATGGATGGGGATGTGAGAAGTTTCTAGAGACTGTTGCATCTAATTAATTTCCAATATCATTCTCTATGTTCCAGACACTGTATAAATATTTATATGAATTTTCCCATTTTATCTAGGTTAACAACAGTATGTACAGGTAGTATCATTATTTTTATTTTCCAGATGAGGACCATTCACTGACTTGTCAAATACCACAATTAGAAAGTTGTAGAGCATTCTTTTGGACTGGGCATTTGAATCCAAAGCTGTGCCATACCGCTAAATTTAGTACTATCTCAACTTTAAGAAATCATTTTGAGATGTTGATGGAGCTTAAGCTTTGATCCCAAAGTTTATCTGGATCCTTAAATGTCTCAGAATTACCGAAAAATAAAGGAAGACCAATGTGGGATACACACATTCATAGACACACACTGACTAAAACAGTGTGGCAGGGGCGCCTGGGTGGCTCAGTCGGTCGGGTGTCATGATTGCATGGTTTGTGAGTTCCAGCCCCGCATCAGGCTTTCCGCTTTCAGCACAGAGCCTACTTCAGATCCTCGGTCTCCCTCTCTGTCTACCTCTCCCCTGCTCACTGTTGCTCAGTCTCTCTCTCTCCCTCCTTCCCTCTCTCTCTCTCTCTCAAAAATAAATAAACATTAAAAAATTTTTTAATATTAAAAAAAAGCAGTGTGTGTGTGGTAAGGTTCAAGATAATAAAATAAGGATTTCAGAAAATGATCCATTTTACATACGATGAAGCTAATAATTCAATCACCGGAGGAAGAATAAACTCTCCACAAAATGGGGCAAAGATATTAGGTCTCAGGACAGAGTGATACTTCACAACATACAACTTCACAAATTCTGGATGCATTAAAGGCAGAAATTATTTACTTAATACATATTTACGAAACATCACTATTACTTCATGGTACACAAGCCAGCATTAACTCATATGCAAAATGATTCTTATATATCAGTTACGCCATGTCAGTTCTCCTTGAGTCCAATTTTTCACTCAGCAAACACGTACTCAGCACTCTTTCTGGGTCAGGGATAGGACAGCAAAGTTAAAAAGCACAGTCTTCGCTCTTAATTGCCAACAGTGTTATCCTTCGGTGTTTCTCATAAAACCCAGTTGAATTCCGGTCTACAAAGAGTTTTGAACACTCATTGATGGCCAACCACTTTTCAACCCTTTGAGCACATAGTAGAAGAAAAAGAAAAGGAAGAGGAAGAGGAGGAAAAGAAGGAGGAGGAGGAAAGAAAGGAGAAAGGGAGGGAGGGGGATATGATTCGTCTCTGCAATTAGGAAAAGTATATTCCAGCTGAGAAGATACACAAACAAATTATTTCGATATCATATGACAAATGCCAAAAAGGATGTAACGGCAGACTGCTCAGAATGCACACAGGAAGGGCATTTAGCTGAGTGTGGACATCCCAGGAAGACTTCCTCAAGGTGGCGACGCCGGAGGAGAGACATCAACAGAAACCAACCAGCAGAATAAAGAATAGGTACGTATTGAATAAGTACATGCTGAATGGATCGAATAGACAATGAATGGTTCATTGGATGGATCAATATAAGTGGATGGAAGAATCAAAAACACCTAACGTGATTTCTGACCCCTAGGCTTTTAATGCCCCCACTGGGGAAAAGAAACAGAAGCACAGGAACTCAATCATTCAACCAGGACAAATCTGTAGAGAACTTCCCAGTCAGAGCGCTTTGGGCAGCGGGGACTAGAACACAGGACCGAAACAAGGCCTAAGGCCTAAGTGTTTGAAAACGAACCTCCAGGCTCACGAACTCTCCAGATAGGAGTTTGGTTATTCACAGCTCCACTCTACCAGGCCTCTGGACAATTGTTGGCCAGTTCTTCTGGACAAGAGAAAACAGCACCCCTAGGGTGTGTTTCCTTTGCTCATACTACCCTACCACAACACGACTTCACTTTGGACACTAGGGGCGTAGATTTTCCTCACATCGGGCAATTCTGTGACACTAAGTGGAGGTCCTACTATTTAACTCACTTCTGACCTGGAGATAGTGTCAGTTTCCACACGTTCAGGACTCGGTCTCATTAAGATTGCCCTTTCACTGCCCAACACACACACACACACACACACACACACGCGCGCGTGTGCGCACACACAAGCTTCAGGTGCCAATCACAAGTCCAGTTCTCACCAGTGCTTCCATCAGATAGGTTATAAATCAGAAGTTCCTACAACCCCCTTCCAGGCTTCCATTGCATTTGCCCGAGCAGCTCACGGAACCCAGGAAACCAGTTTGCTTAGCAGAGTACCAGTTTATTACAAAGGATATTGAAAGACACCAAAGACTGGCCAGATGAAAAGATACCTAGGGTGGGGTCTGGAAGGGTCCTGAGCACAAGAGTTTCCGTCCTCGTGGAGTTTGGGGTGCGTTACCCCCTGGTACGCAGATGGTTCACCAACCTAGGGTCCTCCGAATCTACTTTCCTGGGTTTTTATGGAGGCTCTATGGCACAGGCATGACTGAGTAAATCAGTGGCTGTTGGTGCTGAGCTCAGTCTCCAGCCCCTCTCCACTGCCTGGAGGTTGGAGGTAGGGCTGACATTTCCCACCCCGTTATCAAGGCTGGTTCCCCTGGCAATCGGCCCCCTTCCCAGGGGGCTTTCCAAAAGTCAGCCCATTAACAGAAACTCAGGTGTAACTGAAAGGGGCGTGTCATGAATGAGAGAAGTCACCCAACTCACCTTTACCGTCCCTGGAGCTATTTCGGCAACTGAGGGCAAAACAAAATAACAAAAGATGACCCCATGGCTCTCAGGTAGGAAATTACAAGGATTTTTTTTAGGAGCTGTGTGCCAGGAACAGGGAGGAAGACCAAATACGTATTTATTATAAGTCACAATATCCCATCTCGGCTTTCCCTTTAAGGTCGCGAGATGCTGTTAAAGCCTCAAACATCACATCCTCACATTGCAATTTCAAAGGCAAGAGAAGGGCTTCTCCCTGGGAAATACTTTTTTTTTTTTTTTTTTTTTTCACCAGAGGGAAAGGGAAACCCCTTTCCAAAGTTTTCTTAACTATCCTTAGTTCCCTTGGTCAAGATGACAACGTTAGGCCTTGCTCCTTGCTCCGTTGCAAGGAAGGCCAGGAACAAAGCGTCTGGCATTTCACGTTCCATACAGGCACCCGTAGAAAGGTGGGAGAATGGCTACTGACTATGAAGACAATTGTGACTGCACATCAGCTAAGCAAATATGAAAACCTGTGATGATGCTCTATACGCTAAGGTGATACATGGGAACATCAGTTCCTAGGTATGAAGAAGAAGTAATAATAGTTCTGTAACTTTTACTCTTTCTTCATGCTTCTTTTATGCACAGGGCTGTCCCCATAATAAAAGAAGCACCTTTCTTTTAAATATCATATTCCAAGCAATGCAGAAAACATCTTTTTCTCTTCCTTGGTCTTATACATTACAGCAACACCAAGGTAATGAATGACTCCACTAGAAAGTTGGAGCTGAAAAAGAAATGAATGTCTATTCCATGTGGGGATTTTTTTTTTTAATCTTTATTTATTTTTGAGAGACAGAGAGAACACAGGTGGGGGAGGAACAGAGAGAGAGGGAGACACAGAATCTGAAGCAGGCTCCAGGCTCTGAGCTGTCAGCACAGAGCCGGACGCAGAACTCGAACCCATGAACCGTGAGACAATGACCTTAGCTGAAGTCAGACGCTTAACCGATTGAGCCACCCAGATGCCCCCCTCGTGGGGATCTTTACTAGATGCCGGTCACATGTCACGTCCTGAAGTTGTTCCATTAGCCCCGTGGGGCAGACAGATATCTGATGGAAAGTGTGGCCCAGTGGGTCAAGTATTCGTCCGAAGTCAGAGAGCTGAGAGCTTGGTCCAGCTTGGTGTCCGTCTTTGGCTTATCTGCCTCTGAAGAGGAACTTGCTATTAGAGCATCGACATGTCCGGAGGTGATTTCACGAGTGCTTGAATGCGCCAAACATTCTACCCTCGTAAGCACTCCTGCTGGAAAAACTCAGCACTGACAGGATGCAGAAGATGTCTCCTTGAAGCCCACTGTTGCTTATTAATTTATTTCATCACTGGGCCTCACACTGTGGCGCCCATTTTCACAGTCCAGGAAATTTACACAGATTGTGCAATGACAACCATAAATCATCGTCGAAACAACTATGAGAACAAAAATACCAAGGGTTTGCCTGAGGTTTGCAGAACCTCTCATCCGAAGGATTACGTAATTTGTTTTGAACCTACACATTCATTATTCATTCAACAGATATTAACAGAGGGTCCGCCATGCATCATGTCCTGTGCCCTGGTAGCTGTTTATAAATGCTGACTTGTGATCAGTCCCTAACTCAAGAAACAGTTCCTGATTGTCTACCAAGCACCAAATGATGTGATAGATTCTGATGGCTTAAAAAGGTAAGGAAAGCCGGGTCCCTGCATTCTAGAGCTCTGTTGTTTGAGAAACATGTTTCAATCTCTCCCGGAAGAAGATATGGTTCGGCCCTTTTCTCTGATGTAGGAGCGTAGTAACGTGTATGAAGTCATAGGACAGGTGCTGGTATTTCTATTTTCAGCCCCTCCAGATGTATTCTCTACTCGTCTTTTCACTTCTCGGTGCCACACTGAGACCAATTCCTGCGGCCTGCTTACTCTGCGCTCCCTTGCCCGATGGCATTGGGTTTGACCAACCAGAGGCACCAGTGAGAAACTGGAGGGGGAGAGGGGAGAAGATACAACTAAGGTTATTTCTTCTGTGCTCCGTCTTTGCATCCATATTGCGTGCCTGGGACGGGCTGTGGGACCCTCTGGACGGGGTCTCCCACCGGGTGGCCTCTTGCCAAGTTCTGGGTGGGTCTCCTCCAGCGTGCCAATTCTCAATGGGCTCCAGTAACCCTGTTTTCCTTTGTCCTTTGGCCGTGGGAGTGGTAACTGCTTCGTGCCTATTCTCCAGTGCTCCCCAACTAGTGTCTGGGTGCCTAACTAATTCTTCCTTATTTGTTCTCTTAACCCGCACACACATCTGCAAGGGGGAGCCCGTACTGAAGTCTCTTCGTGTGAACCATCTGGGGCAAATTCTGTTCCTTGCTGGGACCGTAGCTAATCAGAATATCAAAGCTGATGAAAATTGAGAAACCATTTGATCTCTCCTTTCCATTTTGCAGCGACAGAAATCAGATCCAGAGAGGGCCCGCCTCTCCAGCCAATGTTCCTGGATGTGCATCCCAGACCACCCCCACCCCACTTCCCCCCCGCCCGGGTGAGGCTAGTTTCCCCTGCGGGGCCTGACCTTCCAAGCTTTGGACAACGGCCCCTCCTGCAAGCTTTTAAGCTTGCAAGCTAAGGACATGAATGAACTGAGTCATCCCTGTAGAGCTTCATTAATTTTAAGGCAATTTAAGATTTCTGAGTCATAGGTTTCAGTCATTTAGACTTTCCCAGCTGGTACTGTACTTGCCCACACACATTTTTCTTTAAAGATTGCATCTGTGTCTAGATGTGGGGCTCTGCCCACCCTTCATCAGTTTCTGAGAGAAACGACCTCATAGAGGGAGACGTGCAGGGCTGTGCCTCTCCCATTTGCATGTGTATTTTAGTCTCTGCCTGTCTCTAGTCTCTAGTCTTAATGGAATTAGCAGTCTGCAGCTTGATCCAGACTCTCTCCACCGGAGACATGCCCAATTCCAAATTCTATATCCAACACAATATTTTACCCAGCCTCCCGAGGAAACTCAGTTATGCCATATGGTGACTCCACTCACTGAATAATATTTAGCAAGTTGATGAACAAGGACTGAATCATATCTTAACCATCTTGGCCAAATATTGTTTTATATAGCAACAGTATTAGTAATATATATGTTTTATTTTTTTCCACTAGTGCTTCCTGCTACGCCCACTGAAAATTAAGAGCTAGACCTCACCGAAAGTAGACTGCACAATAAGAATTCTCGCTCATTAGCGATCGTCAATTCAATATTGCATTGTATGTATGATACATTCAGAATGTCTGCTTTTTCTTTTCCTCTAGAACAGCTGCTGGGATTGAGCAATAGTCTCCCGGGGTAACGCAGCAGGGAATCCTGGGGCATTTCCCAGACACTGAAAACAAAGACGATGTATCCATGGGGAGCACAGGGCTCTAGCTCTCTCCCTCCCACCAGGGAGAAGTCCCAAATTCTCAGGATGTGAGGAAGAATATTAGCAAACCTCTGGGGGGGGGTGGGCTCTGTGTGTGGCTAGGTGATCTTAAGAAAGTCACTTTCCTCTTTGAGCCACAGTTCAATTGTCTAACAGGGATAATAAAGAACACCCATTATAAACTGTAATAGGACACAGGGGCTGGGTCAGTCAGTTGTAATGTGCAGGTGCTGTTTAAGCCTTACAGATGCAACGGTGAGTGAGAAATGATCCATGCTTTCAGCGAACTAACAACTTGAAAATGGGAATGGGCAGAGATCATCTCAACGAAAAATGGCTTGGCTGAGATAGAGCTATGTGCAGTGGAGAGACTCTTAGCTCAACCCGAGAATTCCCGAGAGACAGTGCTCAAGGTGAATCTTGGCCAGATTTATGGAGGTGAGTAGAATATTCCACACCGTCAAGACCATTGAGCATCAGTTACTGGAGCATATATTGCATTGCACAGAATGATTAAAAAAACAAAACAAAAAACAAGCCATACGTGTAGCTGTTAAAAATATTAGTTATTAGTGCAAACATCAGTATTATCTGAAAATCCAGAAAGGGGTGTTGGGGGGAGTCCTCATATTATGGCAGATGCAACTCACCTCCCCAGACCCTCGTGGCAGCTACTGTGCCCATCTCCATGGGAAATCGTTTGCTGTAAAATGTTGAACTTATTAGAACTAGGAGACGGGAATCATCGTAAATTATCTAGATGCTCCTTAGTATGCAAATCCCTAAAGAAGGGAACCCACTATCTTCCTCTTCAGAGAAACATGTGTTGCTTTCCATAATCTAGTAAAGTTTCCTATGGCAGCTGGGCTACCAATGTTTGAAAAATGAATGCTAAAAAAAACTCCTCGTTGGAATACTGACTGTTAGAGATGGAGGAGACTTGAGTATCATTTAATCTAATGTCCTCAAGTTACAGACGAGGCAACTGAGTTCTGGAGTGAAAAATTAACTGGATCATAGGCCCAGTGGCAGAGCAAGAGCAGATATGAGGTCCCCTGGATGATGTCAAGGCTTTCCTAAGGATGGGATGACTTCTAAAAACCTCTAGACCAAAGCAATCATTGTTTTCTTGATGGATTTGCATTCTCTGGGCAACACTGGGTACATAGGTACCCAACACTGTGACAAATGCAGAACAGAGGAGACAAGAGAAGACTAGTCCTCACTCCTGATCCCCTGGGAAAGTAATGTTCACCTCACACAATCGTGACAGACTAATCAGCATTCATCATAAAGTCATTGTCAAATGATGCTGTGCTCTTCAGGAAAGAAGACATTTCCTTAACGCGTTTGTCAGAAGAAGGAGGGCTTGAGATTGATTCAGCCTCTATTTATGAGATATGTTCTCATTATAGGTATTTTTTTACCCCTCTGGGTATGACTTCTGGAAGAATTGCCTAGCAGACTGAGTAAGATGACTATACTACATTATCCCAGGTTTCTATCACTGAGTAAAAAGCTAAGCTGATACTTAATGGTGTGTGTAGAACAGCCACAACTTTATGATATCATGATTTTGTGGGGCAGGGATTCGGGAAAATGGCATAACTGGGGCACCTCTGTGGTATTCTCTTGGTTACTGCTCTGGTGCGGAGGAATCAAGTAAGGTTTATTCTGATGCTTGGAGCCTTATCAACATTTGTCTGGAAGGCTTGGTTCCCTTTGGCCCCCTCCCTCTCCAAGTAGCCTTTTGGACCTTTCTGTGTGGTTTTGTCAGCAGGATAGTCGATCGGACTTAATGCACGGTAGCTTAGGGTTCTGAGAGACTAACGAGGAAGCCTCCAGTCTTCTCAAAGGCAAGACCTTAGCCTGGCCGTGCATAATATCCACCATTCTCTACTGGTCCAAGTAGTCTCAGACCAGTCATTATATCAAGGGAGACGAATGAACCCCACCTCTGAATGGGAGGAATGTCAAAAATGTATGGTTGTCTTTAACTGGCACATTTATCTTTCTACTGTGGTTACCTCGTGTGTATAAGAAAATCTTGGTAATTTACAGCCCAAGGAAAAATGTGACAAAAAAACATGAAAACTCTCAGAAAATGCGAAAACAGAGCAGTGTATGAGAAGCCTTTGTCATTACATTGTAAGTTCTTCTGTGGTGCTCGATGCATAGAAGGTGATCCATCAACAGAACTGAGCTAATGGACAGACATTTGTTACTATACTTCTTGTTATGTGAGTGAATTTCTCACACTGAACCTCCCAGGAAAGGTGCCAGGGGAATCTTATTGCAAAACTAGCAGTTTATTGGGTTGACAAAGAGAACATTCAATTAAGGAGATTTTCAGAACACAATGGAATCATTTTAGTTGTGAAATGTGGACTTAAAAAGTAATCATTTAGAAACGTCCAGAAAATATTTGAAGACCGGATGACAACATGCAGCCCCTTTCACTCAAGCACAGGCAGAGGGCCCTGGGTGGACAGAGAAGTACAGAGGCACAGACGGATTTGGGTCAATCCCAGGTCCCTCTGCCCCACTCCAAGGTCCAGCCTCTTTTCACAACCCTAGGCTTCTAAGAGAATGCCATTCATGGATTGACTTATCCAGAATACAATGAGAGCAACCAACATGTGCCCATAACTGTCCTAGTACTATGAGTATAGAGGGAAATCAAATATGGCCCTAAGTCTCAAGGGCCTCCATGTCTCCAGATTGGGGCGTTTTCTACCCATTCTTAGAATCCAGGGAAATGGTTGTTTGTATTGAGGTGGATCAAGATGGTGGAGGGGCAGAGAAACTGAGATACCCCATTGCCTAGCCACGGAACCACCATGTCAGAGGGAAAAAATCCTTCAACGATATCACAGGTGGCAACTCTGTCAGTATGGGCCAATAACTTTTAGCTTCTACCCCTTCCAGTTGAACCTAATAATCTCCATCCCAGCTTCTGATATGTCAGCCTAGGCAATGCCAAGGCAGGCAGCTTCTAAAATGGCTCCCAATCATCCCTGTCCCCTGGTATGCACATCCTTGTGTAATCATCTCCTGTGGTGTTCGTGGTGGTCCTGGCTGCTTGCTTTGAATGAGTAGAATGTGGCGAAGTGATATGGGATGTCACTTCCAAGGTTAGGCTAAAAACAGATGGTGACATCCGTCCAGCTTGTCCCTCTCTCTAGCCCTTCTCCAATGGTTGCTCTAATGAAGCAAACTGCCATGCTATGAGCCGCCCTATGGAGAGACCCAGTGGCCCGGAACCAAGAGTGGTTTCTGGTCAACATCCATGGAAGAAATGAGACCTTCAGGCCAGCCACATGCAAGGACTTGAATTCTGCCAGGAAGTCTATGGAGTTGGAGGCAGAAGCTTTGGAGAGCAATTTGTAATGCAGCAATCGATAATACAACATAAAAGAAGAAAATTCAGTGAGGTCAGCTCTGAGTCTAGTGTACTTTCTACTACATCATGTGATTTCTGGCGAATAAGCATCTTTCATTCAGAGGCCAGGGAACATCTGGCCGGTGGAACGAAGGCCAAGCATTTTAGCTCAACTTTCATACTCCCCGTGGTCTGACAGATACATCCCCCTGGCTATATCTTCTCCTAGAAGACACCTGCTGATGTTCTTGACCTGCTCATGTTCTGCTCTGACTTCAAGGTCGGCTCAAATGCTTTCCTTGCTTCATGACCTGGTTAGAAAGATTATTTTTCTTCTCCGGAATTTTATAGATGTATATGTCCCCTACTCTGTGCCAAGGAGGACTCTGAAGGACCAAGAAGCACACCAAATCCCCTGTTTTCTCTAGTTTATAATTTCTCTAGTTTTACTATTGTAGTTTTTTATGACTGCTTTTTAGAATTTATGTCACTGTTGCATGCCTCAACTCAATGATTCATTCCGAAGACAAAGATACGGTCTCAGTAACCTCTGTGATGTTCATAGTAACAAAATCCCAGAGCACAGAAACCGCCAATCACTAAATCGTGTCCCTGCTCCCATACATACGTTGAAGTGCAGACCCGCACAGATGCACAGTGTGATGGTATTTGGAGACGGGGCCAGTGAAGAGGAAATCAAGGCCAAATGAGATCATAAGGGTGAGGTGCTAGCCCAATAAGACTGGCACCCTTAAAGAAGAGAGAGACACCAGGAGTGTGCACACGCTGAGAAAAAGCCACGAGAGGACACGGAGAAGGTGACTGTCCGTAAGATAAGGAGAAAGATCCCAGGAGAAACCAACTCTGCTGACACCTTGATCTTGGACTTCCAGCCTCTAAAACTATGAGAAAACAAAATTCTCTTGCGGAAGCCACCCAGTCAGTGGAATTGTGTAACCTGAGCAGATTAATACACTGTCTTTGGACAAGAACCCGGACAGGTGCCACGGCTCTAACGACACCTGAGGATGGACTATGGGTAGATCCATAGCGGTGTGACAGAGTCCAAAGCAGCGGGTTCAGACTCATGTGAATTCCAATTCTCTCTCCACCCCATACCAGCCAATGAGAACACCTCACCCTTGCTATATCTAGGCTTTCCCTTCCTGGAAATGGGGTTCGTCGTGCCCAGTGGACACGAGGATCTGAGGAGATAGGGAGGGAGTGTTTGCAAAGTGCTCTTCAAGAAGTAAGTGCAGAAAAAAATTTACTTGTTTCCTTCTTCCTTTTCTTCCTCTCCTGGGGAAAGACAGGATCAGAAACGCGCGGCCAGAACCGTCTTTTGGAGCCTGAGGCAAAAGGAAACATCACAATGCTGATCTAGTCTTTATTTAAAATCTGGCTATGTTTTTCATCACGGATAATTTTTTTCTTTGATTTTTATTATTCTTTTAGATATTGCGTGAAAATATGATTTCTCTTGATTATTGAGGTTTTTGGGGTCCCTTTACATTTGTCCCTGAGGCAGGTGCTTTACTCTCCTTAGTTAGTTTGGGCCCTGGCTACAGAATTCATAAAGAAAGACTCTTTGGCCTGAGTAGCAAGTGGGTTAAGATTCTTTTTGACTGGGATACGTGGATGGCTCAGTGGGTTAAGCTCGTGGTTTCGGCTAGGTCATGATCTCCGGTTCGTGAGTTCGAGCCCCGGGTGGGGACCTGGCCTGACAGTGTGTAGCCTGTTGGGGATTCTGTCTCCCTCTCTCTCGGCCCCTCCTCTCTCTCCCTCTCTGTCTCTGTCTCTTCTCTCAAAATAAATAAATTGGTTTTTTTTTTTTTTTTTTCAACGTTTATTATTTTTGGGACAGAGAGAGACAGAGCATGAACGGGGGAGGGGCAGAGAGAGAGGGAGACAGAATCGGAAACAGCTCCAGGCTCCGAGTCATCAGCCCAGAGCCCGCACGCGGGGGCTCGAACTCACGGACCGCGAGATCGTGACCTGGCTGAAGTCGGACGCTTAACCGACGCCACCCAGGCGCCCCAAATTGGTTTCTTTTTGATTGTCCCTACCTGTGCATCAAAGTCTGGCCCTGCACCCCAGACCTGGCAGGCAGTATATACAACTCCGTGGTCTGTGATAAGGGCTGACTCTCTCTTGTCGCTTGGGGATGAGACCTCCTTATATGCATCACGGCTTTTTCTTTTTTCTTCTTTCTTCCCGCCTGAGATGACATAGGGAGGGAGGGGCCTTGGAAGGAGAGATGATGAGCTAAATAAAGGATTTTCAAAATGTGATCTTTGTCAGTTTTACCCGTGTTTCCCTGAGGAATTTTCGTGGACTTTGAGAACAGGAATGGATCCCAGACTGGCAAGGCTTTGCAAGCTCCTGATGGAGCCTGAATTCTGGCTGGGATTCCCAGCAGGGTTTTGGACTTGAACGCTGTGCCCCAGAGGGCTGTCTCTCCTCACCAGAGGGGAGGCAGGGGACCTTCTTGTCTCTTCAGCTTTATTGTCTGGTGCAGGGTCTGGGGCGAGGCAGGGAGAGAAGCAGGGGGACTAGGAGGAGGGCAGGCCAGCGAGGAGGAGCCACGTGTACTGGCAGTGCTGAGTCGTGGTGATGGTGGTGCCCCTGTGGTTGTAAAGGCGAACCCAAGCGGTCCACTTGTGTCACTTAACCCTCAAGACACTGTGAGGTCTGCCCTGCTATCGTGACATTTTAAAGGAGAAACTGAGGACGAGGGCTATGTAATGGACCTAAGGTCACAGAGCTACTGAAGTTCAGAGTCAGCGCTCACCAAACGTCTTCTTGACTGTTGAGTGATGGTTGTTTGACTTTTGCCCCGAGCTCTTTCCCAGATGCTGTCTCCTCAAGTCTGTTAGGGATCCAGCCCTGTGTCACTGAACAGCTGTGCCCTATAGAAAGCATGGTACTTCCAGGGACAAAAATCCCCCCAAGGGCATAGTTTTTAGTAGGCTCTTTTGTTACGCAAATGAAGAGAATGAACCACGGCCAGGTGCAAACTCATATTTACAACAAGGGACTTTTTTCGTCAACCTGTCTAGTTTACACTGGGCACGGTGCGCCAAGCCCCCAGACTCACACATACAGAAGGACTCATTTCCTCGGGTGTTGGGTTCATGGCTGGAAGAACCATCCATCCAATGGAGAACAAGTCTCAAGCTTTCGGACTTCTGGGACCCAGTTTGAAGGATATAAAATGCCATGTTGTCTCCAGTGGTGGCAACTGAACTTTGGTACATTTTAATGGCCCCATTGGGAAAAACATATCATGAAACAAGTTACCTGTTTACATTTTGTACTGTATAATCACAAAAGCACATGTGCGTATTTGAAAGCAAATCACACAGATAAGGGGGGGGTGGGCCATGCGCTCTGCCTGTGGTCGGCTGAGCGGACTGCCCCACGAGGAGCTGAGTTGCCATGCTGTGACCTGGTCTGCTGTCAGCCCGCCTGGGGCTCCAGGGCTCACCTTTCTGCTTAGATATACCTTCCCCGTTCGGACCTTTTCCAGGGGCAAACAAATGAACTTGTACGTAAGGACCCCAACATATGATCCCCACACTGTTGTAAATGTAAAATGATATTTGGACACAGATGGAAACAGAGAGAGGAGAGAAATAGAGGCGGAAAGGGGAAAAAAGGAGCGAGGACAAGAAGGAAGCAGTGGGTAGGAATCAGGGCTTATTAAAGTGCACACTGGGTGTGTTATCAGATGGGCTGGTTTTGCGCTCACGAGAGCAATTTAACTTACTTGAGCGATCATTTGATTTAGCCTAGTCCCCCTGTAAGGAAAGTATTAACTCCACTCTACCAAGGCCAGGAGAGTGGCCTTCAGGGCCCTAAAACTTGTGGGACTTCTCCTTCTGGGTGGATCTGGGGGCCAGGTACGGAAACACAGCAGATTTACCAGCACACCTGCAGACTGAGTCCTTTGACAGAAATCTAGCATTAATAGCCTGGAACAAGCTGGTTCATTTTCCCTGCTTTCACTTCTCTGTTAGCTGCTCAGAAATAGGTAACCGGAGTCTGTCTGCAAGACCCAGAGAATTCCCCGATGCTGGGGTTTCTACCCTCTTCTTATTTGGAGAGCAACAAAAAAATCCTCTATTCCTTTCACTGGGGAGTACACAGCAACTATTTTCTTGGGGGGGAAGGAAAGCGACAAAACCGGGGCTTGGGAGAAAATGGTTCTTACCTGGCAATTTCTTTTGTATTTATACATTGGCCTTTGCCCAGTGGACCAGTCATCCAAAAGAAAAAACACATCCCCTACCTAGCCGGGAAAACACAAACAAGAGTCACCTTTTAATAGGTACTATTAGGAATCACCTTGGAAATCAACAACCGCTTTCTGAGCATAAGCCCCTTTTAAAACTTTGAGAAAAGAACTCACTGTTACGGGGGTTTTGAGTCAGCCGTTCGGCTCAAAGATTTAGAACTCTCTAGAAAGGCTGCTGACAGGTAATGTGAAACATCATAGAGTTTCAGAAGAAATTCATTGCCCTATCTCCCTTCCTCCCCAAACACATGAACACACCCACGCACACACATACACACACACGCGCGCACACACGCACACACACCCTCCTGTACAGCATTGAGCAATGGGGTGCCATGGAAAAAATTAATTAGTCTATCTGGGTCCTGGTTCCTTCATGTACAAAGCGGGAGTAATAACACTTATTTTGAAGGGTTGTATAAGAACAGGGAGAAAGAAAGTGGTACTCAGAGGGCATAATTAAATATAACCAATATTAAAGTAGTAATAGAGAAGATTCCAAGTATGTGGCAATTTATGACATGACGCCTGGAAGCAAACCACAGGCCTCGTCGCCACTGGAAATGCATCTCCCTGTCATGACGATGCTTAACCCCCAGGATCATGGTGACCCTGGCCAAATGCATCTCCAGTGGCTACAGCAGTGAAGGCGTATGCACCTTCTTCCTGGATCTTTTCTTTCCTCCGTACACAGAGGAATGACAGAAACCCTTTCTAGACTTGGCAAGAATGTTCAAGAGAAGGCAACAAGGAATATGAAATTGAACGCAGAATAATGAAATGCTGATAAGGACCTGGGGGACCTGGGGAGAGTGAAGAACTCAGTTTAGGCAGGGGGTCTCCCAGATTCACTGTACATCAGGGTGTCCCCGCGGCACCCTGATTTTGTTTTGCGCACGTTGGTTAGTTAAATTGCACGGAGGAGTAATTAGGGGGATTTATCTTGGTTACTTTTCCTGACCCTCACGCCAAGCGATCTGTAGATCCTATCAGCGTATCTAGATTGCAACTCATACGTTAACACCACAAATCTCATTATTGGCCAACACTCCCATGCCTCCTTGGATTTGAACACGCCGTTCAAAGCCTGAGGAATCCACAAGCCAGATAGAACTGGGAACATGAACTTTAGCTGAAAGAGGTGAGCAAGGTGAAGGGAAACCTTAGAAGGGAGTATCCTGGGAACCACGGAGGCACCAAACATAGAGGAAGGTATAACTCAACTCATAGACACAGAGGTGGAAAGCCCCAGTTCACGGAGTGGTGAGCAGCTGGTGGGTATGTGACAGTAAGATTGGAAGATGAAGCTGTTAAGAAGTTTCTGAATTCCAGCCCAATGGGTCTAAACTCCAGGTTCCACATACAGCAAAGAAACGGTTCTGTACGCCTCCAGGGATGCCATTCACAGGACCTTAATGGGAATGGAATGTCCTGGAGTCGTGAGTCTGCAGTGAGCACATCAGCAGAAGGTGGCACTTCTTGCCATTTGTTCCGGAACTTTGTCACAGAGTTTTGAGCCCAGGTATGGCCTGCCGTAAGAGCTGCTTAAGGAAGATGAATGTTATCACCTTTGGTAGATGTTAGCCTGTAAGTGATACAGTAGTCACAGGAATTCTTTCTCAAAAACCGCCTATTTGGGGGACGCCTGGGTGGCTGAGTCAGTTAAGCGTCCGACTTCAGCTCAGGTCATGATCTCGCAGTTTGTGAGTTCGAGCCCCGCGTCGGGCTCTGGGCTGACAGCTCAGAGCCGGGAGCCTGCTTCGGATTGTGTGTCTTCCTCTCTCTCTGCCCCTTCCCTACCTGTGCTCTGTCTCTCTCTCTAAAAAATAAACATGAAAAAAAAAAAAAAAGCACCCACTCATTTGATCAAACACCACCCTTAGCTTAGGACTTCACACTTAGCAGGCCTACTACATGGTTGCTAAATGAATAAACAAAAGAGCACTGGCAAGAAGAAACAAATGAGCCCTTGAAGTCCTTTCAACATACAGAATGTTCTGGAGAGCATTCACATCAGGCTAGTAACCTAAGGCCAATGGCTTTGAACGTCCTACAGAGTGGACTGGTTAAATGCATCTCCTTCTCTAATTGCCACATATTTTATCATACCCGCTATTGTATTTGGCCATCCCTGTAACTGCATGTTTAACCACTCCTTACTGGTACTATAAGGATTTTAACTATTTCATCTATCTATCTATTATTATTATTATTAATTATCGCATGTTGGATTGCTCTCTGTGGGTCTATATTCCGATAACCATAATAGTAATAATAGTCCAGTAATAACAATTAATCCTATCACGTACAAGACCTTGAGCTAGTACTTTATATGCACATCCATCATTCTCATGTCTTAGGTAAAATTCAGATTATAATTTCACTTTATAATAAAGATATTCTAAATTCATCCGAGGTCACATGGCTGAAAAGCAAATGAATGAAGAGCCCACCCACATCGTCCTGCCATTTGCTTTTTTACAATCTGAGCACACAGTTATCGTTAATATGCATAAAAATAAAAATATCGAAGGCACTCGGTATAATTATCTAATTTATGCTGCACCGCAGTAACTCCCAAAGAACATGAATCTGGCATTGAGAATGGGCGGGAAGTAGCCAATGTATATTTTCGTCAGAAGTCGTATATACCATCAGCCAGGTACAGCATGTTACACACTACTATCAGTTTATAAATTCCTTGCTCTCTCCTGCTGCTGAGCTGTCTCTTTCCTCGGAAGCTCCCTGGTCTTTCCTCCATATGACCTCCAGCTTGATCTTTCTAAAACCCCCATCTGCCCCCTCCACTTGCAAGTTACACATCAGCCTTGACTCTATGTCCCATCTACCAAGGGAGCATGGTCTCCAGCTGGTCTTTTAATCCCTTCCCATTCGAATTCCAACCCATTTGGCCAGCCCCAGGCCTGGCCACTGCTCCCAAAATGTCAATCCTGGAGCCCGTGGCGAGTTACTAGAAATCTCGCTTTTGCACATTCTTTCTTTCTGCCTGAAATGCCAACTACAATCTCTTATTCATGTTATTTTATGACTCCAGAGCTTTTTCAAGGTCCGTGAAGATAGGAAATATACACATTTTAAAATCATTGTATCTCCGTACTCAGTGTCTGTCACATAGTAGGTTTCAATAAATATTTGCTCTGGATTAATTCAAGGTAAAAAAACAAACAAACAAACAAACACATTTCTGGAAAACTCCAGAAGTCCAGGAAAGTTGCTTCTTCCTGTGTGCTCCCATGAGGCTTTGATATTCTAATTGCCACATTGTTATGCAATGAAATTATGTATTTCCATGCCTTTCTCTGGGGCTAGACTCTGAGCTCCTGGGTGGCAGAGACCAAATCTTACTCATACTTGGGTCCTTAACAACCGGCACAGGCCTGGCTTATAGTAAGCCTTCCTAGATTTCCTGGAATTGAAAATGTAATTCTAAAGCAATCACGTGAACTGAGCAGGGCGGGTGTTATGCTTCTCATTTCACGTTGAAGAAACAGGGACCCAGAGAGGAGAAAGTCTTGACTCAATTTTCATTTGAAATCAGAGGCCCAGACAGGGCTTGGGACCAGGCCTCCCAACCCTAGTTATAAAGCGCTGTTGGTGGCCACTGAACAGAGGAGACCAGGGTCTTCCTGACTCATCTGCAGAGGCTGCCTCAGGTCTGCTTCCGAGATGGCATAAGCATGTGAGTGTCTTCAGGGGGCAGAACTGATGAAAGGAATCTGCTTAGCAGTCATGGCGATAGGGGTGGAGCTCGTGAACTCCCCTGAGGCCAGGCACTGAATCCTAGGCAGGTTTGTCAGCACTAAGATGCTGAGAAGTGCCAGGAGGCACGGGGCCATTTTTGACCTTCTTTTCAAACTCTGGTCCTGTGGTGGTGGCTTGCCACACACCCAGTGTCCTCTCTGGCCAACTTCGAACTTCTTATCACTTCTTATCAGAGTAACCCGAGTGTCCATAACTATAAATAGGCCCCCTTTCTACTCAAAAGCGACCTACTGTGGACAATAAATTACACGGATCCCTTTTCCCTCCCGCACTGGAAAATATGCGTAGAGCATGTAGAAGCTCAGAGGGCTCCAAGAGTCTTTTAAATTCTCCTTTCCAAGTCTCTTGCTTTTTTTTTTTTTTTTTTTAATTTTTATGTTCATCCCCCAACCAGATTGCTTCTGGTTTACCGAGGCACTAGATGAGGACCTGGAGTTCCTAGCCTCTGCAGGAGTTCAAGCCCCTTTGCCTGTGTGTGTTTCTGCCCCAGACAGAGAACCTGAGTCTGTCTCCCCAGGAAATCGAGAATAATGGGCGGGGGAGGGCCAGTGGCAAAACTGCACCCGATTCTCCAAATTGAGTGCATTTGCCCTACTTGTGTGTTCTGGGGGAGAGGGTGGCTAAGAGAAGAGATCCCTTGCAGCCCAGCACTTGCCCGCAGGTGTCTTTTTCACTGGGCCACCAAGGACCTCGGGGCACTGTCCCGAGTGCAGAGAGAAGAATTAGGGCTTGAATTTGGTCTAAGTCCAAAGGTGTCTTCAGCTGAAAAGGCTCAAAGCGCCTGGAGTGCGGAGTGGGTGGAGAGGGTAGGGAGGAGGGCGACACCAACCCAAAGGGTGACTGTTTTTAGATGCGGAGTAAGGTGTTGGGGAAAGATAATGAAACCGATTTTTTGAAACCCCGCGCGGCACCGCTGGTTCAGGGATCGCCAACGGGAAAGAGCTCCTGGCTCCGAGCGGCGCGGCGTGTGAGCGGCGGTGGCCTGAGGCTCACAGGTGCCTGGCTTCCCGGGGGGGGGGGGGGGGGGGGGGAGGCAGCGCCTGGAAGATGAACTGGCGAGCACAAGTACGCCTGAGCACTGACGGCGCTGCGTGGGGCGTACGGAGCGCGGGGTAGCTGCGGCCGGGGGACTCCAGCACGCGCCCGCGTGGCGCCGCGAACCCCCCCCCCCCTCCCCGCGGCGGGTGCACTCTCTCCCGAGCGGGGCCGCGGAAGGATATCGCGCCGCCACCTCGCCGGGGCCGAGCCGGAGAGCCGCGAGGCCGGCGCCCGCGCCGGGCCGGGAGCTGCAATGGCAGTGGCAGCGGCTGGGGGGCGGGGAGCCGCCCGCTGATTGATGGGCGCCCGGCTCAATGGGGGGCCCGGGCGGGGGCGGGGCGGGGCCGGCCCTGGGCTGAGCCAGTCGCGGGTGCCGCGGGGAGGGGCGGGGGGGCGGAGGCTCCGTGGAAATGTGTCGGTGACATTGAATGGGGAGACGGAGCGCGAGCGAGGCGCGCGCGCGCACACCCGCGCACACAGGGCCCCGCTCGCTCGAGATCCCCGGCCACGTAAGTACTATTAATACCGCCTCGCCGGAGTTGCGGGCGTGCTGAGCTCGGGGATTGGCCTCGGGCACGATCGGCCATCCCCTTCAATTTTAAATACACATTCCGCTTACCTCGGGGGGAGAAAGAAAGAAAGAAAAAATAATAATAAAAGACGAAGAAGAAAAGCCATCAATTTTCTCCAAAACAGACCCCACCGGGCAATTTGGGCTTTTCGGGTAGGGGGAGACGGAGTTGTCGTAAATTATTCCAAGGCAAGATCCAGGTATCCAGCGGGAAAGGAACGCCGCAGGTTGGCTTGGCTGGGGGCGCATCCCCTTCCAGCGCCCGGAGGATCCCCCGGAAGCTCGTGCCGGGGGAATCGGAGACCGCCGAGCCACCCTCGTCCCTGCCCGCACTTCTCCCTTTTTTTTTTCTTTTTCGGAGGACGATCTGGAGCACGAGCGAGCAGCGACAGCATGAGCCTGTGCTGACCTCCGCCCGGCGGGCCAACCGGGCTTTGTCGCGGTACCTGCGCCCGGCCCGCGCCGCAACTCCGTGCCCGCTTTTGCAATCTTTGGTTGGTAGCGCTGACCGCTCCAAGTTAAATGCTCCTCGCTATTCTTTTTTTTCTGTTCTTTTTTTGTGTGTTTGTTTAAATTTTGGAGAGCTCTTGCGATCTTGGAAAAGCCTCAGACGCCATCTACAGTTAAAACGTAGGTAACTACCCTCTCCGGCGCCCCCTCTTCCACGCCCCCCACCCTTTCCACCAAAAAAGGGGGTGCAGCGCGGATTCTGTCTGCCGTGCGGCGCGAGCCGGTAGACCCGTGCTTATTTCCTTTTTCTTTTTGTTTGGTTTTCTAACGCGTTGAGACTGAGCCGCCGCCGTGCGCCCCTGGAAGATTGCACGAACTACGGCCGGGCTCCTCCGCCCCGTCTGCGTTTCGGAAGCCTGCGTGGGGATCGCTTCGGAGACCGGGCGCTGCAGCTCCCCACCTTAGCAATCCGGTTACTCGCCTAGCTAGATCCGCGTTGGAAAGCGAGCGGGAGAGAGAGAGAAACTAAAAGTGCGGGGATTCTGCAGATCGCTGGCTGCTTTGGGGTAACAAAGGGACCCGAGTTGCTGCCGACTGAGCACCCCCCGGGAGCCGGGCTCGGAGCAGACAAGGTGCCCGGCGGCGCCCATTTGGGGGCTTCTAACTCTTTCTCCACGTCGCCCCTCTCCCGTCCCCTCCCCTCTCGTTCCCTTTTAAAATCCGTGGCACCGAGGCGCCTGCAGCCGCACTCGCCAGCGATCTCTCCAGCGGGTTTTTTGTTTGCCGAGTGCGATCCCCACACTCATGAACATACACAGGTCTACCCCCATCAATAGCAAGATATGGGAGATCGCGGAAACAAAACCCAGGATTTCGAAGAGTTGTCGTCTATAAGGTCCGCCGAGCCCAGCCAGAGTTTCAGCCCGAACCTCGGCTCCCCGAGCCCGCCCGAGACTCCGAACTTGTCGCATTGCGTTTCTTGCATCGGGAAATACTTATTGTTGGAACCTCTGGAGGGAGACCACGTTTTTCGTGCCGTGCATCTGCACAGCGGGGAGGAGCTGGTGTGCAAGGTAAAGAGCCCGGGTTTGTTTTTGCTTTTTGTCTTTTAAAAAGATTCCCCGGCTGTTTGGAGGGGCGGGAGGTCGCCGAGCTCCGGAGCCTTGGGGGAGGGAGACTCGCGGGATAATTACCCGTGGCCTCGTTTAAATGGGTTTATTTATTTGTTCACGTTCGGCTAGTTGCGAAGTTTTTAGAGCGTTGCAGACAATGGGGCGGGCTGCGGCGGGGGCGTTTTGGGGAGAGCCTGGGGCGGGGAGGGCGGCGGGACGGCGCGGGGGCCACGGCGGACACGCGTGCTCCCGAAGGCTCGTGGAGCGCCTGGGCTCAAGGCCGGGTCCCGCCGCCCAAGGGATTTCTCCCTGTGTCTAGCCCCTCCCCTTCCACCGTGGAGTAGGGAATCCCCCGCTTTTAAGGCACTGATGACTGGGTTCCCTTCGCAGCCATTGTTCTTAGAAGCGTGCAGGTGTTGAACCTTTGTTCGGAAGGTGCCCTTTAAAAGACACACACAAAGGTGTCCCCTCTGGCGGAGCCAGGGGCCCAGTGCGGGGAAGGAGTTTACAAAGAGCTCTCTACTGCCTGCAGCCTTGAAAGGAGGGTTGGGGGTGGAAATCAAAGCCGCCAGCGCACCTTAGGGTGTAGGAAATAGTGAGCCCTTTGGGTCCTTCTCTCCTCTCGTTTTTTCTCATCTCCGGACTTCCGTGCCTGAACACCCCCCCTCTTGCCCCCCACCCCCAGCCCACACCTCTGCCTGTATGGTTTACAGGCTGGCGTTTGGAGCCCCAGACATTCGCAGTGCTAATTCAGAGCCGGGCACTTCAGTTTCCTTTTTGTCTCTGACCCCCAACAGTGACTGGTGTGTGTGTCTTTGTGTGTGTGCACTCCAGAGGAGGGGGATGAGAGGGGGATAGTTGCAAAAAAAAAAAGAGAGAGAGAGAGAGATTGGAGAGAGAGAGAATAGAGTAGAGCCTACCGCTACCCAGGCATTGGACATAGATCAAGAATTCATTGTCACTTAATTTTACATTTGCTCACTCTTGGTTTTCCTGGGGTCTGGGGGGGGAGGCTAGGGGGTGGTGAGCAATGAGGACCTTTGCTGTCTTTGAAATGGGCACTCTGCACAGCTGTGCTACAAAAAATGCATCACACTTTTACCATCAACCACAGACTGCTTTATTTCATAGGGGAGTGGACTCTTGCAGTGTAAATGAGGGTTTTGTGGGGGCTTCAGTCAGTTTTGCAATTGCTCAGTTCAGATCTCGGGAAAGTCAGGGACTCTTTAAATATAGCTCTCTCCTTGTACTGAGCATCTGGTATTTTGCATCTTCCCCAAGTTATTGAGACTCAGAGCAACTGTGCCCGGTTAACCAAAATTCAGTAGGCTATTCAGAGCTGGATTGAATTCTCAGAAGACCTACAACGTTGCACAATAGGGGCGTCATCCTTTGAAATGAATGAATTCCACCGAGCTGCCACTGTCCTATGAAATATGCACAATCGCCCCGCAGTGAGTGTGTTCACCCTTTTGCTCAACTTCAGTACAACATTTCAGTATTTTCAAAGGCTGGAGACGCTTGCACGGAAAGGGATTCTGCCTCCAAATTCTGCAGGAGCATCTTGCTGTTATTTCTTTGTTTAAAGGCAGAGGTGATTCGCCCCTGCTGTTTCTTTCTCCCTCCAGATTCTTCAAGGCATATTTCACTTGGGGCTGACCTTACAGTGTCATTCGTGGACTTGCTCTTTGGCCTGAAACTGTACTTAATCTGCTGGTTTAGTTATTGCAAAGATTGAATCAGCCCCTCACCAATTACTGTGTGGCTGTGAGCGTATTTAAGTGCAGTATCATTGTTCCGCTGGACAGAGGTCATCCCTTTAAGACACGGCCCTCCGTTTTCCTGCCTTTCTACCAGAGGTGACATGGGTGACGACTTTTTATGCAGCCATCCTTGTCCATATCCTAGGAAGCTCCAAGTGGTTTTTAAGGCTGCTTCCATGAGCCACCCTCAGAAATATGGTGTGAACTCAGCTTACTGTGGGGGCACTGTGAAATCTACACAGTGCATCAAGTTCCTTTTGATGTCTCAGAATATAGAGTTCATGTCTCCTAGTTCTATGTTGACCCAAGGAAAAGTCTTTGCAAAAACTGATCAAATGTAAAGATGCCATTACTATAAAGGACCCTTGAGAGAATTCTACAGGATGCTATTTGGGGTCATTTAACCAACATAAGCAAGCCTGTTTATTGTCTCCAGAAACCTACTTTAAGCTAGGCAAATGGAAGAAGGGAGCTTCAGGGGGTCTTTACCTTATCATTTTCATGGAAATGATGGTAGTACAGTGCAGATTGACATAATTAGTGCCTTGGCATAATGGGCACTTTTTTTTTTTTTTTTGGTAAATGCTATTAATGATGGCCTAATCTTACTGCCTTATCTCAGCTGTCACATTATGTAACTAAGGTTCCAAATTAAACATTTAAAAGAAGCCGGCAACCAGGCTTATGGCTTGATATTGCATTTGAAGGTTATGGTTTAAATACCAGTCCAACCCCATAAAGGCCTGTTATAGCTGCTAATAAAGTTTGGTTCCTACCCATTTGGGAGAACCTAAGTATTTGTTTTGTTTTTCATGCTCTGTCCACCATCTTGGAATTTGATCTCTTCTACAAAGGGTACTGGCTATTTCTTGAAGCTGCCGTGAATGTTTCTTTCTTTCTTTTTTTTTTTTTTTTTTTTTTTTTTTAAAGAAATTTCTGTGTCCATTCAGTTTCTCATCAGTGGAGCAGGATAACAGATTGAGGGTGTTGAGCCAAAAAATCCCCTTTTATTTTTCAAAAAATGCAACTTGAAGGAAGAAGGAGATTGTAAATAATCTTAACTCATGAGCACTGGCGACCGGAGCCCACAGCCTGATGCTTCGGAACACAGCCTGCCCGTTACATAACACAGAGTGTTTATGTTAGCCACTGCAACATGTCTATTACTCTCTGTGAAATTTTTGAGGCTTTACTTGGTTTCTGCTGCCCACAGCCTGGGTGTTAAAGTTGACTCAGGGCATTTCGGATTCCTAATTGAATGGACCTCTGAGGTCACTGCTCGTAGGTCATCATTTGACCATATCAGGGTGTGATTTGTGGTCTCTGGAGATAATGAAGTATTCATTCTTAAATTTTAGGTTATAGTGGTAGCAGCCATGCCGTCTTCCTGAGATGCCTCATTATGGTTCATTCACAACGTTACTGTTACTTCGCTTCCTCGCCCCGGGTTAGCACCAGCCCTCTGAGGTTCTCGCTGTCCTTGTTGGACTCACCGATTTCTTTCGGTTTTTGATCCTAAGAGCCTGTGTGCCTGGATGGGTTTGGGAAGGTCTGTGAGTCCCCTTAAAATGAATCTCCTATTGTGCGTGCATCGGAGACTGGGCATTGTCAGCGAAGAGGGGACAGAGCTCTTACCAGCTTCTCCTGTGGGACCCAAAAAAGGTCAACGGTGTTCTAAGTCAACATCTTCCGTCTCTGAAGGGGAGGGAGGCCCAGTGACCCTGAGTGCTTTAGCCATCTTATCCAGATTATTGGGGGCCAAGCCAGGATTAGAGCCTCGGTGTGGTGATTTCTAGGCCACGCTGCAAAATGGGGATCAAGGAGAGGATGTTCTAACTAATGAAAAAGATTTAAGAAGCTAAATGGTGGTGTGCCCGTAGCACTGAGTGTTGTTGGAGCGTTCCTGGCCTCCAGTGCTTTCCAGCAAAGCCCCTCATGCCTGCTCCTCACTCCTGCAGGCACAGAACAGAGTCATGTGCCCACATTCCCAGGCAGATAGGAAAACCACATTCCAAACCCAGGGATTTGTAGTCCTGATTTAGTGGAGGTCTTAAAATGAATGAAAGCTTTTTCTTATGACCTCAAAAATTCTCGGTAGTGTTAATTCCTCTTAGGTTGCTTTCAGAAAGGTATCGGGGATGGATTTTCTTTTTAAACAACCCCACAATGAGGTGGCATTTCACAGGCTAATTTTGATTCACAGAAAATCATTGCATAACTGATTCATTGAGCTAGATAGCCGTGCAGGAAATAGAGAAGCGTGTCTGCTTTCCTATTACAGCCTGTGTCCTATTCCTAATTCTGCCGCTGGGGCTTGATTTGACTTGCTCCCTGAGCCTCGATTTGCACATCCGTAAAACGAAGGTACTGAATTAGATAACCCTAAGGCAGAGTCTACGTTTTTCACTGTTAATTGCTCCTGTCTTACAGTGCTGTGCAACGCAGTCGCAGAGCATAAAATATGTTGTCCACAATCGCTGTAGTGGTACAGAGATGTACATTTCTGCTCCGTTTTGCGTTTGGAAGGCGAACAAGGTGTCGTCTGTGCAGCTCGGGGTGGGCCACGTTCCGATTTTGCTTTTGTTCCTGTCTCAGCGGAGGTGATCGGGACTTCCTGTTTGTGTGCTGTATGACCTGGCGCAAACCGCTTTGACCTTTATTTTCTCCTATAACCCTCCCCACGCTGTGGGTCAAGCGCCGTTTGCCTATTTTGCACGTGACCGTTCGGAAGCCCAGAGAGATCCAGCAGCTTATTCAAGGCGACCCAGCTTTGGGAGCGGCCGGCAGGTCTGGGTCCGCGTTCGGTGTGCTTTCTCGTCCCCTCAGAAGCCTGTACGGTGGGAGGTGTCCGCACCCTGTGATTTTCTTGGTCGTACAAGAGGGATCGCTGACTCTCCGTCTTGTTGTGACCCCTGCCCTAGGTGTTTGATATCAGCTGCTACCAGGAATCCCTGGCCCCGTGCTTTTGCCTGACTGCCCACAGCAACATCAACCAAATCACCGAAATTCTCCTGGGGGAGACCAAAGCCTATGTGTTCTTTGAGCGAAGCTATGGGGACATGCATTCCTTTGTCCGCACCTGCAAGAAGCTGAGGGAGGAGGAGGCGGCCAGACTTTTCTACCAAATCGCCTCGGCCGTGGCCCACTGCCACGACGGGGGGCTGGTGCTGCGGGACCTAAAGCTGCGGAAATTCATCTTTAAGGACGAAGAGAGGTGAGTACCCTTCCTGTCCAGACCTGACACTCTAACAGGCCGTCCAGGAGTGGCTTGCGTGAGAGGTTGGAATGGACTATTTGTTTTTTTTCTTGCTGCCTGCTGTCCAGGTGAGAAGAGAGGGTGGGAGGACAGGGGTGGGGGGTGGGGAGTGAATGAATATTGCAGCGTTCTAAGCGCCCTCGGAAAACGAGTCGCTGCTCCTCTAAAGGCGTTACAGGATGCTCAGAGGGCAGGTGCCAGGACACTCTGTGACCCGGTCGTTATTTTTGCTGCGGTGTCGTCAGCTCCGAAGGGTGGCTGCAAGCCTGTGTGGCGTTTTCAAGGTGCATGAGGCACGATGGCGACAGTCGTGCCTTCAGAACGCTCGGGGCCTGGCATCAGTCATTTAGAGCCCATTCGTCCGTTCCCTCATTCAGGAATACCTCAGGGCGCATGTGGGTATCAGTAAAGTGTGCGTGTATAAATCACAATTCTCAGTACTCTGGAGATCCGTGTGCATGAGCTAGTTGACTCACCTATAAAGGAATGTTCCAAGCCCTAAAAGAAGATGATCTCCCGGGTCGGATGGGAACTGGGGGCTGGGATGTGAGTTTTAACTAGGACTTGGAAGGCAAGAAAGATATCTTATAGGAGACGCGATGTCGGACCAGACTTGAAAGATGATGAACATGTTACGGCCAATGTGGGAAGGACCCGTGTTGCCGGTGAGGAACCTTCCAGTGCAGATGCACAGCCGGGTGAAGGTCTGGGTTATTGGAGGCGACAGCTGGACAGGCTGCTGGGCATCTGGGTTCCATTCATGCTTCTTCCATTAACTCGTTGCGTTCTGTTTAGCAAACCCACTGGGGCCTGCTTTGTCTTCCAGCTGACTTCCATTGTTAAAACTCTTCCAAGCCACTTATTTTTCTCTTTTGAAGAATGTGCGTTCTCAGAGGGGTGGAGGCCACGGATTCACATTCGTTGCCGACTCTTCCAAAAATTGTTCTAGAGTTTCTACACACGTGGGTCGTGGAGTTACCACGACTGCCTTGGGCATCCTCACCTCCTACTAGGAAAGTGGTTGGTGAAGTGAAGGTCTGTTGTCAGAGCTGTTAAGAGCCGTCTGAGTGCAAAGCCGATACGTGCCATTCATTCACTCGCTGGGCAGATCTGTGCGTCTGGTGCAGATCTTCCTGTCAAACCTTCCTACCTTCCAGTCAGTTTGGCCTGTGATATTGTAGGCTACTGCTTCTCAACATCGGGTGGTGTGCACTTCGTTTTTGGTTTTGTTTTTCTCGTCTTTATGGGTTGAGCTAATTGGGAAATGTCTGGGAAGCATTGTGGGGTTAGCAAAGGTAAAGGGCCTGCGGTTACTTAACCCAAATGGGACAATTTCATGAGCATTTGCAACCCAGCTGAGTATTCAAGGTTCAGAGGGCCCGTGGCCACGGAGATTGGTTATTGTTCCACATTTTCACCCATAAACAGATATCTTAGGCATTTGTGGCAGCCAATATCCTGGGCTTTTTTAGTGCACGGATTTGACCCTTATTAATAAACTGAAGAAGAGGGAGCCATTCAGAGATCTAGAATCTGGGGCCACCCTTAACCATTTCTCGTCTTCAGCTCAGATGTGTCTGCCCTCGGAGCCTGGAGACTCGGGTTTGTACCCTGGTTTCATCTTTAATACTCTCTGACCATTTAGATTGGTCCCCGCCTTCTGGGCTCAAGTTTCTCATCCTTTTATTGTCCTGGCTCTGTTTTATTGGTTCTGAGGTTTTTCTGCGTTACAATAGATGTGTGTGCTTCTTTGAATATTCTCATTGGGAAGTAAGTTCGGCTGTGACTCCCAGCAGAATCCCGACAGAGATACTTTATCCTTCTGTGTGCTACCTTTCTTGGACACGGAGTAACTCTAACTTCTAAAATGAGAGGTTAACAGGTTATTGTTGAGCTTAATTCTCTCTGCAGGTTGGGGGTGGGTATCCTTGTGTTCATTTCATAGAGGAAGACTCAGAATGTGGGAAATCTCTCCGTGACAGACAGGAAAGAGTAGAAGTAAGGACATGTGCTCTGTTCAATCAGCTCTCAAGAAATTCATCTGCCTGCCCTGGACAGTAAGGGCAACGATGCCCTCTTTGACGGGGATCCAGGTTTTTAAGCATCACCTTTGATCGTGTCTCTTTAGAGAGGAATTTCACACAGCAGAGTGTAGGGGTGGTGCGTCCAGCGATAGCACATGTATGGTAAATACATACTTAGGAAGTGGGTCACAGTAGGGTGGACACCCCCAGGTCAGAACAAGGGGGCACGTGTAAACTCTGGGGCCTACAGGGTGCCATCCTTCAGTCCTGTCATGTTTGTTGCTGCCTGGAATCAGAGCCCCAGGGGTGAGGGTGCTGGCCCCAGTGCCCACGGCTCGCTGGAAGCAAATAAGGGGCCGAGTCAGACCTGTCTTTTCCTTTATGGTGGCAAAGCGAACATCCTTGATGTCCCAGTGCCTAGAGAAGAAATACCAAGATGTCGGGGTGCTTGGGTGGCTCAGTTGGTTAAACATCCAACTCTTGATCTTTGGCTCAGGTCATGATCTCATGGTTCCTGAGTTGGAGCCCCATATCGGCCTCCATGCTGACAGTGTGGAGCCTGCTTGGGATTCTCTGTCTCCCTCACTTCCCCTCATGCACACACCCTCTCTCTCAAAATAAATAAACAAACTTAAAAAAAAATAGAAATGCCAAGAGGTCAGAAGCTTCTGACACAAGGACTGTGCATTTCTGGTGTTGATTTGGGAGTTTGTGTTGGACATTTGCAAAAGAGCATGGCCCTTTCTAGAAAGATCTAGAAAGAAGCATCCCATGTGAATGTGAAACCAGAATACTTCACCGGAGCACGCATGGCAAAGCTAAATCCTTTTTAACTTCAGAGAGCAATTTCCTTCTGAGAAAGGAAACGTAGGTGACGGGGAGGAAGCTGGTCATCATCTGTCCCTGGCGTGTCGGAGAGCACCTGAGCCCCGTGCAGCCTCGCATCGCTGCGGGACTGTCAGGGGGAAGGATGACTCCTCATCTGATTGGCGAGGTGACTGGGTTGCACAGGAGCTAAGTGACCTTTCTCAAGGTCACTGCCGGCATGCCCATGGAGCTGGCCTGGAAATCCTACCATTTGACTCCAGAGCTCTTTCCCTATCCCTCACCTTGCTGAAGGCTTGGTGGACTTGTCCTTCTTAGCATGACCGGTGTCTCAGTCTGGGCAGCTCTGAGAAGGTCGCTCTCATTCTCAAGGACACTCTAAATGTTCTCATTGGTAGCCGATAGGAACTTTGTTTCCAGCCAGCCGTCAAACTTTTTGTGAAAGAGGAATAATGCCTTGTAGCCTTTCTCCTTGTTGTTTTGATTTTTAACATCTCGTTCTCAGAGCGTGAGTCTCTGGTTTTGTCACTCAACGTGTTTCTCCCTCCATGTGTCCAACAGCCATTGGGTTTCGCAGCAGAGTTTCTCTTTGTTGGTCTGCACAGTGGCCCGCATGGCGCAGCCCGCCCGTGTTTTGAGGGGGGCAGCGGTCTGGGACCTCACTGGGACCTTGCTGCTGGCAGCTGTCGCCATCCATGCTAATCAGCAGAACCTCCTCAATAGGTATTTCGATAGCACTAGAGCCTCTGCCTCTCCTGACATCATGGCACCTGTAAGAAAACAATGGGTTGAATTGGAAAGGCTTTTGAAACGTTGAACGATGGAGTCTGTGTCTGTGTTCGGACCCTTTATGCATTGGTCCTATGGGGGAAAAACACAGAGGAGGCTTTTGGAAGCCCTGTGTTATTAAGCTTCCCATCACCAGACCCCTCCCTTGCGCATGGCCTTTGATCTCTCAAGGATGTGCTTCTTCCTGGTTGATTCTCTTGCAAGGGGTTGAAGGTGAAAGCCCTCACCCCCCCCCCCCCGCCGGGTTCCCAAGGAGACCTGCCTGTGAGCTGACTTCCTGTGCATGAATTTCCGATCCTGGACTGTAACTGAATCCATGACCAACCCGTGAGAATATTCTTGGTGGCTCTGTGAGGGCCATCAGTCCAGGTTCCCAGAAACAGCTCTGAAGATGTCAACCCATGTTCTGTTAGGGCCTGATGGCAGTGTGCCTTGTCTCGCTGTGTTGAAGCCGCAGCACCTCAGATTCTTTGGCTTCTGTTTTATTTTGGTTTGGGTTCTAGATGCAGATTGTCTCTACCTCTCATTAGCTACCCGGTCTGGGAGGAGTCCTTTAATGCTTCTGAGCTGCGGATTCCTCAGAACAGAAGTAAGGTCTGCATCCCTGTTGGTGGTTGTGAGAGCTGAGTGTCGTGATCCAGAGGCGCACAGGGTGGCCAGCAGCTCCTAAAGTCATGGATAACGTGGTGCCACTATGGAAGAGCCGTTCCCAAGGCGCCGGAAGTGCATGGAGAATGGGTTCCGCCCCTTGGGCCGCCATTTCACAAGGAGTGAACCCTTGGGGGTCTAAGGGTTCAGATTTAAGCCACATTGCCCTCTCGGTTAATGACAGGCATTGTATCAGTGTTGCGGGGAGGGGGTGGGACCGGTGACCAGCAGGGCAAAAGCGCAAAGGGCGGGGTGGATGGCTCAGCAAGGCCAGGAGGTAGAGGAGATGTCCGCAGGGGAGGGAGCGTTCGAGGCGCATGCGCTCCCTCGGCCCCACGCGGCCCCTGTGTTCCCAGCCTTTTGCTGCTGTCTCCTCCGTCCCTGGGACGTTTCTGCAGGACGGACCTGCAGTTTTGTTTTTGTTTTGAGGAAGTTAAACCCTTACCCTGATTGGGCTCACTCTGGACACACCCTTTGCATCCACAGTTTCGGCAGTAAAATCGGAGATGGGCTGATGGGGTCAGAGGGGCCCCCTGTGGGTGGGAGCCCTGAATTAGATACAGGGCAGTGACCGTGCCGCTCTGCCCGGGCAGCCCGTTCTGGGAGGCCTCTTGTTTGAATTTGAGCCTCCAGGGGAAGGCCTGAGGCTGGGAGAAGACCCCTTACTCCCACGGGGAGGCCGAGGCACTGGATTCTAGGCCCTGCTCCTGCCCTCCTTACTGAACTTAATCTTGAGAAGTTACATAAGCTCTTCTGTCCAGATTGCCTCATCTGCAGAGTGGAAGTAACAAGGAGACTTTCTTTGTGAAATTAAATGAATTAATGCGGGTGAACCCGGTGCTTGGAACCTGATCAGCCATCAGCAAGCAGTAGCTCCTGCCGTCCTCACATCCTGTGCACTGGGTGACAGGATGACACTGGGTGACACAGGGCCAGCTCGCCGACTCAGATGTGGGGAGCCCTTTAAGCTGCTGCAGCCTGGGGCTCCCACCGTGGTGCCCGTTTTGGCCAGCTTGATTTCTCTTCTCCCTTGGGACAAGGCTCCTTGCCACCCCCCTCCCCCAGCGCCCTGCTCCCCCGGTCGCAGTTCAGTGTTGACATTTCACCGCACAGAAATACCCCATGTGAATGGGGAAACATGCCTCTGTACATGTTTCTTCTTTGGTTAGAAGATTTTTATCTCTTGACGTCACAGGTTTGATTTCCTCTGCTTCGTGGAAGCTAATCAGTGCCTGCTTCTGCGGGAGGGAGGCCGGACCCTTTTTAGAAACCCCGCAGCAGCCCTAGGGGCCCTCGTGTAACCATCTACCTGGGCACCCTACCCGTGTGTCCCGTGGGGCCCAGGCCTTGTGTTGCCCTGACCTGCCAGTCTCTCTCTCTTTCAGTATCTAGCAAAGTATAGAGATCCTGTCCTGCTTTCTTTCGTTAGTAACGATTTACATTAAGTGGTAAGTTCACCGTATTTTAGGAAAATATCTTACCTTTTTGCTTCCCAGGAGACAGCGCTCCTGGAATTCACTTATTTATGTGGACCACTCTTATGTACTTCAGGCATGCCAACCCTTGGGGAAGGCTCACTCCCCCACTTCTCCCTGGATGGGTAAGCGATCCCCCCCGACCACAGCACCCCTGCAGTCTCCCCTCTGCTCACATTGTACACGTGCATCCCTAGACTGTCCCCGTCTCCTCCTGGGCTGGGAGCTTCTTGGGGACTGAGGCTGCCTCTTTTTCCCTGCTGCCGGAACACGGTGGGCACTGCGTGAACGAAGATCTCCTTTATTGAGCGCGTGCGTCTCAGATTGGATTCTCATGACGGAATGAGAGAAGAGAGAAATGGGGGTGAGTACAGATCGTTGGCCTCTAGATCATTCCCCAGATTGGGAGCCCCTGAAAGGCTCCGTCTTATCGGTCTCCCACGGAGACATCTTTGCAAAGAAAGCTCCTTTCAGCCTTCCGCCTCAAATGAGAAATTAACCCATCGTTGCCATTTGGATTTAATGATTTGTGCAGAATGACATTTGAGACAGTGCGGTCAGTGTCTGTGGTCAGGTGTCGCGTTTATGAAAAGCTTCTCTGATCACAGTGAGAGGGGAGAGCATCCTCAAGGTTCCTCGCTTAGAAGTGGGCTAAAAGTCGGCATCCTTCAGTAGGATTTCTGACTGAGCTGCTTACTGCTTGGGCTTAATCAGTTAGTTGACGGGCTGGACTGAGACCCTGGGAAGGTGAGGCCAAGGGCACAGCCGCAGGAGTTTTTACTGCCTCACTGAGCCGTTTGACCTTGGCCTACCTCCTCTGACGTGGGTTGGAGATGGTGAACTTGCAGTGCCCAGCACGGTGCCGGGCGCACTGCAGAGCCTTAAGAGGGTAGCGGTCATGACTGGTCTTGGTCATCAGCTGCTGGCTTTGGGCCTCACCACCCAACCACCCGGAGGTCCCTTTGTTTACTCAGCAACCTGTCACGGGCCAGGCACTGTTCTAGGTGCTGTGGAAACTGCCGTGGCAAACGAGACCGAAGGCTTTCCCTCGTGGGACTTACAGTTTAGTGAAATAATACCTAGATACACCATGTGCCAGGCCCTCTTCTAAATACAAGGGCAGTTAAGTGAACTAATTTAATCCGAATTAACTACTGTATGTATATTGACCAGCTTAAAACCAGTGAGGAGGGGCGCCTGGGTGGCTCAGTCGGTTGGGCCTCTGACTCTTGATTTTGACTCAGGTCATGATTCCAGGGTCGTGGGATCGAGCCCCGCATTGGGCTCTGCACTGAGCACGGAGCCTGCTTGAGATTCTCCCTCCTCCTCCTCCTCCTCCTCCTCCTCCTCCTCCTCCTCCCCCTCTCCCCCTCTCCCCTGCTAGCTCGCAGGCTCTCACTGTCTCTCAAATTAAAAAAAAGAAAAAAAACAGTAAGTTAGTGCTATTATCACCATTTTATGGATGAGGGAACTGAGGCTCAGGGTCCCACAGCTAATCAGCGGCAGGCCTGGGGATTTGTACCCAGGATACGGGACTCCCGAGCTTAGGCTCTGGAAAGACCACACTGGCTGTTGGAAATGGACACCAGCTAAAATTCCGCCCCTTGTGTCCGATCCCCAGAAAGAATTTTCTCATGCAAATAGGCGACAAGTAAACACCAACAGGACCTGACCGGCCGGAGTCTAAGTGAAGCTCAGTGCTTGACCTTCTCTGAGCAGTCATGGGCCACTAGTTCATTAACCCCCCGGACAGTCCTGTGATGTCCCGTTCTGTTTCACGGAGTGGTTTTGTTTTCTGTACAGAACTGTGAAATGGGGTCTGTTTATCTTTCTGTCTTCCCTATCTAGCCCAGGACTGGCATTGTAAATACTTGGTGAATGTCTGACAGTTGTCTAAGTGGGTGTGTGAATAGCCCCCTACACCCAGGAGGCATAAATATTATAAGAAAAATCCCCTAGAGATATTGATGGCAGGAGGCAGTAGATGGAAACACATTTTAAATGTCCTTTATCCAGTACTCTTGGGAGTTTCTCTAAAGCATGAAATGGAGTCCAGCCTATTTGAAATTTCTTTGGACTGTAGAGAGTACAGTTCTTAAGCAGAATCATGCCCGGATACCCTGAACTCCAGACAGCATGTTAGAGCTGGGGGCATCTGAGACGTGCGAGTCGTGCTACTTTGCAAATATTGATTAAGCATCTGTTTTGTACCACATACAGCGCTAGGTGTTAGGGGTACAAGAATCGCTAAGGGGAGTTGTTGCCTGATGGAAGACAGAGTGTAATAGTTACTTTTCGTACCATGTTACGCGTTGCGGGTGGGCATTAGAGAGGTCTGTGGGAGCAGGAAGAGAATGTTCCAGTGGTGTAGTAGGGTGTAGAGAATGAGCGCGTCAGTGAGGAGATCGGTTCCTTCTTGGGTTAGTCTGAGTGAAGTAGAGAGAAGGGGAGGGTGTTGGGAAGGATGAGTAAAGGCCAAGAGACATGAGTGAGCCTGTGCAGGGGGGGATGATGTACTGGTGGAGGGTGCTATATGGGGGTCAGAGATAAGACTAAAGAGGGAAGCACAGGTCTAGAGCCTGGGTGCATGCCCTCGTCCTTAAACTTGACCTGAAATCCAGGAAATGCTACTGAAGGGTTTTTCTAGACAGGACAGGATGGGGTCAGGTTGTGATTCTGGAAGCGTATGGGCAGAATGGACCCGGGATGGGTATTGACTGAGGCTGAACCAGGCCCCAAGCGGTGGGATCAAGGAGGAGTGGGTAAGAGGTAGAATTAACCCCAACTCTTGGATTTTTACAAATGAAATGAGGAGGGACTGTCCTTCTCCAAAGTTCTACAACGTGTTGGCGGTGTGACCCAGAGCAGGGCTCAGGTTTTCTGGCTCCCAGAATTGGTCTAGTATGTGCCTGGGCCATCTGGGTGAGGCCCAGGTTAGGACTCTGCCAAGTGGAAATCCCTGCCTGGCCCAGCGCCGGACCGCTGCTCCCAGTGCCCCCTGGGTCGGTGGGGTCAGAGGGGCTGGCCTGAGCCCTGCTCCTGCCCTGCCAGTCGTCCTGGGTAGGAATGTTCTGGACCCTGAGTCAGCCTGACTACGCAGCAGGGCCGGAGCAGGAGCTTGAGGGGCGCCTGGCTCCCTCTCCCCGGGAGAATCCAGGTTGGGTGGGCCCTCGGAGCAGTGCTGTCCTGCCCTGGCAGGAGATTGCCTGCGGAGCCTTTTTTTTTTTTTTTTAAATTTTTTTTTTCAATGTTTTTATTTATTTTTGGGACAGAGAGAGACAGAGCATGAACGGGGGAGGTGCAGAGAGAGAGGGAGACACAGAATCGGAAACAGGCTCCAGGCTCCGAGCCATCAGCCCCGAGCCTGACGCGGGGCTCGAACTCACGGACCGCGAGATCGTGACCTGGCTGAAGTCGGACGCTTAACCGACTGCGCCACCCAGGCGCCCCTGCGGAGCCTTTTCTGAAAGGCTGGATCGATTGACTCGGGATCAGGGGATCCTTTGGGATCGCGTCTCCCTGCAGAGGACCAGGAGTCCTGAACGGAGGTCTAAGGAGGAGCTCTGAGTGGCGCTGCCTGTCTCCGGGTTCCCCGTCTGTTCCTGTGGAGACACAGGCTGCCCTCGGATGGTGTCTTCCTGCGGTGGGACGGCCTCGGGGGTGGGATGCGGTGGCTTCCCCGCTGTCCTGCGGTCATAGTGTGTCAGGGCTCAGACGTGCACCAGCACGCAGACAGCACAGGCCTTTCTGTTGTGGCCGGCTAGCGGTGCTGTGGAAACATCTGGGTGCTTGAGTCGGATCGGGCTTCTCATCACGACCGTACTGTTCCCTAGCAATTTCCTTCATCTTCATCTTGGTAAGCTGTGATTTTTCTGGTGCATCACACGGGTGCAGGAACCCCCCCCCCCACCTCCCTGACTGTGGTCAGGTAGTGAGAGGATATACCACCTGGGAGAACCAAGCAGCCCCTCCCTGTAGACTTCCCTCACCCGGACCCGACATGCCTCCCTGTTGGTTACCTGCTGCCCTCTTGCCGATCTGGAAGCAGCCTGACCTTGGTGTCGGTCTGGTCACTGAATCTACAGGATCTGGTACGTCAGTGGCTCTCAGGGGTAACTGTTGGAGAAAATCTGCGCACTCAGGAAACACAGAACTCGAATGACGATTTATCTGGCAGAGTTTAGCAGCCTGTGGCTGTCACGTCGGCTTGATGGCAGCCTACGGTGTGGGACAGTCCGTGGCTGGGCACACCCAGCGGTAGCCCCTGGTGGGACCCTTGCTTGCACAAGCCAGCTGGCAGCCAAGGGCAGCTTTTCAGTACTGGGCAGAGTGAAGCCAGACCTGGCCGCAGTTGACCTGTCTCACTTGACCTTTTGCCTGCTTGGACACCCCCCCCCCCCCCCCCAAAGAATAGCCTTCAGTGACTTCTCTGAATTCCACTGACCTCAGGACACCGGACTTCCCGTCCCGGCCAGGCCCACTTGGTCTGGCTGAACTCCCAGCCCAGCCCCACCCCCGCCCCCCCTGTCCTGATCCCTTCCTGCCGAGAGCCCAAGGTGGTGTTTAAAGGTTTAAAGACAAAGCATGATTTGCTTGGCCAGGCCACTGTTGACTTTTTTGGACAGAGCACTGATTTGGAAGCTGAAAACCTGGTTTTGAGTCCCAGCTCTGCCATCGCTTGCTAGGTGGCCTTGGGCAAGTCACATCTGCTCTCTCTGTCTCAGTGTTTTCGTCTGGGAAATGAGAGGGTCCAGCCACCTCTCTCTGCCTCGTGAGCTTCCACAGTTAGGTCACGTGAGTGCGGGTTTTTGTCTGTGATCTAGTGCTCGGTAAACCTGGGGCCTTCCTTTCACAGGTTTTCTGTCTTTGTCACTCAGGAAATCTGTGTTGCTGGTGACAGGATGTGTTTTGGGGCGGGCACCAGCACGAAAAGCCTCCAGATGTGGACTCAGAACTCTGTTTCCTCCGTTATCCCGTCTGCGGGCTAGGACATTTAATCCCCTGTGCCTCAGTTTCCTTATTTCTAAAGAGGTTTGCGTGTATCATAATACTTGCCTTTCAGTTTTGTTATGAGAAACAGAGATGCGGACTGAAAAACTCGCAGCACCTAGTAGATGTCTTACTCACGGTCACTGTTGTTGTCACCATAATTGTCATTGTTATTATGAAGCTGTCACGGAGGAGACAGTGCAGTTCCTGTAGTTTCGATTAAAGACAATTTATGATTGAGAATTTTGAAGTTAGAAGAGCCCTTTTCGGGCCCTGCAGGTATGTTTACATTGTACAGAAGGGAAACTGAGGCTGAAAGGTCTGGCTGTGGTCACACTGGTCTTGGGCCTGGGGCCACGGGGAGCCGTGCAGGCCTCGGCTGCGAGTGGGTGGGACACTGCTCCTTGGAGGCGGGAGTAGAGCCGTATCCTGCTGGTCTGGCTTCCTCACCTGGCCGGGGATCTGATGGCACAAGGCTGGTGGCCAAGTGCACGGGCTGCCCCCGCGCGAGCCTTTTCCATTCAGAAATTAAAGCAAAGCAGGCTGGTTGCTGCCTGTGCCAGGGACGAGTTGCAAAATGCACGCAGGGACCCAGATTCTCAGCCAAGTGGATTCCGCCCCAGGCTAATGGCTCTTTCCTCCAAGAAGCTGCCTGGAGGTCGCCACTGTCATTCGTAGCTTTTTTGGTCACAGCAGTTGTCCACCCTCCCTCCCTCTATTCTTCATGTACCATTCTATTCCCACCGCCTCCCGGTAGCCCACTCTGATTTCCCTAGGAGTTAAGGAAGTGAGAAGAGTGAGCAGGGCACATATTTGGGGGTAGAACATTCCAGGCCAAGGGAGAAACCAGTGCAAAGGGCCCAGGAAGGAACGCGGGCAGAGAATTCACATCCACTTGGATCTGCCTGAGGCTTGTTCCTCTGTCTTGTCTCGTAGGCTCTGGGGTTGAAGGCGGGGTGGGGCTCATCTTACTAATAAGATGGGTTAGAGCCGCCACCATTTCTTTGCAGATTTCCTGTGCTCGGCTTTTCGGAAGGTACTTGTGTTGTTTCGTTTAGTCCCCGTAAAAACGGAGAAGATGGCTGTCACACGTCATGTCCCTGACCCCAGTGCCTACTTTAAATGCCCTGCCCATTCGTTAGTGGAACATTGGAATTCCTGGGACCACCGTGCCCTTGTTGATTGTTCTGGAAATCGATTCCTTTGCCTGGGAATTTATGACCAGGGGACAGCAGAAGTTGATAGAGGGTTCATTTGCATCGTCCCTAGCGGCCAGGAGCAGGTGCTCTGCCAGGCGCCCCTCCCCCCGCTCTGAAGAGGAGAGAGGGGCAGCCCTGCTCCCCAGAGGGGGAAGCCAAGCCCCAGAGACCTTCTGAGGGTCCCTGCAGTTGGGCGGCAGGTCCGGCGCTGGGACTACAGCCCAGCCCCAGGGTCCCGACGTGTGCGCCCGGAACGTTCTGGTTTAAAAGACGCACTCCAGACTGCTTGCCTTGACTCTCACCCAGGAGTGATGTAAACAAGTTCGGGGTGTCCCGAGAAGGAGACAAGGTCAGAAGAATGCTTGGCGAACCCCGCCCTTCCTCCCCATCTTTTTTCCTAGGCTTCTCTTCCTCTTCTCGCCTCGCCTGCCTGGGATGTCGGTGCCCCTGGCCCTGCGCGCGTGTGTGCTGCCCCGGGGAGGGGGTCTCGTGGACGGGGACGCCCTGGCTGCTGTTCCCTGGGCCGGGTGCTCGGGTGGGTGGGGCAGGCCGAGGGCAGGGGGTGCTGGCTGCCTGGAGCCAGGGGAAAGGTGAGCGCCCCGCCCCCGACTGGCCTCGCTGGCCTCGCTGGCTCACCCCTTCTGAGCATTGGGCTCAGCGTCCGCATAAAGGGATGACAGTTGCTGCCTTGGAAGCTGATGTTAGAAACTTTAAAGAGGAAGTATATGTAGATACCTGGCGGGTGTTTAAGGGCACACTCTGGCACATCGCACACGGTGAGCCGAACGTGACAGGTGGATCCGAAGCCCTGCTTCTGAAGGGAGGCGGGGGAAGTGGCCGGGGGGGGGGGGCAGTCGAACATCAGCAGCACGTGGGTGCCCTTTCTGTTACGCTCTCGGGTGCACTGGGTATTTGCACAGCCACGAAGTCCTGGAGGTGGAGGTGGAGGGGGAGAGAGGCGAGTGCCGGTGAGTGGGTTCCTCAACAAGATCGAACCCTTGGCCGTGGGCGAAGGCTTTTTTCCTCTGATCTGGCGAAGGGTTCCAGGAGAGGCGTCGGGGTGGAAATAGGGTCTCTGCTGCCCGGGGGAGCGGGTGGGTCACAGGGGGAAGGTGACCGTCGCCGTCAAGGGCTGTGTCCCGGAAGGGGATAAGTCTGGAAGAGGGCTGCAGATGTGGTTTAGCATAAGGAGCTTGAGGTGGTGACGTCTGTCCCCTGCAAGGGCTCCGCCAGGAGCAGTTCATGGGTCTGCAGGCACATCTGTACCTGTCCTCACCCCGCCAGGGACTGAGGTGTTGGAATTTACAAAGCCCGTTCCCGTGGATGCTCGACCTGACGTGCTCTTAATCCCGGCCAGGCGGGCAGAGCAGGGCTCTTGTTCCTTCAGAGGTGAGCACACTGGAGCTCTGAGGGGTTCCTGGTGCGACTGTCCCTTTCACTCTGATTGACGTGGTGTGACTGTGCCTTTCACTCTCAGAGGGTCTGCTATGTGGCAAGCCCCGGTCTGGGTGCAGGAGATACAGCCATAAAGAGAGGCGATGTTCTCCACATGCACAACGACCTCAGCCACCTGCTCCCGAGCTCCTGGAGGTGGCAACGAGGTGATCGCCCTTGCAGGGACCGCGGGAACCGATGCAGGACTGAACGACGATTCCCGGCGCCGTTGTGGGGCCTGCGAGTCCTGGGGGCGGGTGCTACAGGATGTAGGATGGTCAGCCAGGGGCTCTTTAATGAAGCTCCTTTGAGCAGAGACCTGAAAGAAGGAAGAAGGTGAGCAGGAGTGAGACGCCCCTGGATCTGATAGAAGAACATTCTGGGCAGGGGCTGGGGGAAGGCGTGCACAGAGACCCCAGGGAGCGCTGTGGTGGGTGGTCAGTGTGTTTGAGGGACCGTGAAGAGGCTGGAACGGGGCGGGGGGTCAAGAGGCCTGGGGCTCACCTCGCAGCCTTGGGGAAAACGTCCCCCAGACCCACTGGACACCGGACCGTCCCTTGCTGCACAGCTAATTACCGTCGCCGCAGCAGCTCGAGCTATTCCTATAGGCATTCTGCTGTCACGACAGTGACCTTGGAGGCCAGGAGTCTGGCCAGCTCCTGAGACAGGCGGGGCTGCTGCTGGTGAGGGTCGGGCGAAGGAGGCTGTTGAGGGAACCTCCTTGGGCTCGTGATTTGAGCCCCGTCCCCTCCCCACTCTGGGTTTCCGTGACTCAACTCCTATCCCGGAACATCGCATGAGGCTGGTGTGGGTCTGCCCCACCTGCCGCCTTAGGTTAGAAAGAGCAGCAGGAAGAAGGAGATTTGCTTTCCAGCAGCCCAATTCCAGATCAGCACATCTAGGCCCTTCCTGTGTCTTGAGATCATTCACTGAGGAGGGAGGAGAGGAACAGAGCGTGTGTGCTCCAAGTTGTAGTGGAACATGGGCGAGCAAGGAACGAGGGCGCGTTGCTATAGATGCGAATCCCAGGATGTTAAAACGGGCAGAGACTTTCAGGCTGTCTGGTCCAGACGGATGTGCGAACGCGCTCAATGCTGCTGAACTGTCCAGTGAAAAATGGTTAAAATGATACATTTTATGTATACTGTACCATAATAAGAAAATTAGGGGCGTCCAGGTGGCTCAGTCGGTTAAGCGTCCGACTTTGGCTCAGGTCTTGATGTCATGGTTCGTGGGTCCGAGCCCCGCGTCGGGCTCTGTGCTGACAGCTGGGAGCCTGGAGCCCGCTTCGCATTCTGTGTCTTCCTGTCTCTCTGCCCCTCCCCCACTCACATTTTGTCTCTCTGTGTCTCTCAAAAATAAATAAATAAAAAGAAATTAAAATTAAAAAGGACACTACCTTGTCCAGCACCCCTCTTCAAGTTTAAGAAACAAAGAGATTGAGGGGCGCCTGAGTGGCTCAGTCGGTTGGGCGTCCGACTTCGGCTCAGGTCGTGATGTCACAGTTCGTGGGTTCGAGCCCCACGTCAGGCTCTGTGCTGCCAGCTCGGAGCCTGGAGCCTGCTTCCGATTCTGTGTCTCCCTCTCTCTCTGCCCCTTGCCTGCTCACACTCTGTCTCTCCCTCTCTGTCAAAAATAAACATAAAAAAAAAAATTTTAAAAGAAACAAAGAGGGGCTCCTGGGTGTCTCAGTCAGTTGAGCGTCCGACTTCGGCTCAGGTCATGATCTCAGTTTGTGAGTTCGAGCCCCGCGTCGGGCTCTGTGCTTGACAGCTCAGAGCCTGGAGTCTGCTTTGGATTTTGTGTCTCCCTCTCTCTGCTCCTCCCCCACTTATGCTCTGTCTCTCTCTGTCGCAGAAATAAATAAACATTAAAAATTAAAAAAAAAAAAAAAAGAAAAAAGAGATTGACTTCCCAGAGCCACACCACAGGTAAGAGATGTAGTGTGGCCTGGAATCTGCACCCCCCCCACCATCTTCCCCCCCCCCCCCCCCCCCCCCCCCCGGGCTCCGAGCCCGGTCCCTTTACCAGTGACACGGCCATTTATGGCTCATGGACAGAAATGAGTGCAGGGGAATGCGGTCACTCCTTAGTCTTTGAGACTTCTGTAATCCAAGTATGAGATCTTAGAATCAACCCAGGGTTTCATCACATGTTTTGCTTATAGAGAGCTAACTTGATGACCCTGAACCCTGCCTTGCTTCCGTGGCTCCCTGAGTAGCCTTGGTGACCGCCCTGAAGGGGTGAGCCCTGTAGCCCAAGGGAGAAGGAGGATCAGTAGTTCATGGACCCGAGTCACAAGCTCGGATCTGGGAGGAGAGCCCCGTTGCAGTTTTTCCTCCTCCCCGGCCATTTGAGCCCCGTGGCGCCTCTGGACGACGGGGCGCGTGCTCCGGTGCGCACTTCTGAGATGAAGGAGGCAGCTGTTGCGATGACACCGACCTCGCGGGACCTCGTAGGCACTGTCCGTGAGGCCCTACCCCGTCACTCCGGCCCCTCCGCCCTGTCCCTTGTCACCTTCGTGGCAGGCATTCGTCTGTGTGATGGAATGGGCCCGAGTCTGCGGTCTGACAGCTCCTGGACATGAGCCGTGGAGGGTTCTGGACGGGAGAACAGGAGGAGGATTTCCATCCTAAGCTCTGGAAGGTAGCGGTACCTAGCTTTCCACTCAAGGAATGGCAGGGCAGGGAAGCAGGAATTCTCGGAAGGCCCCTGAATCAAGGAGAGATGCTGGTCTTAGGGGCTTATGGTGCTGGGTCGGGGGCATCCGTCAGCCTTGAACAAGTCCTTTCACGTCTCGGTCCTCAGCCTTGTTCACTGCAAGTACGTATTATTTTTAGGAATTTAACTTCCAAAAGTATTTACTGAGCCTTATTTTATGCCCAGTGGTCACGTCAAGCCCTGCTGTGCAGAGACGGGTGCTAGGCCCCGGGAGCTCTGAGTTCAACGTGGGATTTCTCCATCTCTGTTCAGGAGTGCATCCAGGAGGGTCCTGGAACCCGTCAGCCAGCTCATTCGTCCTTAAATGGCAAGGGCAGGGGCACCTGTGCGGCTCAGCTGGTACAGAGACCCACTTTGGCTCAGGTCATGATCTCGCGGTTCACGAGTTCAAGCCCCACGTTGGTCTCTGTGCTGACAGCTCAGAGCTTGGAGCCTGCTTCCGATTCTGTGTCTCCTTCTCCCTCTCTCTCTGTCCCTGCCCCACTCGTGCTGTCTCTCTCTCAAAAATAAACAAAAAATAAATAAATAAGTAAACGGCGAGGGCAGATCGACAGACATACCCCTGCACTCGTGAGAAATCAGCATCGTGTGTGAGTTGTCACAGGTAGAAGATACAGGCAACCAGGTCACATTAGTATTATGTAAGTCAAGGACCAGCCCCTGGGAATGTGATTGGCAGGATGGGAGGCAACTTCCACAGCAAATCTTGGCAAGGGGAGGTCAGCCCTGGGAGGGCTTAGCTGCTGGTAACGGATGCCTGCTCGAATACATTCCCCAGCCCTGCCCGTGTCCTGGAGAGGCAGCTTGGTATTGGGGAAGGAGGACAGGTGAAGCAAAGTGTGGGGCAGGTCTTCTCTATTTCCCAGTTAAAAGGCGGTGAACAAATTATTCCTCCTCAAGCTCTCTGAGCCTGGATGTTCTTATCTGTAAAATGGGATCGTAAAATCTTCCATGTCTAACAAAAGGACTGTTAATAAAGCCAAGATACCGTTGAGTAAAAGGTCCTTCCATACCGTGTTCTATCACGTCAGCCGGAAGCTTGCCGGAACGTGTGGACAGAGCTTCTGGGAGCTTCCCAGTTGGCTGGATCTGAGTTCAAATCCTGTGACTCCCCATCGCTACCTAAAGGCGACTTTGAGAATAGCACTGGATCTCTTACTCCCTCATCACTGAGATGGGGAGATAGTCAAGTCATTTAGAGTCTGTTTACTTGCTGGAGGTGTGGGACCCTCCCACCCCCAGTAGATCTTAAGCCTCTTGCAAATTCCCTGTCACTCTTGTTCACTCCTGGGGCCCCCTGCCCTGGAACAGTGTCTGGCACCTAGAAGGCACCTAGAAGTCACGTTTGGCTGGTTGAACGAATGAATGAATGAATGAAGGGTCTTGGAAACATTCAAGCAGGAGCTGTGTGATGTGACAGTGATGAGATTCGTGTGCGTCAGAGCGCCCGTAGGAGCTCACGCTTTCCTCTCTCTTGCAGGACCCGGGTCAAGCTGGAAAGCCTGGAAGATGCCTACATCCTGCGGGGGGACGATGACTCCCTGTCAGACAAGCACGGCTGCCCGGCTTACGTAAGCCCAGAGATCTTGAACACCAGCGGCAGCTACTCGGGCAAAGCAGCCGACGTGTGGAGCCTGGGAGTGATGCTCTACACCATGTTGGTGGGGCGGTACCCTTTCCATGACATTGAGCCCAGTTCCCTCTTCAGCAAGATCCGGCGGGGCCAGTTCAACATTCCAGAGACTCTGTCGCCCAAGGCCAAGTGCCTCATCCGAAGCATCCTGCGGCGGGAGCCCTCAGAGCGGCTGACCTCGCAGGAAATTCTGGACCATCCTTGGTTTTCTACAGATTTTAGCGTCTCGAATTCAGGATATGGTGCTAAGGAGGCGTCTGATCAGCTGGTGCCGGATGTCAACATGGAAGAGAACTTGGACCCTTTCTTTAACTGAGCTCACGCCCCACAGAGACTTAAGCAGGTACCGGGAGCGAGAGAGGGCAGAGGAAAGTCCTTCCGGGGCACGCACGTCGCCTGGCTTGGTGTTAAGACAGACACTGACACTCAACGTTTTCTCGGTTCAGAGAAGGAGAACCTTCAAGGAGCTGACCGAACATGTAGCATGGGGGCGAGAGATGTGGGGTGGGAGTCTGGGGTCAGGTCGGAGGGGTGGGAGCCCCTGGCGCTTCCCCCTTCCCTGACGCGGCCCCCGGAGCCCACCCCTGCCAGCGGGGCTGTTTCTGCCTACCCCACTTTTCATTTGTTCCAAAATAGTTGCAGATCCTGACGGAGCCCAAACTCTCTGCCTCAACCACACATCTTGGCATCGCACTGTTAGCTTTTAACTTCTTGTCACGATTCAGGGAAGGTACAATTGGCCAAGGATTCTTTCTTTCTTTCTTCTTTTTTTTTTTTTTTTTTTTTTTTTTTTTTTTTTTTTTCTTTTTTCTTTCTTTCTTTCTTTTTTTTCTTTTTTTCTTTTTTGAAACAAGCCAGCCACCTACCTGATAATTATTAATGGGGTTCATTTAAAAACAATTCGGTGCACACAGACTGACATGAAACCTGGGTGCTAAAGCTAAAAGAAAATAAAAGTCCAGTTTGTGTCTCTTAATCGCTCTTTTAACTCATTTCTTCTAAATAAACGATTTGCCATCCTGGTCAGGAAATGACACGTTGATGCTCTGCTCCCTGAAGGGGGAAGAAAAAAAAAAAAAGTCTGTCCTTTAACAAAGTGATTCTGTTTTGTGTCCACGGGTTTGTGGCAGGAAGCTATTAGAAGTCAAACTTCCAAAGGCATTACCGCTATTAGAGTTTAAAGAAAGGAAAGGAAAGGGAAGGGAAGGAAGACAAGAGAAATCCACTCCCGAATTTCTTTCTTTGAACAAGGAGGGCGCCTTAGAATGGTCCTATCTGCTGGGACGATGGCACCGGGGCCAGGTTAGCGGGAGGGGCATATTGAGAGTCCGAAGCTTTCGCAACACTCTGGTCTCAACGAAACCTCTTGTCTCTGTTTATTGGATGACCAGTGCGCCAGAGCGGTGTCGCACGTGATGAAATCCAGGGCAGCTATTGTTTCCTTTAGGAAGAACGATCCTTTTGGCTCGGAAGGCCTCTGGTTTGGACAAAAACCCTCGGTAGAGACAAGCGGGAAGAAAATCAGTGAAAGCTAGGATGTTATAAATACAAACAGCTCTCGCCCAATACGACCTTTGTGTTTTCAAGAACTCTTCTATTTATTAAGGAAAATGTCACATGTGATGTATTAAGCGAGTACTTCAATTACGGGTTGACTTGGGATGACGTTACATGCTGTAGTTAACATTTATAGATATATTTTTTTTCTCGTTTGAGTATCTTGTCCCTGAAATAACCTTTTGTTTGGCTTTTCTAGATAGCTTTGTTTGAATTTCGAGTGGCAACTGTTTTTTATTACGGCTTTTCTATTGCTGATGATACAGAAACACTTTGGCATAAATATTTGTGTTTCAGTACCTCAGTGTTTGGATTTTACCGCTGTATACGTTTTTGTGAATGGTCATGTTTGTGGGTAGGTAACACGTGGACTTAGTATGTAAATGTTACTTGATCTGTGCTTCATTATAGTATGTAGCATGTATGTGCGACCTTGGAGGTGCTTTATGCCTGGTCAGCAGGGGCTCAGCCTTTCAACGTTCCCAGGAGGGGGCTTAAACCGTTCTAGTCAGGAGACAAGGCGGCCATGATTCTATTTTGATAACGGAAGATAACAAAGGAGAAGTTTTTGTTTGTTTGGGTTGTTTTTTTTTTTTTGTTTTTTTTTTGTTTTTGTTTTTGTTTTCACATTCTGAAGATGGTGCTGTGTCAAGAAGGACCTGTTTTTCTTCCCCGTCCCCTATTTTTTAAGTCCCCTGTAGGAGGAAAGGTGTGGTGGGCATGCATGCTGGGAATCTATGGCCTCTGGTGCTTTGTCCTGTATTTGGTTAATGTTTTTGTCCTAATCTCTTCAATCAATAAATTGTGCGTATTTAACTAAAATTCCGGGGTCCTGCAAATGATGATGATCTCTGCCACTGTGGTTTTGTGGGCAACTGCGCACCGGCCCGGAACCCTGGCGTCCTCTTGGGGGGTTCGCTCTTGTTAGGGCGAAGCCAATGTCTACTGCGACTGTTGGTACAAAGCGAGAGCCAGCTTCCGTCGTGTTTGGGCCTATGCTGGCCAATTTAGAGGGGATATCTCACTGAATTCATCGTCACTGCCGCCTTCGGAGGTGTGAATTATGTTCCCATCACAGATTAGGAAATAAGCCCAGAAAGGTGCATAACTTGCCTGGGGTTAAACCACCTGTAAGGGATCGAGTCAGGTGCTGACTCTGTCTGTTCCGTCCTGAAGCTCGTCATGCTCTCTAGGATGTTAGGTCCCAGCGGCTCCCAGGCCAAGTGTATGGTAGTTTTGAAGGAGCCAAGCTTTCCCGCACTCAGATCACCCAGGCTTCCAGACAGTTCCCTAGGAAAAGGCCTATCTGCTGCAAACCCCATTGGAAACCTTCAAGGAGACCACCCACCCGACTGCCAGAAACTAATGTCTACCCAGCAGCCCTTCCCCAAGGCGGATCCACAAGGTGTCAAAGTAGGTGGGCCCTACAGGGAATCCCATCTATGCCGCACCCCATTTGCTAGAAGTTCCTCCAGTCCAGGGGGTCCATTCGACCCCAAAACGTCAAGTGACTGCTTTCTCTGTCACGTCGGTGCAGGTTAGGGAAACAGGAGAGAAAGGCAAACAGACGAAGGCAGTGGGCAGAATGGAGTAGCGGGGTAAACACGGATTCGTGGAAACCCAGGTTTGCCCAAGTCTGTCGGGAGGGGTCCTGGAAGCAGCCGAATCAGAATCCAGAAAGAAGTGGCTTCGGGTAATGACGGAAGACAAACCGGTAGCACTAAGCAGAGGGAACTGTGTGTGAGAACTTTCTAGACACCTGCCCAAGTGAGCGCCCCTGAGGCCAAGCTGTGGATAGAACTCCTCAAGGTCCTGGCGAAGACTGGGGTGGGTGGCATGGGGGGGTGGGGGTGAGGTGGCTGAAGCGGACGCTTTCTAGCCGATGGGACCAACCTTCTAAATTCCCAAGGTGTTTATCGTCCTACAACCTCACTTCCGCATCCCCAGCCGCCCCCGGCCCTGTGCCTGGCACGCGGGAGGTGCTCAGTGAACGACTGTGAATCGATGTTGAACTTGCGTGGGGACACTGCACGCTGCTCAGTTGCCCTCCGACCTCAGGTTTCTAGCAGGTGCCCCTTAGAAAACAGCCTTCGCAAGTTTTTGTTTTTAAATTTTTTTTCAACTTTTATTCAGTATTGAGAGACAGAGCGTGAGTGGGGGAGGGGCAGAGAGGGAGGGAGACACAGGATCGGAAGCAGGCTCCAGGCTCTGAGCTGTCAGCACAGAGCCCGACGCGGGGGCTCGAACTCACGAACAGTGAGCTCATGACCTGAGCCGAAGTTGGACGCTTAACCGACGGAGTCACCCAGGCGCCCCCTAGACTTTGCAAGTTTGGAAGCCCACCGGTGGCTTTTGCTAGGGCACTGATAGTCTGATCCCATTTCTTTGTTCTTTCACTGCCTGTGATTGAGCAGAAATGGGCCCGCTGCCTAATGGATGCCTGTTTGAATTGTATCCTGTCAAACCTTCGCATGTGTGGCTGCTGGGGGGGGGGGGTGTTGGCACGCACACTCCCAGCCTCTCTAGGAACCTCTCCCTCGGTGGGAACCCAGGATCAGCAAGCTCCCACCCCCCTTCATGTCTCAAGGCTTTGCCAGCAGAAATCTTTTATTTCTTAGTCTCCTTGGGCATTGCTGCTTCATCCCTCTGCTACTTAATCTGAACCCGGGGCAGGGCAAGGAGGCCTGGGCCACTGGGAGTGAGGGCAGGGGTTGGGAAGTAACGTTCAGGGCCCTGAACATTTACCCTCTAATAGCCACGACCGGGAAAATCACTTAACTTTTTTTATAAGGACCGAGGATGTTGTAAAGATTAAACTGACTGAGGCATGTCAAGGGAACGTCTTGTGCTTGGCCGGGATGATGACTATTTCCGTCATCAACCGAGGGCGTACCAGGGTGGGGTTCTTTTGACTGAGGAGTTGCTGCTGGGTTTGAGGATCATCAAGCCTTCTCAAAGCTATCAAGAAGAGGTGACGGGGACCCACGGAGACGCCTCCCCTACCATAACCAAAGCTGGCGTCTCCCCTGTGTAGTTCTGATGTAGACTTCAGGGCAGGAAGATGAAGTTTCTGTTGCTAGACATGTTTGAAGACTACTGAACAAGTCCAACTATTGATAAAGCCTTGAAAAAGCAACTTAACAAAAATTTTTTTTTTAACATTTATTCATTTTTGCGACACGCAGAGAGAGCGTGAGTGGGGGAGGGGCAGAGAGAGGGAGACACAGAATCCGAAGCAGGCTCCAGGCTCTGCACACAGCCTGATGCAGGGCTCGAACTCGTGAGCCGGGAGATCATGACCTGAGCCGAAGTCGGTCGCTTACCCGACTGAGCCACTCAGGGTCTCCAACAAAGCAACTTTGATAAGGCATCCAAGGTCCGGAGAAATCAAAGGCATTGCTAGAGTCACCGAGAGAGTAGGTAATAGGCTTTGAACTGGAGGACCGAGGTGTGCAAGAGCTTTGTAGGTGGGTGGCCCTGTATGAACTTCAGGGGTTTTGTTATTCACTTGACTTTTCTCACTGTGATCTTAGATCCTGTCCGCGGTGGCCTTCATCCTTGACCCAGCCTGTTCTCTTCACTGACTAGCTCAGTAACTGATCTCTGATGGGTGTCAGATGGTAATTGGCAGTAATTATGCACGATATGCCAATACATCAAATGTCTAAACCAAAATGTTCTTATTCATCATCTGTGCCTTTTAGGTGTTCCTATTCATCCAAGTCAGACAATCGCTCAGTGTCGCAACAGCACACAAGGGCCAGGTAACTCAGCTCTGGAGATAGAGTCCCTTGCTGAGCCCAGAGATAACCCCCATTGGGTCTATATGATTTCTGTGCATGTTGAGTCTCTCTCTATATGTTGTCACTGCAGGAGACCAGACTTGCAAATAAAGGCTTGGCCAGAAAAAAATGAAGGGAAGGAGAAAATAAGGATCAACATTTCCTATTTAACCCCACTGATAAAGCTTGCAAGGAAGGTAGCAAGTCTTACAAATGAGCAGCGAGCCTCCAAGAGATTAAAGTAATTGAAGGATGCCATCCAGGAATCCCACGCTGCCACAGGGAAATGCCGATGCATCTCGGCACAGAGACCTAAATACCGAATCGGGCGGGGGGAGGGCTGGGACTCGCCCTCCCCCATCCCCGAAACACTGCAAAGAATGTTTTCTGCGGCTCCCAGAGGCCTGGGACTGGAGACGAGCTGAGTGTACCATCTTGAGGCTTTCCCTGAACTGAATCACGGTTCAACCGGGTTTGGACAGCAACTTCAGCACACCTGAATTTCCTTCCTTCCCCAAAGAGAACCTTCATCCAGACTGTTGCTGAAGCTTTTAGAGCGTGGGCATGTAGATGTACTGAAAAGTCAGCGGGGTTTGGAACGAGAAGGTCTCGGTTCACACGCCCGTTTCTTGCGTGGCAAGTCCCTTCGCTTGTTGCGCCTCTGCTGCCTCTGTGTGTGAAATGGGGACAAAGGGTTATTGGGATGGTAACGAATTTCCTGTTATTTTACACGCTATGTAAACTGTAAAGTAGTCCACACGTGCTTTTTCCAAGGACAGATGGCCTGAGCAATGTTGCATCTTTTAGGTGCTAAAATTAAGATTCTAAGACGGATGCAAGCGTGGGAGCCAACTAGGACTCCAGCAGGTGAGGAAGCAGCTCGGGAGAATGGCCCCCCGGACTCCCCTTCCCAAGATGCAGCTGCTACAGCGGTGAGGCTGCTCCTCTGACATCCCTTCAGGGTTCCTGGTCTAGGATCCCAGGCTCCGAGACCTCAGCCCAGGCGGAGAAATAGGTAGAGATACAGGGAGCGCCACCAAAGAAAGGAGCTTGGGCCATCAGCCTGAGGCTCCCCAGCAATATTATTTCTGACCTTAACCTCACAGATCCTTAGCCCAGACCGTGCCTGCGAGAACCTCCCAGCCCTTCTTCATTCATCTGTGATGAGCTGCCAACACCTTACCTCTACCTGGAGGCCTGAGAGACATTGTGCTTTCTCCTAAGTAACAGACGTATGATCAGGCCATGTGTAGTTTACTTTGACGATGGTGTCCCTGACCGTCGGATCTTTAAAAAACTTTGGCGAAGGGGTGGGCTGTTGAATCTTCATAAGGTTTATCTCCCACCCTTTAATTACAGGCATCTTACCAAGACGAGCCTCTGCTAGCTCACCGTTCCTGATTGCATGTTATCAACATAAAGGATAAAGGCGATGCTTTGTGGGTGTCCAGACGGCCCAGCTCTCTGGAGACAGACACGTTATAAAAGAAAGCAGTTCCATTGGGAATGCAAGCTGGTGCAGTCACTCTGGAAAACAGTTTGGAGGTTCCTCAAAAAACTATAAGTAGAACTACCCTACGACCCAGCAATTGCACTACTGGGCATTTATCCACAGAATACAGGTGTGCTGTTTCGAAGGGACACATGCACCCCCGTGTTTATAGCAGCACGATCCACAATAGCCAAAGTATGGATAGAGCCCAAATGTCCATTGATGGACCAATGGATAAAGAGGATGTGGTCTATATATGCAGTGGAGTATTACTCGGCAATCAAAAAAGAATGAAATCTTGCCATTTGCAACTATGTGGATAGAACTGGAGGGTATTATGCTAAGTGAAATTAGTCAGAGAAAGACAATAATCATATAACTTCACTCATATGGGGACTTTAAGAGACAAAACAGATGAACATAAGGGAAGGGAAACAAAAATAATATAAAAACAGGGAGGGGGACAAAACAGAAGAGACTGTTAAATATGGAGAACAAACTGAGAGTTACTGGAGGGGTTGTGGGAGGGGGGATGGGCTAAATGGGTAAGGGACTTAAGGAATCTACTCCTGAAATCTTTGTTACACTATATGCTAATTTAGATGTAAATTTAAAAAAATAAAAAATAGTTTAAAAAATAACAAAAAATAAAAAAAATAATAAACATTAAAAAAAAACTTCAAGCAATAAATATCACAGAGTCCCCATTCTCTGAGCTCAACATTAGAAATCAATAATTAAACAAGTAATGAGAAAAAAAAATCCATACAAAAAGATACAATAAGAAGGGGGAAACCGAATAAAGGTCAATTAATATTGATTCATTTAAAAGATATAAAATTCACAAATTATCCAGCAAGAACAAAGGAAGAAGAAAATGAATGTACAATATTAGGAATGAAAATGGGATATAACCACTGAGGGACCAGGGATTTAAAAGCAATAAAAATAATTTTGAGCTTTATACCAATGAATTTCAGAACTTAAATTAAACGGAAGGCTTTTGGAAAAAAGTATGAACTGTGACAATTGGCTCAAGAAACAATTTAAAACTATTAAAAATTAAATAATTAATTTTAAAAAATAAACAACTTTCAAAAAAAAAGAGAAAGCAGTACCATTAACGTAACTCTGGACAAGCTGGTGAATCAGCACAAACTGCTTTTTTTTTTTTTTTTTTTTTTCCAGAAATCTCTACACCCAACATGGGGCTCAAACTCTCGACCCTGAGATCAAGAGTCTCAGGTTCTTCCAACTGAGCCAGCCAGGTGCCCCATTATTCTATAGTTCTATAGGTTAATCAAACACATAGAACTCAGCCAAAATGAAGGCATCAACAGGGCAGCTTTCTTTTCTGGAAGCTCTGGGGGAGAATCCATTCTTGCCATTTCCAGCTTTCAGAGGCCTCCTGCATTCCTTAGCTTGTAGCCTCCTTCCTCCTCTGGTAGCACATCCTTCCCCTGGCTCTGCTTTCATTATCTCGTCTCTTCCTCTGACCTTCTTTCGCCTTCCTTTTATTCATTTAAGGAACTATCTAATTAAATATTAATTCCATCAGCAACCTTAGTTTCAGGTAAACTGATGTATTCAGAGGTTCTAGGGATTAGGACTTGGATATCTTCGGGGGAAGGTGACTATTCTGCCTACCGCAGGTAGTAAGCCTTATACCCAAGGAGAATATTCCCCAAGTCAATAGACTCTCCCTTATCTAGTTTTATGGTCTAGTCCCCTTGATTAAGAATCTTTAGGGGTGCCTGGGTGGCTCAGTCCTTTAAGTGTCCGACGTTGGCTCAGGTCATGATCTCACGGTTTGTGAGTTCGAGCCCCATGTCGGGCTCTATGCTGACAGCTCGGAGCCTGGAGCCTGCTTCGGATTCTGTGTCTCCCTCTCTCTCTGCCCCTCCTCCACTCACGTTCTGTCTCTCTCTGCCTCTCAAAAATATATAAACATTAAAAAAAAATTATTTTTTTTTTAAAAAGAATCTTTAAACTTTGGGACCTTAAGTGCTGACTGGTTCCCTAATACATGCTGGCCAGTTAGTATAGCTATTTTGGGCTACAGTCCCAGTGTTCCCTTATCAGGTCCCACATGGAGCCACAATGACATTTTGGGTTTCTGGCTATCCTTGTCAATCCTACTATGTGACCAGAGGTCCTTGAAATGTCTAGGAAATCATTAAAGTACGTGCTTGTAGCTGGGTCAAGCAGTCGCTACGGATAACTTACTGACTTGGTAATTCCAAAAGAAAAGTGTCTGAAGGAGGCTGTGTTGTCTCCAGGTGTCTCCCCACAAAGGAGAAGGGCTACTTCTTTTTATTTATTTATTTATTTAAATATTTATTCATTTTTGAGAGACAGAGACAGAACGCTGACGGGGTGGCGCGGAGAGAGAAGGAGACACAGACCCCGAGCCAGGCTCCAGGCTCCGGGCCTTGAGCTCCAAGCTGTCAGCACAGAGCCTGACACGGGGCTTGAACTCATAAACCAGGAGATCATGACGTGAGCCGAAGTCAGGCTCTCCTATTTGTTTACTTTTAATGTTTATTTGTTTATCTTGAGAGCGATAGTGAGAGTGTGAGCAGGGGAGGGCCAGAGAGAGGGGAGGGCCAGAGAAGGGGGGTGTAGAGGATCCCAAGCAGGCTCTATGCTGTCAGGGCAGAGCCCCACGTGGGGCTCAAACCCACAAACCATGAGATCATGACCTGAGCCGAAATCAAAAGCACAATGCTTAACCGGCGGAGCCACCCAGGCGCCCCTGTCTTGCTTTTTTTTTTTAATTTATTTTTGAGAGAGAGAGACAGAGTGCAAGTGAGGGAGGGGCAGAGAGAGAGACAGACAGACAGACAGAATCTGAAGCAGGCTCCAGGCTCTGAGCTGTCAGTACAGAATTGAATGTGGGGCTCGAACTCATGAACGGTGCGGTCATGACCTGAGCCGACTGAGCCACCCAGGCGCCCCCAGGGAGGGGAGGGACACTTCTTCAGACTTTGAGGCATCAGGATTCTGGGGAGCCAAAATCTTGGCCGGGGGGGACCCACCCAGATGTATCAGTGGCCCAGGTTTTCCCAGCCAGTGCCTTGACTTCAGTACCATAAACCTGCCTCAGCTGCACATCGAATGTCTTTGCAGCTCTCTACTTTGTATGAAATCCTGAGTCTAAAGCTTCGGCAGCTCGTGTTCTTTCACTAACCCAGACGCAGGCTCCCCCAGAGGCCCTCTGGTCTTCGCACTGTTTCTAATTGCCCGGCAACTGTCCTCACCTTCTCACTGTCCTCTGCATTCGAGTGCAATCTCCTCCTCCGGTTCACTGATCACCCCCGCTTTCCAAACGCCTGGATCGGCGCTCCGGCCAGGCCATAGTCCTTGACCGCACACACTCTCGGAGAGCTCCCGCCGGCGAAACTTTTAGCTGCCAGCCACCACTTTGTACTAGAAGCTATCTGTGTTCCACCTACCAACTGGTATGGAGTCGTCAATGCAGCTGGGTGGTACCTAATCCGATCTCCAAACCCCATCTTGACACCTGTTTTCTTGGACCCCTTACGTGTGGTATCGCCACGCCAGTTGGGGCTGCCCAAAGCAGAAGCTAAGTATGAACCTACTGGGGTGAAATACCTGTGGAAGGAAATGGGGGGGAGCAGGGTCGGGCAGTCCATCCTTGGCGATGGTTGCCATCAGAGGCCAGGCCCTGTACACCGCCATCTTGCTCGGTCCTCAGCTGGGCCACCCTGAGAAGGACCTGGGGTTGTTACAAGCTGCCGGCTGCTAACAGTCGCACCCGAGGAATCCTTTCCTCGAGGGGGATCCCAGCTGGCGCCTTCCCGCCATCCCCCCTCCCCACCTTGGTCTACGCCATCTGTGGGGTAGATCGAGTAGACAACTTTCAAGGAAATGTAAATTCCACTCCAGAGATTGAGTTGCTCAATTTAAACATGCTCCGATCACATCTTCTCCGAGACCGGCACGGAGCATGGTCTTCTTACTGCCAGGAGCTCATAAGCTTGTTGGAGAGACCCAGGGTTAAGGCGTTACATTTTCAGAGCCTATGGATTCCCAGTTCTCCGATCGTTCCTCATTAAAAAGTAATAAATTCCAACTTCAAAGGGAAGTACACATTCTCCCTTGGAACGACTCAGCCCGCAACAAGGAGAAACAATGTGTCACGTCCTTGGGCCAACTTTTACTCTTCTGGGAAGAAAGTGAGATCTCTGGGGCCTGGCAGGAATCTGAAGGTCCAGGGCCTCCCTCCCCCTGGCTGGGGTGGCCTGGAGCCCCAGAATCTGGAATGGTGGTCTGGATGGACTTCCTGGTGACGTGCCCGGAAGAAGTTTCCGAGGAGGACAAGACCCCCCCCCCCAGGCACGAGTATTGCCGATTGTCACCCTCTACTAGCAACACCTGTCCCCACAGGGCCCTGGGAAGTGGAGCTAGGAGATAGAGATTTATCCTGTGAGACCAGCCCTGGACGCCGATTAGCGTCCTTTCCCAGAAGGACACAGAGCCAGGGCGGGTGGCCAGGTGTTTTCACTTGTAATATAATAAGCACCTAGGGGTGCCTGAGTGGCTCAGTCGGTTAAGTGTCCAACTTCGGCTCAGGTCAGGATCTCGAGGTCGGTGAGTTCGAGCCCCGCGTCGGGCTCTGTGCTGACAGCTCCGAGCCTGGAGCCTGCTTGAGTTCTGTGTCTCCCTCTCTCTCTGTCCCTCCCCGGCTCTCTCTCTCTCTCTGTCTCTCTCAAAAATAAACATTAAAAAAAAAATAAGCATCTAACTGAACCAGATTTAGGGCATGAATAGGAATTTTAAAATCGAAAGATTTGTGTTAGTGATGAAAACGAACGTGAATCTTAAATCTTCTGTATGTCTTACATCGTATGATTGCTATCTTTAAATTTTTGCTGCTTGGATGGCAAAGAAACTTAAGAATCGTCGAGTCTGGTCTCCCTTTGCATGGTTGAGGACAATGAAAGTCAGGGAAGGAAAGAAACGTGGTCGCCATTCTCACATCAACCTTCTCTGCAGTCACCTCTTCCAGAAAGCCATGCGTGAGCTGCTACCCTGCCTGAGGGTCACACTCTACCTCTGAACTGTGGTCTCCAGTACCGCAGGGTTCAGCCTGACCCGCCTCTATCCCCAGTGGCCTCCACGGGCCTTAGCACAGAGCCAGGACCCATCAAGTGAGTGTTGAGTGACCAAAGATCAGAGACATCCTCAGGGTCAAGGCAGAGAACCGTGTCTCACACAGTAATTCAGAGCACAGGAGCATGATGGGAATCTCACGGCTGAGATGGGGGTACCAAGCAGGGAGGAAGGACAGTTGCAGGGAGAACCATTACAGACCATTATTTGTAGATTCCAGCATTTCGAATCCAGCTGGCAGCTGGGGTGGTATATACACAGTGGCAAAGACTGGAGTCCAGCCATCATCTCATCGAATGTCTGAATCCTTCATACCCTTCAAGGGACTGACATCTACGCATCACGGGCATCTGGAGGAGGTTCCGTGTTACGCGGGGTCTGGAAAGTGGCTGGCTGTCACCCAATGTTCGCGGAGAGGACGAACGCTGGCTTTAACAGACTGTTGGAGCTTCGCAAAGCTGAAGCACTGGCTACATTTTCTGCCAGGGAGAGTAATTTTGAAGTCATCTCAAGGCGACGGGGGTTCTTTTCAATTATTTTCCAGTGCTCACCAGTGTCAGTTTGAAATCTATTGAGATACTTGGAGTAATGGCCTGGGGATGTTCGGTGCAGTATAAACATGAGACCGTTCCAGGTAGATAAGTCTCTCAAAGGACAGTACTCTTTTGGCTAAAGCTTCACAATCTTCTCACCCCACCTATCGAGCTGGATTTTCTGGTGTTTTCCCCAAGAGTCTCTCTTCAACATATTTTCCTGATGAGAAGACTTTCGTTAACTTTATTGTAACAAGGACACTTTTGTTCAACTGTGCGAAACTACATTTCCAGAACGCACATCCCTCGAAATAGAAGTCTGCTATGTCATTAAACCAGCCTTCTTAAGCCACACGTGTATCGTCCTCCCCAGATGAGATTCTGACCTTACCCCATGGGAAATGCCTCTGTAAATCTTAAACGGCCCGATCACGAGAGCAGAACCCTGGACTCAGTAATCTTCATCACAGAGTCCCAGAGAAATTTCAGTAGCCGTTGGCAGTTAACAGGCAGCATAACGAATGAGAGATGAGGAAGTCGGGGCTCAAATTCCAGTGCTGCTAGTATTTCAGTATGTGAATTTGGCTAACTCGCTTAGACTCTCCAGGCCCAAGTGTGATTTATAAAACTGGAATATTGACAACTATTTGGCTGATTTCTGAAACTTCTGTGAATGGAATTAGCCCTGAAGGTATGGGGGTGGGTGGGGACTGAAAACATCAAGGGCAGGGGGAGGGCCAGGCTGACCAGTGCACTTGCCTACGCTTTTACTTTGAGCTGCTTAGTTGCAGACTGTCCGGAAGGACATCCCTCCCTCCCTCTGCCCCCCCACCGGCAGGGAGAAGGGCTTGGAAGGTGCAGTTGTGTCTTTGATACAAGGAACAGTCAATGACCATAAAGGTTACTGACTCAGTTTCCCCACGGCCTGTGACACACCTCCTGTGACACAGATGTCCCAACAATTCACGTCTCTGATTCTGGTGCTTTGGTGAGACCTGGGGATAGCAGAATTGTCAATCATATCGGTA